>NW_024884253.1:66975308-67349493 GCF_019232065.1 Centrocercus urophasianus
TTTTTTTTTTTTTTTTTTTTTTTTTTTTTTTTTTTGAGATGGGAAATATGTCAAGTAATGAAAATTGGGATGAGGATGCCTGAACATATACTGTAACGTAATGACTAGATGCTAATGGGTATTTTTGTTTGTTATATTTTTCTCCCTCTGTGTATTATCTTCGATTACCTTATGCATAGGAGTATGCAGTTTCTTGGTTCAATAGTCTTTGGTTCTACCTTAAAAGTGAATGTGAGGTAGTGTACAAACATTCTATTAGACTAATGTTGTGATAATTATTACGTATAATTTACTGCAGTAAGCAATAATGTGAGCACAATAATCTGATGTTCGTGTAATTACCATGACTATGAGCAATTCATTACATGGTTGTTTCAAGCTGCATGGGTGGTTTCTCAGTAACGATGTAAATAACTCACATGACCAATAATTATGCATCTGAGAGGCAGGAGATGACAGCACTGGTAGAAAATTCACGATCAAATTTGTTCTCTGTTTAAAGTAGGAGATTTATTTAATGGATACTTTCTGTTGCACTGTATTTAAATATACCATACAAGGTGTTTAATACAGTCATGTAATTTATAAATGGCTATTAAATCAAGAATAATCCATCTGAATAATGGAGAGCCATATTGGATCAGAATATGCACCACAGCATATTCAGTTACCAATTGATCACTAATATTTACACAAGTGCTTTTTAAGAAGGCAATTTAGTGCAAGCAACAAGTATCTTTTGCTATTTGTGTATTGGATACTGACAAGGAATAGAAAAGCACTTTGTTATGCTAAGCATTTGCTGAAAAATCCCATGGAAAATGTTTTAACTTCATACAAATAGGAATTAATGTCTATTATTACAATATTTTTCTTTTCTAGCAATCCTGAGGAAATTTGGGATTTTTTCATAACTAGTTGAGGTAAAATGGAAGTGGTATTTAGTAAGCGTATCTCCTTATGGCTCAAGAACAAACAAACAAACAAAAAAACACAACCAAATTTAGAACAGTTTGGAAATGTTTGTATTAGTAAACCAGTTTTTTCTAATGCTACCATAATGATATAATCATTTAGGATACATTTGAAGATCCAACGGGATTTAAGAATATATGGTTTGTTACCTGATACCTACTACTAAGAGATTTTAGTCTTGTTTAATTACAATGCACAATTAGAAATGATGGATTGTAGGAAGGATGCTTGATCCTATTTACAGTGCCATCAAAAATATCAAGAAGTCAAATATGAAACACTAATATTGATTTTTCTTCTATCTTTAATTCCTCAGTGATCATTGGTCTATCAGATATTATTTTATTTTGTTCTCAGTTATGTCCAATCATCTGGTCCAGGCTTATGCACAGCACTTCAATCCACTTGGAAAACATTGGTACAGCTGGGTTTAAGTCCGCTTTCAATAATCTCTGAAAGATCGTGGTGAGAAAAAAAGGTGCTGGAGGAGAGCAGTCATTCCTACTTTCAGGAAGAGAAAGGAAAGCATCCAGGGTTGATTGGATGATTGGAGTTAGTCACTGTGGTTTTATAAAGATAAAGTACTTGACCAATGTGACAGCCTTGTCACAATGTAAAACAAGTGTTTTAGTGGATGAGCAGAGAGCAACGAATGCTGTTTCTCTTGACTTCAGGGAGGTTTTTGATGGTGTCTCACAAAACTTCCTCTTAAGCAAGCTGATGAAGTATGAGCTTAGTAAAGCTGAGGTGTTTTGAAAACAGAATGACTTGCCAGGCTCAAAATGTTGTGATCGGTAGCACAGAGCCTAGCTGGCAGCCAAACACTATTGGTGTACCCCAGCAGCTGACAGTGGGATTAGTACTGTTCAGCCTCTTTAATGACCTAGATGATGGGATGGAGTTGATCTGTGGATGATACAAAAATGGAAGAGTGGCTGATGTACCAAAGGGTCATGCTGCAATTCAAACAGCCTTACTAGGATCGTTTATTTCATTAAGTTTAGCAGAGACATACAGGACCCTGGATCTGGAAGGACTTAATTTCGTACACCAGTACAGGCTGGTGGCTGGCTGGAAAATAAACTGGTAGAAAAGCAGGTCCTGGTGGACAAGTTGAACATTGCATCAATGTTCCTTGTGGCAAAGCTGGCCGGTGAGCATTGCCAGCAGGCTTGGGGAGAATATTCTTGCCCTCTACTCAGTGCTGCAGATGAGATTCCATCTGAATGTTTTCTCCATTTGAGGACTTCTTAGTACTACAGGGACTTGGACATACTGGAGCAAGTCCAACATGAGGCCATGAAGTTGATTAAGTTTTTGGAGGATCTTTCACGTGAGGAGAGATTGAAAAGGCTGGGATTTTTTGAACTCCAGAAGATTAAGGGAAGATCTTAACAATGTGTATAAATACCTGATTGGTGCAGGGAGCAGAGAAGATGGAGACAGGCTTCTTGGTGCTGCTCAGTGAAGAGGAGAGCAGCAATGGGCACAAAATATGAGATAGCAAATTTTTTTCAGAAAAAGTTTTGCTGTCTGGTGACTGACCACTGACAGAATGTCCAGAATAATTTGTCTTCCTTGGAGGTATTCAAAATTCAACTGGACATAGTTCTGAGCAACCTGCTCTAGTAGACCCTACTCTGAAAAAATGGAAACATTTACATTAAGACTCTTTATGATGAGGTGGTCCTCAATTATATATATATCAGAAATGTTAATGTTGAAGTTATCTATAAGCTTCTGTTCCAGAAATGCATCAGCAGTGCTTGAATTTCTATCAATGGGTAGATTTGAAGAAAACTTCAGTAGTTGGAATTTATTTTTTAATTAATATCAATGCCTTTTCTCTAAAAGTAAATTAGATAATGCTCACATTCTCTAGAGGAGCATTTTGAAATGTCATGTAGGCCTCACTAATGAGGGCAAGGGCTGGGCTGTGTTTGCCAGCTACATTTGCTCTGCAGTTCTCCTTTCCTTAGCTGTAGCTGCCATAGGATTAAGGTATGCTTTCAATCCACAATCACTATGTTTATAAAGTATGACGCAGAGCCAGGACCTGACTAAGCTCACACACCCAGTCTCTCTCCACAAAACCATTCCAGGCTCTCAGCTCCAACACCTCTGTCTGTCATTCATCCAGAATCACTGGATTTCATGACCAGAGAGATCTCTTGTCCTTGGTAGTGGTTCAGTCCCTCCTGCCTTGGTTCAGAAGCAACACTTGATCCAAAATCTTGGGAACCTTTTCTCTTGGCAGTATTCCCCAAAATGGAATCCTGGATCATTACCAATTCTTACAACTTTCTGATGTCAGCTGGGCATTCTTATCAAGTATGTAACAGAAACCATTACAACTTACTGCTTCACATGAGTCAGGAAACCCTCTTTGTACAACACAGTCTATTAAGGTCACTGAGTATTTCAACAGAGATCTGTTTGAGAGGAAGCAACACCAAGTCCAGCTCTGAATGGAACATGCAGTGTTCATCAAAATGTGCTCAAGATGTGCCATGAGAGAATGAAAAGATGAAATGCAGGACCACTGCAGGAGCAGCAGTGCTTCTATGTTTGCCAGTATAGATCTGGCAAACAGGTAAGCTATGGACAAAACTTACCTGAGGTCCAAATCTACAGTAATGTAAAACGTTTCTGTAGTTTCGTGCTTAAGTCAGTTCAAGCCAAAACAAATTTAAATACTAACTTATTGGTAACATTTCCTAGAGTATTCCGTCCTCAGTTCAAGCAAAATAGTAACTGATGATCGTCAAATACATAGTTGGATAACTATACAAACATGTGCCCAAACAGACTTTTTTGAAGCCAAGAATGCTAGAAAACTAACAATAGGAAATGTTAGGGTTTTTCATAAGTGAATTGTTACTATTCAGAATCTTATTTCATCAATTAATTTTGAGGTTTTTAAAAAGTCTCACAGAAACATTGAAAGTAGTACACATATACTTTTGCTTATTTTTAAGTATTTTCAGAGTTGAGATCATATCTTGACTTTTTGAAAGATTACCTTCCACAGTCATTTGCAGTACCTGGTAACTTCCTTGAAAATAACTGTAACAGCTACTGAGGGGAAAAAAACTAAACCATGAAAGAACTTTCCAAAAGCAGGTCTTCAGATAAATATGAACACGAATTTCTTAGATATGACTGCAGTTACGCATATTTATTTACTCTAACCATTCTATCTTTAGATTTATATGTTTCTGTCCAGTAGTAAGGGTTAATCAGAGTAACCTGAATAGGTTACTTATGTATATACATAATGGAACCTATTATGTAATTTATGTGGACAGATTTGATTATTGCAATAGCTTTTGAAGGGCTGGATATTTACAGATTTCCTTTACGTGCACTTTTTGTTACTTTCAATGGCTTTTGCAGATGGAGGATATCACAATAAAAGGTCTACAAACAAAATAATGTTACCATATAGGTGTCTTTTTTTTTTTTTTTTCAGAGTGAATATGAAGATTGCAGTGTATGAGTAAGTAGACTTTCAGTCAGTGGTCTTGAGCTGCATTCAAATAGGAACTTGGTATCTTCTTTTTTTCTTTTATGAATTAAAACAATAGGTACAATCTATGCTGTAGCAAAAAATAAGATTAAAGAACCATCTACTCTAATATCCCACTTCTTAAAAAAAAAAAAAAAAAAAAAAAAAAAAAAAAGTAAAAGCTTACCCCTCCAAAAGCCAGGATCTAGTGGAAGATGTAGGAAACCCACTGTTTATATCTGCTTTTCATATTTTTGTCTCATCTCTGTGTCTACTGCCTTGAACTGACATTAGTCATGAAACAATAGGATCAATATTTCTCACAACATATGTTGTTATTGGTAGTTATCAGATGTATTTTGACAACCATTTAAAAACAAATCCATTTCTTCACCCTGCTAAATTCTTGTTCCTAAAAGCCTCCTGTGACAGTGCTTGCAGATGAGCTAGAGGCTACGTGAAAGAACATCTCACTTAGTAATTATGAATTTCATTCAGTTTATTGCAATTTTCTTTTTTTTTTTTTTTTTTTTTTTTATTTTTTGAGGTAAAATGTAAGATTCTAAGCAGTCTTTCTTAATGATGTGTGTCATATGCAGTTACTATATTCTCTCTTATGCGTTTCATCTCTGTGGACTACAGTCCTAAATTCTTTCTAAGTAGAGGAAACTTTTCTTTGTCATAGAATCATAGAATCACAAGGCTGGAAACAGCCTATAAGATCATCCAGTCCAACTGTCTCCTCATCACCATTGCCACCACAAGCCACTAAACCATATCATGCAGCACGTCATCCAGATGCCTCTTGAATGCTGCCAGGGACAGCAACTCCAGCACCTCCCTGGGCAGCCATTCCAGTGTCTGACCACTCTCTGAGAGAAAAAGTTCTTCCTTATGTTTAATCTAAACCTCCTCTGATACAACTTGCAGCCATTTCCTCATGTCCTGCTCATTGCCTGGGAGAAGAGGCCAAATTCCTCTTCACCGCAACCTCCCTTCAGGAAGTTATAGAGAGCAATGAGGTCTCCCCTGAGCCTCCTCTTCTCCAGACTGACCAATCCCAGCTCCCTCAGCCGCTCCTCGTAAGACTTGTGCTCCAGACCCCTCACCAGTTTTGTTGCCCTTCTCTGGACGTGGTCCAGGACCTCAATGTCTTTACTGTAGTGGGCCCTGTAGTGGGGGACCCAAAACTGAACACAATACTTGAGGTGTGGTCCTGGATTACTTGTGTTCTGAAGAATCTGTTTCTAGTTGTGCAATATCACGAGGTAAGTACAGTAACATAGCTCAAGACAAAGCTGTATGACTGATCAATAAAAGGCATTATTGTATTTTCTGAATTATTCATCACCCTATTCTCTATGCGTTCTAGTGCTGTTAGAGTGTTTGGACTGTTATTGTATACTGAAGAGGTCTTTCCTGATCTGCCTATAGCATTGACTTTGAATTTATCCAGCTGGAATTTTGTAAGCTACTTGAGCCTTTTTAAATTTCTCAAGAGTGTTATTCCTTTGCTACTTCCTTCTCTAGATCTCCTACCTAAAGGCAGAATGTTATATTGGCAGGTAGATGGCTTCCTAAAGAACACTACTATGTTTGCGCGAGTGTTCAAGTGCAAACTGTCCCAATATGAAGGAAAGATTAGGAAACATAATGGGAGGTCAATGTCTTGAAAATGGAAAGGGATGACATAGTTCATAATTTGGAAAATAAGTCAAATTGTAACTGTGAGTATAAAAACCGGCATGATCAAAATAAGGGATAAGTTACAAGAGATATAACTGAAACATGCTTATGGATAATTCTATATTCACTCCCTTCTTGAAATATACTGTGGAGTTAGATGAATAGTGGGTCAGCTAACAGCTGATACTAGAACATCTAAAATAAAATACTAGTCTACTTTTTGCTCCCATCTTGAATAAAAAGATTATCTATGGCTAAATGGCCAATGTAAGTACTATCTGTAATGAAATGTGGAAGATCAGAGACTACTATGGTATCTTCTGATCATTTGGAACTCAAAAAGTTTCTTTGGTAACTCCAAACCTTATTAGACATTACTCTTAAAAGCGTATGGAGAATGAGCGAGGACCAAAGTTAGATACCAGATGTAAAGAGGAGGAAGGAGAAAACTAAAAGAAGATAAGGTGTTACAGATCAGCCAGACTGTAATTCAAAATAGTGTTGAACGACTCAAACCATTATTTATCTTTATAAAAAGTGAATTTCATCAGATTCCAGATGTGTGAAATCAAATATTTCTGTAGCAAATCGATGTCATTTTTTGAAGAATAAAACACAGCTGCTGTTATAATGCTAGGGAGACCAAGTCCTAATAACTAAACTCAATAAAATAAATTGAGAAGAAAAATCCAGTAAAAAATAGCAGTCTTCAATATTAATCAGTAAGAAAAAATTGTGTATCCTTGATGGAGAAGTTAATGTTGTCAGGTAGTTTGCCAATGCTGATTTGATTTTCTTCAACCTATGAGTTTCAAGGTCATAAGGAAAGACAGGCTCCTTGCACCAAGTTTAAGCCTAGAGCTATGGACAAGCCAGATGTATGAAGGCCCAATTGTCACTGCTGTCATAGCAGGGATGGCTCAAGGGCTGGTGTTCCCAGGGTGAAGCAAGCTTGTTGACCCATCTTTCGCTGTGCTGCCACAGACAACTTTTGGAAGCACAGGTTGGCCAAGTGCTGTGTATCATCCTGATGGAAGGGCCTCTTGTAAGGTAATCCAGTGTCCCATGTAGGAGAAGGCAATAGGGATGGGAAAATAAAGGATGGGAGTGATGCAGGCTTATGGAGTTTCAATTGAGATCCCTGATGGCAAGGGAGACATGCAAGGAACAGGATTGTTTCCTGCATCTCGTGTTCCTATTTTGCTCTCTCCCTAAGACCTGTCACAGATCCCTTGACACTGGTAACAAGCTGTGATATCACAATCACAGAGTAGTTGGGGCTGGAAGGAAGTTCTAGAGATGGTCTGGATGGAAGTTCTCTGGGATGCTTCAAAGCATACTGCCTCTGGCATCTGTTTGCTTAGACAAGCAGCTGTGGCCCTCAAGATTTTGTCCTGTGTCGCTCTGCTTTTACAGAGGGACACAGTGGATGCTCAGACACCAGATGCTCAAAAAGCAAAATCTTAAATGCTGTTGTAGTTCCAAGAATACACAGTGGATAGTTTTTGACAATGCTATGTATTAGCTTTGTAACTTGCTATTGTACCCTTCTGGAGAAATAAGAGGAATACAGTGCAATATAGCACTTCAGCTATTTTCTGAAAGTCATTTGCTCTTTAACCCTAGACTTTTAAATTCATTGCATCTTCCTTTTCCTTTACAGCCACTTTCAGTTAGAGCCTGGCAAGCATGCAAACTGTAGGCTACCTAGGGAAATTGGTCTCTAAAAACATATGGCATTTCAACTTCAACAATGTCAGAATTATCATTTGACTGTAATTAAGCTCATTTAATTAAGTGCAACCTGAAATAAAAAAAAAGTTAATATGTAATTTAAAAAGTAGAGCATTCAAATTAGAAGGTCTATTTCTGTGTGGATTTAGGTACTGTGACATTTTTAATTACACTGCTGATGTATAGAATCTGCAGTCTTTAATTACATAACAATGTTATTTGTACATGGAACCCTTTTCTTTAACTGTATGATATGCTCTAAGGATTATTAGGAGCTCTAGATATTAATGTGTGTGATCCCAGCTGGAGTTTGAAGAATGAATTGAAAGATGCTGGTTTCAAGTGAAGGGAGGAAAAGTAGGTGAGTGAGTCTATTGGGTGGAACAGAAGATGAAGTCAAGTGCGAAGTAACTCAGTGCTTCCTCTAGTGCAGCTGTTGAAGCACCTAATGTCGAGTCTTTCAAAATTTGAGACAGGTTTATGCTGAACTCATTTTTTCTGAAAAGGCACAAGATACCACTAGGAAACCTTTGGGTTAATTAAGTTTTTTGCTGTGGAATTATAATTTTATTTCCTGAGAAATTGCATGAGACTAATATAATGAGAAATTAGTTGTTACAGGCATGATATATTACTAAAAAACAAACAAACAAACAAAGAAAACCCTGCCAAATCAAACAAATGACATAATCATCATTGTAAACTCCTTGAAAAGGCTTTTTTTGTTCGAGTTCAGAGAGGTGGAAAGATATTAGAGCAGAATCAACTTGAGTAAAAAAGACAAGCAGAAATGTCGTTTGCATTAGCATACTGTGTAAGCCTCAAATACTTTTCTGGAAATGGCTGTTGTTCACATGGAAAAATGTTTTATTTTTCCCATTCTGATTTTTTACACTTTTATGAGTCCATGCAAAATCGTGAAATTATTCTTATATTTAAAATAAGTATGTGTGATATTGGTCATCCCACCCTTGAGAGACTGACACTCAGAAGCCTTCAAATCCCAAATATTGTGATCTGCTTTTAAAAAGAAGTTTTATGTTGTGATTTTGGTTTGTCTTTTGATACATATTTTTTAACCTCCCCTTGCTTACCCCACTAGATGTGTGTATGTGACAGTGAGGGTGGCCAACTCCATAATTTCTGAAGTGACTGTAAGTAAAGCATTTTCATGTTGCAAAAATTCTCACACCCACCTCTACTAACTCCTTCCCGGCAATTAATTCTGCCAGAATGTTCTCCCCACATAAATTTGTGTTCATCCTTCAATCTTATCACTGCTGCTCTTGAGAATTGTTCCCCCTCTCTTTCCCAGCACAGTGGGTGCAGTTGGAACTTCTTTCCACTTCTTCCTCAACTGTGCCTGCTGCCCAGCCGTGCATCTCAGAAGAAGAGCTCCTCGACTTTCACTCCTTCCTTCCAGCAGCTGAAAGGAATGGGACAAAGAAGGTCAGACCTCATCCTTGCTTCAAACCCCACTGCAAGTATCTTGACAGGGTTTAAGAGCTATATATAGTATAGATTTCTCTGTTTTCTTACAAAGCTACTTTATGTACTGCTTCCTCCATGTGAAGATGTGAACATGGCAGAGGGAGAAAGCAGCATCAAATCTTAATGGGGAAATTTCAGTCCATACCATTCTAGCTACCTGCCTCCTCTCCTACCTGGCTTGTGGTCAGCCATGGTTAGCTCTAAATTTCTCATCTATGATCACTCATAATAGCCCCAGTTTTACACTTTTAGTTGTATTATAGCACTCCATGTCCCTCTTGCTGCTGGTTTTTACTCCAGTCACCAGGAGCCACCCTTGTGGCATTGTGGCCCAGTAATGTTTGTGTCACTGTTGTGTCTTCCTCTCACTGTTGAGCTGAGGCAGGCCTGCATCCTGTGAGAGGTTTTAGACTAAAAAAGGGGAGATTAAGATTGAGGAAATTTCTCGCTGCAAGAGCAGTGAGGCCCTGGCACAGTCTGCCCAATGAAGTTGTGTCCCATCCTGGAGGAGTTCAAGGCCTGGTTGGATGATGCCAGCTAGGCTGGTGAGTGGTACCCCTGCCCCATGGCATGGGGTTGGGGCTGGGTGGGCTTTGAGGTCCCTTTGAATGCAAGCTGTTCTGTGATGATCTGCGCTGTGACAGGGGCGTTCACTGGGTTGGGAAAAGAGAACTGCTTCTGTGTGAGTGCAAAACTTTAGCTGGTAAACATTGTGCATGACGGACACGAAACTTTGGTGACAGTACTGCAGCTTGTTCTGAGTGCCTGCTTTTTAGGAGTAACCAAGTCCTTCAGAATAAGGCAAGGGGCCACACCTAAAGGCGGGGAAAACGTGTTTTGTTGCTCCAATATAGAATTTTGACAAAAATCGATGTAGGGCTTTACACCAGAGATCGATGTAGGGCTTTACACCAGAGATTGATCCGTGTGGAAAAGGATCTCGTGGAACACACCTCGGACGGTAGGAACCACACGACATCTTTCCCGGGCATCTCCCGTAGCACTGAAGGGACACGGGGGCAGCGCGCTCGCCATCCGGAGCAGCGGGCGCGGCATGTGTGCGGGGAGGCGCTTCCCGGCGGCGCCCAGCCCCGGGTCGGCAGCGCGGGGCCGCGGCCGCCCTCCCGCCCGCTGCACCATGCCGCCGCGGCTCCTCCTCTCCGCCTCCCGCGCGGGAGCGCGCCCCGTTCCCCTCCCCGGCTGCCTGCAGCAGCGGCGGCGCTGAGGGAGTTGCGCGGGCTCTGCCCGGCGCCTCCGATGTGGCGAGAAGCGATGATGGGGAGGAGGAGACGCCGTTACCTGCTGGAGCGGGCAGAGCAGGCGGGCGGCTGCGGGGCGGGCGGCGAGCAGTCCCGCTCCCGGGACTGGCTCTACGAGTCCTACTATTGCATGAGCCAGCAGCACCCGCTCATCGTCTTCCTACTCCTCATCGTGATGGGCGCCTGCCTGGCCCTGCTCGCCGTCTTCTTCGCCTCGGGGCTGGTAAGGGACGCGACGGGTGCCGGGGACGGGACGGAGCGCGGAGCCGCTGCGGGGCGAAGTTGGCGGCGGCGGCGGGGACCCCCTGGGCAAAGTTGGGCTCCCGATGCGCGCGGGCGGGGCTGGAGGCGAAGGGAGCAGGAGGGAGCGGCGGGCGCTCCGAGTTTAATTCGCTTAATTCGCTGGCTCTGCTTCCTTCCAGCTGGCAGAGTGGCCAGCTGACCTTCTGCTTTTGCTGGCGGGGTTTAAATCTTCTTCCCAAAATGCAGGTAGTCACGTTTGGACGGCAAGTAGGCAGCTGGCCGTTGTTTTCTTAACACCCCCCCTACAATGATTCAGTTCTCCAGCGTTTGACCCATTTTCTCGAGGGAGCCTTCGCTGCTCGGGGAGGCGAAGTTGGCTGTGCGCGGTGCCCCCCGCGCGAAAGCTGAGGGCTCCCGGCCCCGGGAAGGAGCGCGTCGCGGAGCCGCTGACAGCTGGCATCGCGGCTCTGGCATAGCAAGCCGGGCCGCTCTGCCCTTGTGCCGAGCGCGAGGGAGAGGCTGCAGAGGGCAGTAACATTCTTGCTTCTTACGGAGTTTTGCTGTTGGTAGTGAGTAGGGGCTGCTTGCACAGCTGTGGGCTTCGGAAGTAGTCAACAGAGATTTGAGGGGTCTCAGTTTTTGGTTTTTCTTGTTCCTGTTTAGGTATTCGGTCTTTTGGGGAGCTTGATGTTTATTGAATACAGCTAACGATCTGTAGGAGCGAGGACAAGTAGGTCAGGGATAGCTTGCTGCCTCTCCTAGAGGCGTTGCACATAACGTTGCTTGAACAGATAGAGAACCCTGCTTTCCTGCTTGTTTTGACCAAACTTTTGTCTTAAAACCTGCAGGAAGTGGTTGCAGGACTTGCTACGCTTAGAGTCAATTGCCGACTTATTTCCTTTATGTATTTGTCTTAATGTTTTCAGTGCTTTGTTTTGTAAGTGCTATTCCTACTAAATGCAGAACAGGTGTAAAATAGCTCAGGTGAAGCCAGTAATATTAGCAATGGCTCCAAATTCAGTTGCTTAATGCTTAGATGTTTCAGCTGTGGAGCTCTGTGTACCCAAATGCAAAATAAACCGTGTTTAATTAAAGTGCATTGGCTGGAGGACTTATCCATCAGGGCTGGAGGGTGACAGGGGGAGAACAGCCAGACTAAGGCATGGGCAGGTGTGAGAAGTATACAGTACTAACTCCAGCCAAGCCAGCACAACTTGGGTTTGACAGCTCTTAGCACTGAATTTCAGCTCTTTTTGTCATGGCATGACCTGTAGCTTGTTGTCACAAGTTGCACCTGCCTTTTTCATAATTCCATTTCTCAAAGTAAGTCATTTATAGTAACAACACTGGCACAGTGCTGGTTCAGAGGACTAACTGAAAGTTCTGGAAACAAAACAAAGATCTGACTGCATCTTGCCATGCATAGTGCTACAGAAAGAGTGAATTTTATAGTTCAGTCTGCATTTGGAATTCCAGACATACCGGAAAACAAAAAAAAGAATGCTTTTAGAACCTTTTTCCTGAGCCTTTATCTTCCTGTGGCTCACAACTGAGAGGGTGAGTGGGGAGAGAGGTGGGGTTTGTCCTTAAAGTTTCCAGTCAGCGGATGAGAGCGACTTCAGGCGCAGAGAGAGCTCGTCTGTGCTGACTTTCAGCCGCAGGATGTTGGGCAAAATCCTTTGGAGGCCTGCCCAGATGTTCACCTAAAAGCCTTTTATTATAGTCGAGCTCTAGTTGCATTTGGGATTGAAAATATTTCTAAAGGTTTTAGTTCTGTTTCTCCTGCATGTGGCTGAAGAACTCTCTTGTTGTAAGGCTGTGGAACCTTGATTGAGTTTTTGTGCCTGATAATATGCAAGTGTCTAGCAGTTATGAGCATCTGAGCTAGGAGAGCCAGTGCTTCTATCCTTGTCTTTATTTTGCATGTCTTGTATGTATGTGATTGCTTTGACAGCATATTTACTTCTGTAAATGGAAGTGAATGGAAATAGTTCTGTGAAGGTCTGTGCCGTGCATTTGAAGTTAAAGGAAATCTTTCTCAACAGTTGTTTCCTTTAGATTTTATACAAAGCAGCGAAGATTTTACTGAAAATTACTTAAGCCTGTTGTGGAAACAAAATTCCAAAGTGACTCACTGCAACACTTGATTCATATTTCTCACTTTTATTTCAAAGCACAGCTTAGGATGCAAAATGTGAGATCGAACGTTTTAGGAAAAAAGTGGGTATATATGAAAGATGAACCCTTTTTATGTTCTAGGCTTTGTAATGAGAAGATGAACCCGATAGAAGTGAGAGGTTTTCCTTCCACTTTATTTTTAATTCAGTTGTTAAAATATATCTTGGTGAGATCCGAATTCTCTTTTTTAATTTTATTTATTGAGGAAGAACAATGTCTGCTTAACTACTCCCCAGCAGAGCCAACCACACCGGGATGCATTCCACTTATTCAGCTCTTTCAACCTGCCAGAATACCAGCTGTAGTCTTCCCGGTTTCAGATGAAAAATTTATAAAAGCTGTTGCAAAATTACAGTAAACAAGATTACTTACAAAGTGTGCCTGGAAATCAGATTACTTTTCTTTCAGGCAGCATACTGCTGTTGTTACTGAGAGTGGTTTCTTGGGAGATTTTTGGTTTTGTTTGTTTCAGGAAAATAATGTGATTTTGACCTTTGGGATTAAGCGCTCTATCTCCTCAAACACTTGATACGAGACTCCCAGAGTCCACCTGTGAGATGACCATTCAAATCGTGGAGCTTTGCATAATGTAATGATAGTATCAGCCTTTGTATTTCCTGTGTCAAAGTATCCTCTGTATTTCTCAGTACCTGGTGTGAATAGAAAACTGGCAAAATGAAGTCAGGCTTCCATGTTTAGCTGCTTTAATCGATAGAGAGTAAATTATTTTCCCAAATCTGTGAATGCCTTCCAGTGCTTAGAAATGCCAGATGTCAGGTTCATTTTCTGTCTGTTTACTGTCTTGCTCTTTTAATAATATAATGTGTAGGGCAAACTCATTATTTTCCTCCTTCACCCTTTTTAGTACTAAAAACATCCCACCTTTTAGTGGTATCTAGAACAGCTATGTATCTGGTCAAAACATATCTGTGATACCTGCAATTTATAGGAAAAAAGATTAAACTGACTAATATTTTTAAAAATATCTAATGTAAAATATCGGCATATCTGAATCTGCTGTTGTGATGTTTTGTTTCTTATGCAGTTAAACAAAACTCTGGTTGAAAACAGGGTTGATGCCCAAACTGTACAATTTATTAGAACACTGTAACTTTCACAAATATAATACATGCATGAAATATATATTTTCTAGACATAAAGACTGCACTATGGTGTAGATACAGGCTTCAATAAAAGCAGTTCTGTAGTATCTGAATCACTTAGCACTGCTAAGGACCTTGTGGTGAAATGAGACCCAAGTCTGTCAAGACTTTTTGTTCTGTTTTTCCTGAAATTCAGGGGCCACCAATCTGCCGTGAGATATATATTTCTTTCAGTCTGGTCAGTGGTCTTTGCTGAAACACTGCAAGCCTGAAGTGCGGGGTTGCATTGTCAGTAGGTTTATACCCTTATCTGCCTTCAGAATTCTTGCTGCTACAGGTGATCCTGTGAAGGCTCTTAAGATGTGGTTGTTGATGTGCTGTGGAGCTGGAAGGTATCAATGGTCAAGTGGAGTGTGTGTTGAACGAAGAGTCCTTCCACGATGTGACATTGGGATGCATTCCCTCTCCTCAAGTGTTATGAAGTCACTTATCCTTAGCTGCTCAATCGTCTATCTGTCTTCCAAACCACTTGCACAGAAAGAAGAGGGTCAGAAGAGTCCTGTAAGCGTCTCAGGAGAGTGCCTTTTTCTTGGGCCCATGGTTAGAATGACAACAATCCTCCTTTTCTCTGATGAATCTAACTGTTTAAAAGAAATCCTTATACTTCTGGCAAAAACTGGCCAATCAGCCAAACCTAGAACTCTTCCAGATTGCCATGATTAGAATTTCATCCTAAAATAGAGGGGGAAAAGTCTTCAAGTCCGTGTGGAAAACACAGCTTAAAATAGCAGAAAGAAGAAACATGTTCATTCTCATCACAGTGTCTCAAGTGATGAGGTGCCTGCAGATGGGCGTTTACTGCATGATTCTGGTAGTGTCCTTGTCAGTACTTTGGATCTAAAAATTCATTCATCCACACCAGCAGGTCATCACAGTGGTGCTGTGGTGATGTTATACCCTGTTAATGAAGTGCTCTGTTATAACTAATTGTATAGAGTAATACAGCTGTGTTGTAGGTTCACTCATAATGGAAATTTCAAGAAATCTTTTAGGAACAGCACTGTATAATTTATAGCACATTTGGTTCAAAAGCAACAACTGTCTTCCCCAAATCCAAGAATACTCAAGCCTTTGAAAGTGTTCCTTGGAATCCCTGCAGACTAAAAGTGAGCCAAAGCATCTGCTATACTGTTTTCAAACCCCAGCATATCCATTCCTACAAGAAAGAAAACTAAGGCACAGCAAAGGTAATGAAGGAGCAAAATCCTCATGAGTTGAAGATCAAGCTGAAGGGGGGCTGTTTGCCTACTTGTTGTGTCCACAAGGTGTGCTATCTTAAACTCGTTCTGACACATTAATTAAGCTATTAAGATGAAGAAGAATTCAAAGCAAAAATCAGTTTATTTATAATGTCTTCTCTTTCAGTAATTCCAGCTGTAAGCTTACAGTTCTGCTTGAAAGTCTGCTGTATATCGAACTGTTCTGTGAGGGAATGCCATGTTTCAGGTTTTTTCTTATCTTTAGGCACCATAAAATCACAGTATATTTTCCAGGTATCGCTGCTGGCTGTCTGATACAGTCTCATGATTTGCCCTCCCTGTCAGTTGTTTTCTCCAGTAATATCTTTGTGTGACTTTTGTGGCCAGTATTACGTCTTGAATTGGTCCTGTAAAGGTTGATGTTTCTTCCTATCTGAGTCAAGACTTACCTTGTTTTGTATCTGGTCTAGTTCCCCGGTACTATATCAGCCTGGGCTCTTGTTTCATTTATTAATGACACTCCCAGCACATCTGTAGTTGCTTTTAATGCTGCTAAGAGCTTGTCTCATTTGCCAGTCTCTAACCAGCCATCCAGATAATGAGGTGCCTGTGGCAACTTCTCTTCTTGTATTATCCTTCATGTTGAATAACCTGAATGCTGAGTAAGAGCTGGGTAAAAATATGGGTGTAGCTACACTGGCACCACATTGAGCCTTGAACTGTAAGTTTACCAGGTGAAAGCTTTGTGGATACTCTATCAATGGAAAGCTGATTTAGGTCAGCAGCTGTGACTCAAGCCATGGATCCACAATTTCTAATCATTACTGCAGCTGACACAAGTGGCAACAGATAAACTGACTACAGCTGCTGTTTACCTAGGTGCAATAGGAATTAGGTGGTGGATGGGCCGTGATTTTTCTGCTGTCTTTATCAGCATCGAGCCAGGTGTGTTGATTCACAAATCATCTATGGCAATTTCATGGTGGATTTGCCATGAACCAGTGAATATCCTTCTGGTTATCTTGATTAAAACTTTTAAAATTGGTTTCAAGTTCCTTGTCATGGATGAAGCTATCTGACTCATTTAAAGTCTTAAAACTGTCATCGAAAAGGTAAATCAGTTTCTTGGGTTGTGCCTTCATGACGTCTCTTAGAGAAATTTGCTAGACATCCCAGCTGCAATGTTTCTGCTGTGAATAGGAATACTTCTTGTCATAATGATGGCAGTCACTGGGCTCATCCAGATTGCATGGAACATCACTCCAAGCTGATGGCAGCATGGACTTTTAATACAGGTAGAAGTGGTCTGCAAATCTCTGGAGTGGCTGGGCATGGGAAAAACTGCAGCTGAGCACCCTTAATCTTTCATCCTCTGCTTAGTTCCCAGCAATAACCTGGTGGTGATCCCAGTTGCTGAACACAGTGGCTTTCTATATATTTTAGTAAGAACTGAGTCAGCTCAAGCCGTATTGATATGTTAAAAGGAGAATCTGTCAATTGAACAAACTACTGGTTTTAGGCTTCTGGACCCTGAAATCAGCGAGTCAGCAGAGTTCGGTTTCCCTTTCCCTCACCTTATCTTTTTCTTGGATAATTACCTCTTGATCCTCCTAGAAAGAACAGCTCTACACATTTTCTGCTTCAAATGTTCTATTTTTATTTTTTAAAACATTTACTTAGTCTCTTTCTCTAACCAGAACTATTTTGTTCTTAGTGATCTTTGCATCACTCTGATGAGAGCGTGTTCCAGGCAGGCATTTGGGAAAAGCAGAGGAAGCAGCCCTCAGATCTGCCATCTCAGCATCTGCTCCTTCCACCATTCGTGGTCCTAATTCTGAGGTTTGTTTGATCCAGAAGATGTGCTCCGAAGTGCTGGAGCAATGGCTTCTGGTTCTACTCTCAGAGTTTGACTGACAGGCATGTGAAAGTGTGGAATATGTCCTTAGGGGAGTAAACTCTAAGAATTTTTTCTGTCATAAAAATAGCTGTGTTTAGGAAGTAATTGCCCAACCTTTGGAAAAGCTTGAAAAGTAATTACACAATGACAGTTGTGACTTCTCAATATTAAAACTATTTTTCATGTGACCTTTTAATGCTGATATGTAAAAGATGTGGAATATTCTTGCAAAACATGTTTTCAAAAGACCCACTGGAGAAATAAGCCTAAGTCTACCTTTTTCTTTATTAAACAGACCTTTAAAATGTGCACTGTTTTCTCCTGTGTTGAAACTCATATGCTCCCTGGTTGATTCTGTGATTCTTACTTTTAAACAATTCCAATCTTGGCATTTGTTCTTGATTCTGGCCAGATTCCCAAGCTACCAATTTGGGACTAAAGGAGGGGTGGAGAGGGGGAAAGCTACCCCTTAGCTTCAGTTTGACAGTTACTATCTAAATACAGTTGTCACTACTGAATAGTTCAAAGGAGTGAACTAGAATGCCAGTATTTCCAAGTTCCAGGGGTCTGTATGGATGTGAGGAAGGGCGTAACTTCACTTACAATACGTGCTACAGTACAGTTAAGCTGGGAAACATGTTCTTGAGTCCTGTGAAATAATGTACTACCCATAAAATTTAATCAATGTAACTCTTTCAACTGTGTTACATTTTGAATAAATTTCACTGTAAAACATACTTTTTTTTAAAAAAACATTCACCTTCACCCATCCAGAGTTTTGGATTTTGTGTAAATAGTAGTATGGAATGGAGAGTTCCCTTAAGCTTATTTTGGTGATAAAGGTAGTAAGGATTTTGAGAACATCTCAAAAGATCTAAAGAAACTAAGTTATTAAACCACATTTATGGAGATGAATTCAGAATCAATATGTGCATAAATGCAACATGCAAGGAAGATATGGTGATCACTACACTTACTTTAAAAATAGTCTGAGTGATGGGCATAGACACCAAATTAGCCCTGGAGCCTGAAATAATTGCTTTCATCAAAACACAAACTTCTACTCACTTTGCTTCTTATTGCCTCGACTCTCTTCTGCAAGGTATACTTGAGGGAGTAAAACATAATTAACTGTCATTGCTCTCTGGGATGTGGCTTATCTTCTGTGATTGCCAGAGTCATTTTGTAGGACAATTTCATAAGCGCAGGCTTCAGCCACCAGTAATTGTGTCTTGTTTTTCACAGGCTAGTAAATGAGTTAGGGGGGAAGGCAACTTTCGATTATCCTCAGCTGAGAGAAGATTGAGGTTGTGTGAGGTGGCTAAATGGCATGATGGTCCAGTTCAAGTTCCCTGGCACTCTGGAGGTCCTCTGAAGCCCGTCTTATTTAATAAAAAGTTGTAAGCACCGACAGATTGCTTATGGTGTAGTTAATAGGATGAGAGATTATTAATCAGTGAAAACTAAAGAAAGAGAAAATTGCCAATGTGATAAGGGAGAATTGAAAAGAAAAAATAAGAAAAGCTGCTTACCATTGCGGTTGGGTGCGTGGGGTTTGTGCAGGGCATATTTATCTGCATAAAACATGTAAGTACCAGGCTCTGCTTCTGTTAATTATGCTTCTGATTGTGATAGGTGTCTGTCCTGTGTTCCCATCCATGTAGGAGAGGTCTTAGGCTTGTGGTATTCTCTATCTCTGTTTTTACATGCAGATTATTCAAGTGGTTGTCAATCCTTGTTGGTCTGGATGGACACTACCTTTAAAAATCATAAGAGCTGTTTCAATGGACAGCTGTGTTTGCTCTATGCAGAGAAAAGAGAAAATGAAAGCAAACATTATTCCAATATCTGTCCGCAGTGCTGCAGCTTTGACCCTTGCAAGCATATCTTTTGAGTTCTTTTGTATTCATTTTGGAGTGGTGGCAGTGGGAGGACCAGAACTGCTGGTGGTATTCATGATGCACTGAGGTAGCATTATGATGTTCTCGCTTGTTTATTCTTCTGCTAACGTTCTGGGGTTTGGGTTGCTTTTTAACTGCTTGTGAGCACAGAAGTGATGTTTTCATGGGCTTTCCTATTATAAGTGCCAAATATCTCAAAATGTTAGTAGTCAACCAAGAGCCTATTATCAAGTGTACAGAATTATACTTGGGCACTTTTGGGTGAAGGGTACATTTTTTTACGGTTTCAGCTCTTTGTTCCATAAATTCAGTTGGCCCTTTCTGCAGAACCCTATTCTCTCCTTCTGATTTTTGTTTTTATTCTGTGATTTTTTTTTTTTTTTTGTCTGTAGAACTCAACACTTACCTTAAGTTTGAGACAGACCCTTTGATGTGTGATGTATTCTGCAATGAGAACAACCCCATGATGTACTCACTTTTTTTTTCTTTAAGTCCTGCTGCAGTTTGATCTCTCCGTTCTTTTTAACACCTGGATCATCTGTTTGCTTGTATCTTTTTTAGCAGGCTTCCCGCTCCTGATTAAGATTTAAAATGAACTTGCTACTTATTTTTACCCTCTGAAAAATGATATCTCATATTCTTTTATTGGCTTATATTATTGAGGTTCTGGCTTTGTTTCGATCTTTCTCAAGTCATTTTGGGGAAATGATTAGCTTTTCGTTTGAGCATCTGATTTTTATAGCCATCTATGAAGATTTCAATCTGTACATTTCTAGCTCTGCCTGTTAATTTTAGTGTTCGAGTTTTGTTTGTTCTTCAGTTCTTCACCATTATAAAGCAGCTTCTCAACAGTAACATTTTATGACACAGGCTCTTCCTACTTCTTGAGATCAGATGAGTGTTTTCTTTTTCTTTGTGTGACTGTTTTGTTGTTATTGTTATTGTTTGTTTTTTTCCACCTCTTCCATGAGCCAGACCTAAACAAGTGTCTTAGCTTCTGTCTGCTGATGTGATCCTTAGCCAGTCTGGCTGAGAGTCATTGAAGTATCCCATTACCTGTTGTGTTTTTTTACTTGGCAGCCTGTCTTTACCTCTGTATTTCATAAAATCTCATACAGTTTCCATCCTGATTGGATATTAGTCTTCTAGGTGATGTATTTCAATAAACCTTTGCTGTTCAGCTTAGCGTTTTAATTCATAGGGGCTTACTGTTATTTGTTGATTCTCCTAGATTATTGATTTTGTTTTAGCTTTCTTCAGTCCCTGTTGAAATATGACTTTTTGTCTGTTCTTTATACTTTCTATCTGCAGCAGTGATATTCTACTGAAGGTCTTTTTTCCACCAAGTTTTCAGTAGGACTGTTCTGTAAATAATGCCATTTAATGACAGGCATTTTATTTTTTCCATGTCTTTCTTAGGCTTTTAGTGTTTATACAGAAATGTGTGTATACTTTCACATGGCTGTTTCATTTCTCTGCAAACTTTAAAAAGAGAATCTGTCTGTTACGGCATTTTTTGGCATTTCTCTCCTGCATAAGTTTAATAAACTTCTGTCCTCTGTAGCTGGGAGTTACAGATCTCCACAACATTATTGCTTCTCTTAAATCATGTAGAATCACAGAATCATCAAGGTCAGAAAAGACTTCCAAGATCATCTAGTCCCACCTACCACCAGTATTTCCCCACTAAACCATGTACCTCAGTACATCTAAATGTTTTTTAAACGCCTCCAGGGGCAGTGACTCAGCCACCTTCCTGGGCAGCTCATTCCAGTGCCTGACCACTCCTTCGGAGAAGAACCTTTTCCTAATGTACTATGTCCTTGTAACCTGTTCAATTTGAATGATTTCCTATGACCTTTGAAGTGCCAGCAAACTCATTCTTTTCCAGTTTAGGTTGAATTTAGCTACCTCTCAAGAGCACCTTCCATGTACCTAAAGATTCCTTGATTTCTTCAAATTACCTTTTAAAGTAATTTTCTTAGCTGCTTATTGAACCTAGGCTTGTCAACCTATTTTGTTCCAGAAACACTGATGAGAGAGCTACTACAGTCTTCTATTTCTCCACTAGCGACCAATATTTTGCCTTCAGGACTTTTCTCCTAGCCTTCCTTATGTTAGTGTTATTTGCACTGGTCATAGCCTTTGACTGTTCCTTTCTACCTCTGGAGATCACATCCAAACCTTCTGTGAGATCTGATGTTTTTGTGTCAAGCAGAGAAGCCTGTGTTCTCTGGTATTTTAGACTTTGTGTTTCTGATTGATACAACACTGAAGTATCAACACTCATTCCTATTGGGCAAACTAGGAAGAAATTGGATTCAGCTGCTTTGTACTAAGCAAGGGAGAATGTGAACAGCTACACAGCTAAACTCACTAAGGACCCACAGGCCAAAAATGCTTGATACTGTAGTCAGTAACATAGGTGATCGCTGGGGTGTTTCCCAAGACTTAAGTGGTTAGTCATTTTATTATCGCTATTATTGTCTTTGTGCTAACTGGGGCAGATGGTGTGAAGACAAAGAATAGTTCATTTCACAAGTATTGTTGCATTGGTGCAAAATGCTGAGCTTCTCATATGGGGAGATTTTATAGTACACGTTGTTCACTATTTGGAAGTTTGAGGAAATGTTCAAGGTGATGAAAGTGTCGCCTGAAGGATCTGAATGAAGTGTTGCTATACTGATAATGTCCCAATACACTAGCAAATAAAAAATGAACTAGAATCTGGCCATGAATCCAGAACTGTTTCTTGTAGTTACATATATGTGTGTGCAGCAGCTTGGAAGCTATAATGACAATCTAAATTTCACTATGCACGTGATGTGCAGATTGCTGGTCTGATTGCTGGCAGGCGAGTAGTCAAATAGCACTGTCTGCTAACAGCAGGTGCAGAATGTGGTTCTGACTCATTAATGGGGAAGTGAATTTCTCAAGACAAGAATCTCCGTGAAGAAACTGGATGTTGAGCCTGATGTTCTTATTACTGATGTACCAAACCAAAGAGGGAATGTTGAATCAGAGGGAGAAATCTCTTGGTGAAAATCAAGCACTTTGTCAACATAAAAGGCAGGGCAGTTTGATTAAAAAGTACAGTTCAATTAATTTGTTGCTAATGTGCATGAGCATGCTGTGGAAAGCTCAATAAATGATTAATCAACTAAAATATAAAGGCACACGAGAAAGCTTCTAACCAGGAACGTAAGAAGGAAGCATGAGCAAAGCTTTGAGTTATGAAAGAAAAAAGTAGATGTGAAAGGCAGAGAAGTTTTTCTTAGTTGTGGATCCAGAAAGTACCATGCAGGCTTGGAAATGGCATCTGGACTTAAAGGCAAATCATCGTTTCTGGAGGGAAGATGCTCTCATAGTGATGAAATAGGTGGAAAAAAATTCTGCAGTGGTCAGTGAAAACTTTTCAGTTGTCCTAAATGATGAGGTTCTAAATGAAGCTGTACAGCTCCTTGGCTGGGAGCAGCAGCATCTCCCAGTAAAATGGGGATTTTTCCAGCTGCCTAGCATATGACACACTGCAATCAGCTGTAAGCAAGTTCACTAAAATATAAAAATACGGGATAAAAGTTACAAGCACCCAGGAGATTTTTATATCTTTGGAGAGAACTATTTCTTGAGGTGTTAGAGAACTGAAATGCTGTGTACTTCTGTGAAGAGAAAGGTGGTGACATCTTCTGAAAATCATTGTGGTTCTCATTCTCACAAGATTTGGAAAAGATTTTACGGGAAAAAATGGACAATTTTTGCTACAGAGGTAACCGAACAGATTCCTGCAGTCAGCCTGCTTAAGTGAAGATGTCCTACTTTGTTAAGGAGGTGGGTGAGCTAATAGTCCTTCAGGCTATTTTTTTTTTTTAAATGCTCAACACTTTCTACAGTAGTTATATGAAATCTTACATAGTTTCAATGTTTGAAGAACACTGCTCACTTGTAAAAAATGTGTTCTTATTTAGAAGCATTTCACTGATCTCAGCAAAAAAGGATTTTAGTAATGATTTAGTATAGTAAATGGCTTGAATTAATTGTGACTAAGCATGTGGTATTTCAGATCTCAGCAGGGGTCTGCTGTCTGTAGACTGGTGTCAAATTCCATTAGATGACAAGAATAAAGGAAAAAGCACAAAAAGAATGAGAGAGATGAGGGGAGGAGATTTTATGCTGAGACTGCTATTGTAAATGCTTGTTTGTTCATTTTTATAGGGTGCTTTATCTAGTTGTGTGGCTTATATAAAAGAGTGAATTGCTCTACAGCAGCTCTGATGTTTAAAATTAAACAGAAGGCACACTGTTATTTGGAAGGGGAGGGAACAGGATGGGGAATGAGAAAAGGTTGTAGCTTTTGGAAAGATCAGTGAAAGTGATTCAGATTTTAGAGATGATAACAATATTATTACGTACTTATGCATTTATGGGGGTTAGAACAATTTGTAACGGTAGACTTCTTAATTTCTTCAGTGATTAAAAGGCAGCAAGATAGTAAACACTCAGGAAGATAGAGCTGTCAGGCAAGATCCATGTATTGTAGGCCTAGCCGTTATATTTGAAAGTGTCATGCTGATAGTTTAATTCCATTACCTCTGGTGTATTTTAATTTCTGTGAGTAGCAATAAAAAAGAAGGAAAGTGTTTTGTGCTGGTTCTTTTTCCATCCTTCGGAAATAGTTAGGGAAACAGAACATTTTATTGTTGGGAATTGTCCTTGTACCTGACATCATCTTGTAACTTGCTAAACACACTGATGATTGCTAATACTGATAGAGACGTTCCAAGCTCTAAATGTCCTCCTCTTTGAAAATTTCACTTCTTTAGAGAAATAGAAAAATACTGTTGCAAGTAATTTTGAGAAGAAAATCCCGTGTCAGGCAGCCTGCCTCTGTTGGCCTAAAACTAGCACATATTTTACAGGCAATATTGGGAAAAGTACCCTGTATTGAATAAATTGAATTAAATGAATTAAAGTTACAGGAATTATTTTTTTATATGTATACTTTAATTGCCTTCAGCTTACCCTATTCTATCATTAAATTCATCTTTTACTTTAGATAAAAAATGTGTATGGTGAGATATAAGCACTTTGGGCTTCTAGAAGCTGTGGCTTTGTCATCGGCTCAGCTAGGTGAAGTCCCACTGAAGCCAGGGAGGCTGCTTTCATATACATGGAATGAGAAGCTGGTGTAACTGGGGTCTATTTTTTATTTCTTTTACTGCATATATTTAAGACAAAACAAAACTTCAAAACTTTGGAATAGGCAATCAAACAAGGGAGGATAATAGGAATAACTTTTACATTTGGTGATTGAAATGGCTCATCCAAGTGTTGAGGTTGGTTTACACTTAAAAAAAGAAAAAAAAAAAAAAAAAGGGTTTTTTTTGGTAATTAGCTTGTAATGAGGAACAAAATTTTGATAGATTGATCTAATGATAGAATATGTATATATGTAGATATTTAACTATGTGTGTATACATGTGCTGTAAACTGAAAGCTGAATGTTATTCTGTTATAGAGTGAGATCATCCTAGAAAGCATTGTGTACCCATACATGACTGAACTGGAGAAGCATATTGTCAAATTCCTGGTAGTTCATTAATAGATTCATTGTTACCATGTTATGAATTTGATGTTATCAAATTTGACATCACTTATGTCCAAGTTTCCTGAATCTTGGCTTTCTTTAGGATGGTGTGAGTTCCTCTTCATGTCTGCAACCTTGACTGTATGATAGACAGTGTTGTCATGTCCTGTCTCTAAAGGGAGAGGAAAGGAGTGACGTTGTCCTGTCTTGGGGGAGGGGTCTCACTTCTCAGTGCGTAACAGGAGTTTTGCAATCCCACCTGTAAGTGCAGAGTGAAACAGTTTAATTAAATGCTTTTGATGAAATCTGGGCTGAAACTGATCAAGATGTTCACTGAAACAAACTTCAGGGGTGGGGATGAACAAAACCCCATTTATTATTATGCAGTCATAAACAGAAGAAGATAAGGTAACTTAAATGTGTTATTTTAAAGGTGAGAAAGGCAAGAGTTAGTTCTGAAAAGCACTACTGTCTTTCTGTTTGGCTTTGTGGCAATAGCTGAAGTACAGGAAGGATAACCCTTAGCCTGCTCTGCCTGATCAGAGGTAGGCTCTCATAGCTGTGTTTCCACTGGTTTCCAACAGCCAGGGATTGCTGCTCTGCTCCAGGAGCCATATGGCTGATGGCTAATGGCTTGAGCCATATGGTATATCAGCTAATGAGCTTGGCAGAAAGTCGATCAATTCCTCTCCTGTCCTGTCAAAGTCCAGAGTCTGCTTTGGTTATGTGTATGCCTGAGCTCGTGGCTCCTGCCTGATGTGGTGTTGACCGGAGGCATGGGGACACTTGTGGCAGTGGGTGAGCATGCTGGAGGCAGCTGACGAGCATGGAAGTGTGCAGAGCATGCACAATAAGGACATGAACAGCAGGGGAAAGATGTGAAAGGGTGCAACAGCACTTGTCTCATAGATACTGGCTTGTGTAGTTTGTCTTTTATGAGGGGAAAAAAAAATATGCTGAAACATGTTTCCAATTTATTTATTTATTTATTTATTTATTTATTTTTGCACTACCTGTAGAAAGTTTTATATAAGTAAGATCAAAAGCCCACAGAAGATAAAATGTTAAGTATTTAAGCTGACGAGCTACCAGTGGGCAAAAAGTATCAAACACTAAGAAAGCCATTACAAAACTAGGGGAAAATCAGTTGAAATCAGTGCTGAAAAATGATCAAATAGGCACTTTCAGATTGTCCCCATGATTTCACCAACAGGATAAGTAGAGGTGAAGCGTTTCTGCATACAGTGTGACTTGTGGAGGGCATTATACTGCTGCAACAGCAGCATTTGGGGCCTTTTGCAATCCTTTTTTTGCTAAAAAATTGCTGTTAGAACTCCTAACTGCTGCATGAATGAATGAAAGTTGTACAACCAGCCTTTGATACAGTGCTGTTGTACTTCAACCATGGATGCTTTGGAATTAATGAGGTAATAAATATTTTTTTAATGCTTCTATCACTAGATGATTTAAACATATTAGTGTAGTAACTTTTATACAGGTTCTGTAAATAAATTTAATTCCGCTTTGTTCTGAATCTCCTTTTGAGGTATGTTCCAGCTATTACACTGTATGTTGCTGCACATTTCAAAGTTAGCACTTGCTAGGAAAAAAATGGTGCATATAATCTGTAACCCATCCATCCAGCTGAGTGCTTCAAAAAGAAGCAAGATAGATAGTACCTGATAGATATTGATGTCAAAAAAATTAGACTCTAAAGGACTTATTGACAGCATAGTCAGTTTGGGAGGTGTTTAGACAGTTGCGTTCTTCAGTGGAGATTCTTCAGTTTAACCTGTGAACCATACTGTCTGCAGAGATCTTGTGAATTCAGGAGCAGAAAAGCTTGTGCCACTTTCTGCAGATTGGATATGCCTTGCCTCTAGTTCACTTGGTCCTTCATGCCTACCACATTACTGCAGTGTGAGTTAGTTTTCTCAATCTACTTCAAATAATATACATCTCAATTTAACAAAAGAGGTATTCGTGTGGCTAATGGTTATTTATGAAGCTAATCCAAATTACAGCTCCTTACATGGACAGAAATCCTGTTTTGATTCATATCGCTAGACATTTGATTGATATTCCCATGTCTTTCTGAAATATCAGTGCACCATCAGTTAAGAGTGTCTTACTCTGGTCTGACCTTTAAGTACATCAGTTTTTAACTTCCTTTTCATTTTCCTTTGTTTTCAGGAAATTGAAGACCACGTGGCATTTTTAATAACTGTTCCAACAGCTCTAGCAATTTTTTTTGCTATATTTATCCTTGTCTGCTTAGAGCCTGTCTTTAAGAAGCTGCTCCGTGTATTTTCGTTGGTGGTCTGGGTATGTCTTGTTGCCATGGGATATCTCTTTATGTGTTTCGGAGGAATCATCTGTCCCTGGGACCAGGTAAGATTGTCATTATTATTAATTTTATTTCTACTGGCTGGATTTCTAGGAGCGCTATTCTGCGGAAGTGTCGGCATTAGCTTCTGTGGGACATCTCATGGAAAGTTTTTGTGACCAAGTGTTTCTGTGCTAGGATTTCCTGCATCTGTTTCATTGATATCAGTCCACCCAACTTCCTTCTGTAGTGAACATTTGATTCCAGATTCCAGACCAATTAGCATGTTGGAAGTGTGAGATTTGTTCAAATCTGCTGATGCTGCCTTCAGCTTAACGTGTGAGAGCTTTCTGTTCAGTGGTCTTCAAGATATTTTGTAGCAACGTTTGAAGAAAAGTGATTGATAACTTCCTTGCGTATCTAAGGAAATACATAAGTACAGAAACAGGGAATTACCATTTCATTAAAAAAAAAAAAAAAAAAAAAAAAAGGAAAACAAAGCAAAGTGTAGTTGCCTCTTAATTGCAGCATTTTTGAAATATTAATAAATGATATGTGATATCCAGAGCTGTACCTGATAGATTCTTTGGTGTTTTGCTACATCCTTTTCCTTTCCTGCATTCTCTCAACATGGAAATGCTGTTGATGTAATAATAACTGCAAACCTCCCTATAGGATGGAAAAAATCCTTTAAATATACAAATGTGTCCCCAGAAAACTCTGTGTTGAGTGCAAGTTTAGTGTAAGACTTAAATTGTAATAGTCTATCTGTGGTGCCTTCCAGGTCTTTATCTTGAATCAATTTATCTGACTTTCTATTTGCAACTTGCAAAGACTTATGCAAATATTGAACTTTAAGTATGCAACTAATTCCTGTAACATCGTTGATTCAGATGATTTAAATTGCTGATGTATGTTGATAATATTAGTTTTGGTCCCCTCATCTCCCTTTCTTGTTCTTCCCTTTTTTTTTTTTTTTTTTTTTTTTAAATAAGTATTTGGAACTACCAAACCAGGCCACATTTGAAAGTGATAAAAAAAGCAAGCCTGAACGTGTTATATTTTTTTCTAGGTACCCATTTCACCATGGTTGTCTCTGTATCTTTGTGATACCAAGGCTAGGTATTTCACGTGGCCTTACTTTGTTGATTTATTTATTTATTGCCAGCTGTGAGATGTCATGCTAGACTATTTCAAGCTTTCAAACTTAGATACAAATATATAGTTAGCCATATTATCTTTTCACTGCAAATTCTGTGGAGTTTAATCTTGTTATTTGAAAGGCATGATAATGATTTTTCAAAAGCATATGGTGTGAAAGATATCTGAAATGGATTAGGTTGTTGCAGTCCTGGTGTTTTCTTCAGTCTGCCAAGATAGCTTGTCCTACTGTGCTTCTTTGTTAGCAAACTGTGGGAATTTCCATAACATCATGATGACTGGGTTGGCCATCTATAGCAGGAAGGGCTGCAGAGCTCTTGGGAAAGACATGGTCCTTTAGCAGCTTGCTAGGACACAAGGAGTCAGATGCTTTGATCTGCTCCTTGGTTGATGTGGAAGAGGTTCTTGGGAAGAGGATATTTGAAAGCAAGCAGCGTTAGTTGATCTGCCCAAAGCTGCAGCTGTCTCACTTAGTGGACAGGACTTTTCCAAACAGCACTGACCCTACTGCCCGTATCTGGCTTAACTGGAACTTGCTGGTGTGCTTACTGTCTGGCAGGAGAGGGGCTGGGGTACAGCAGCCTTTGACCACTTCAAGAAGTTGCTGCCTCAGAATACTTTTCTGTTTTTTCCTTGGAATAGCAGTGCTGTTTTGGTGATTGCTGTTGGTACACTTTTGCCTACTGTCAGTTAAGAGTAAACTACAGAAATATGGAAATCTTTCTGGGAGTTTGACCTCGTACAAAGCAGGCTGATTCCATGTTTAATGGAAAAAAAAAGGCAGCCAGCAATAGAGCTGTGCAGTCCTATAGTGTTGGTGTTTTGATTGCTCTGCATCAGGAATACGTGGGTCAGTAATAGATGTTCTGTCCTATAATTATACATGAAAGCAAATCTGAAAAAATCCTTCTTCAAAGATGACTGACAGATTCTTTCTTAAAGGTTTACATTTTAGGAATTTAAAACGTGTTTTGCTTCGTTTATTAGGGTCTTTTTCTTGTTCCTCTATGCTTCTTGTGAGAGAAAAGAAATTGATATAAAATTTAAATTAATTCTGTTTCAGATACATCCTTGTCGCAATAACTAATTGGAAAATGATCAAAATACTAATTAAAAAAAACAACTGTTCATGCACCAAGGTACTTCACTTTCATTTTCTTCAAACTACAAGCTAAGTTTGTTCTTGTCTAGCGGGGTTTAAAAATAATCTTTTCAGCACATCTTTCATGTCTTCCAAATCCTGAGCTTGTAAAAAAGATGGAATTTCTTAATTGTACTGGTGAACAGTTAAAAGATAAATATGCTGCATACCATAGTTAATAGAAAGAATGTGTTTTTCTTTCACTTGTGTACAAACCTTCTCCCTTTGAAGGACAACTCTGCATCCTTTAGGTTTTGGCTTGATGATTTTAGTATTCCTTTTGGCTGTTTTTACATGCTAAATGCCAATTTTCTCTGTTGTTGGAAAAACTTCAGGTGTGAACTTTTGCAGCTTTTGTTTACAATAAAAATACCACTTCAGAGAGAGTATTTTTGTTATGAATTCAATATATATTTAATGTGGAGCAGCTCCCTCTGTGCCTGCAGGCACATAGCTCAAATAACTTCCATGAAAAATGGGGAATTGAAAATGAAGCGGGCTGGTCAGTGCCGGTGTTTTTTGTGTTAGTCCTGTGGGCTGGTATGAAATAAGTGCAAATCATAATTGGTTTCAGCTTGCTTTTGTTGTCCCTGCAGACTGCTTTTATCTGTCTGCATTTCCTCATCTCTTGTTCAGCTACAGCTTTGGAGAGAAAGCCGTCATTGGGTGTGTGGATCTGGCGGTGTTGGGAGCGGGGTGCAGGCGGCTGCAGGCTCTTACTTTGTCCCTCAGGCCTGTCTGTAAGCCCTGTGCTGGCCCCATAATTGCCTGCTGAACCTTAGCCAAAGGCTGGAGCTGGCATTTAGCTGCACGAGCATCATCAAACCTATCTACCAGAGGAGACAAACTGCAGGATTGTTTGCATTATTAATCTTTCCAGATAGCTTAACTCCTCAGTTAGCCTGAGCTCCCCTCCTCCTTATGGATGGTGCAGACAAGCCAGGTGCATTGGAAAGGAGATGGAGAGCACCACCTACATGAAAAGCACCACTTACTTGGAAAAATTTGGGCAGTGGTGGCAAATACCCTACTTGTCTGACGAACTGTCACTACAGAAGCGTGGCAGTTCCCTCTCGTTGCCCTGCTGGCTCGGGGAACTGGGATGTTTTGATAGGGCCTATATGGATGAGACTGACTTGCAGCCCAATGGAGGAAGGCTGGACTCTGAGATGAGAGGATGTCTGTATGAGAGGTCTGGCAGGAGGCAAGGGCACCTTCCTATGATGGATAGGAAAGAAGCAAAGGAAGTCATGTTATGCCTGAGAGACAGCAGTTGGATGACGGCTGGCAGGTCTTTCCAAATCTAAGGTATGAGTGATAATGCATGGGGCTGGCTTCCCTGGTGAAAGACTAAGGGAAGATTTTTAGAAAGATCTGCGCCAAAGTCAGTGGATGATATATTTGGTGGAAAGCTGAAAACACGTGTTGGATAAGCTGAGGAAGAAGTGCTGGTGGAAGAAGGTGATTTTGTCATATCAGGACTTTTCTTTACTGACAGAAAGGTTCAACTTTCTAACAAACAAAAATCCAGTATCCATCTGTAAAGTATATGCTAGGGGATGAATTTAGTTTTAGTTTTAGTTTTGATTCACTGGCAGTACAGTTATTGCACAGTGGTTGCTTTTCCATTCCGTGTGATCTTCTGACACTCCTAATACTTCCTCAGCCTTTTATACAGATGTGTGTAAATATATCAAGGGGTAAGAAGAGCTCTTCAGGCACACAGTGGATGATTTAAAAAAAAAAAAATAAAAAGAGTAATTACACAACATTATACTGGTCTAATGAATTCTATCATTGCTGGATTTTGGTATTCAACTCTAGTTATACATGCGTTTGCACAGCCCAGGCACCAGATGTGATTCTCCTTGTCTATGTTCAGTTACAGCACAGAAATTACTGCAAATTACTTCGAGTGAGATTTGACACTTCTGATTTACAAAAAAAATTATCCATGCAGCCCTGTGTTTATAATATGTTTGGCTATTTTATTCTAATGCTAGTTTTTGAGCTGAATCTAAAGAACTTCTTTGTTTTTTTTTTAATGTGTGAGTAGAGTAGAACAGTTCAGTTGGCAGCGACCTACAGAGATCATCTAGTATGATGGCCTGACCATGTCAAGGCTCAGCAAAAGTTGAAGCATATTAATGACGACATCGTCCAGAAGTCTCTTAAACAGACATGGGGCAGCAACCACCTCTCTAGGAAGCCTGTTCCAGTGTCCAATCTCCTCCATCATGATCAAGAATTTTTTCCTAATTTCCAGCCTGATGTTCCCCAGCTCATATTTGCACTGTTCCCACACATCCTGGTGTTGGTGACCAGGAGCAGAGCCTGGCACAATTCTGTGCTTCCCCTCCTCAGGCAGCAATGAGGCCGCCTCTCAGTCTCCTCTAGGCTGGACAGTCTAATCCTTCTCATCCCCTCCTCAGAGGAGTTACTCTGTTATGCTGGAATGTTATGCAAGAGGAGTTGTTGTAGAGTGGTTGAATTCCAGCCTCAGAGCAACACTTGTGTATGAAATCTAGGCCAGATTTGCAGTATTAGTCTTTATTATTCTCATTTGTTTTGATACTTTCTTCGCATCTGAGCATATAAGTCTGTTATGTGCTGAGGGATAGAGGCCTGCACAGTGGATCTTCTCTGAACAGTCATGGTAATTAGCTCCTGTGTAAAGTCAAGGGGCTGCATTCTGTCCAGGGGCTCCTGAGGCAACATGGATTCTGCATTTCTGAGGGAGGACTTAGAGCTGTGTTTGGAGGTGAGCAAAGCCAAGGATGCAGAACTGGAGAGGAATGTGTGGGAGGTCTGAGCTCTCAGAAGACAGTTGTATTTCTGGCAAGCTGGATGGGTTCATGGAAAATAAAGGATTTTACATAAAATTGTCCAGGGTCGTATTTTCACATCTTGCTTGGGACCTGCGTTGTGTGAAGTTAGCCCTGATGTAAATTACTATTAAAATGTACGCTTAAATGGTGCCAGAACAGTTAGATGTTTGAGAAGGAGATCAGGATGGATGCCAGGGAAGTTCCTGCAGGAAAGCACGGATGAGTTATTGTGAACCTTGCAGTGGTCTTTGGATCTGGAGAATGGAGGAGACTTACAATTTTTTCAAGTTCAAGGAGAATCAGACTAGCAAGAATGAATGAATATCCTAAGCAAGGAACTGAATCTTGAAGGAACATGGTTCGGTACCTTGCAGAATGAATAGTCACCTGGTAAAGGACCAGGTGGCTTGTTTCAAAGAATGAGGTACTGGGTAGCAGTTGATGCTGTGCTGTAGGAGCAGATGTGGAAGAAGACGACGAAACCCAGAATCCACAAGTACAAGCCATTTTTTGGGGGGTCATGTTAGATGAGGGAGAAGAAGAGATGATTTTTATCCTAATATTCTTTTTTTTTTTTTTTTTTTTTTTTTTTTTTTTTTTTGGAAAAGGCATGAAGTTATAGGCTAAATATAAGGACCTTTTAATGTGTTTATCAAATTCTGGTGTGACTATATCTGTATAAAAGACAGGAAAAAAGCTGAGCTATTAGAAACCTGCCAGCTTGTCATTAAAATCAGTAGTGTAGTAGATTAATATAGCAAAATAGTGTGTAGAACCTTTGAAGACCCTGTTAGCATAGCTAATGTGCCATTGTTAACCTTTGGTATGTGATGGCAGTGTGTTCTGATAGCTGTTCAGGGAAAGAAAACTGATTTATCTTGAGTAGGAAAAGCTGTCTTTTTCTTTTTTTTTTTAATTTTTATTTTTTTAAAGTAAGACATCTGTTGTGGTGCCAAATGGAAAAGAAGAAGCAAAACTGGAGGAGATGGGAATTATTAAAATTATTGTAAATATAGGCAAAGGAAGATGGCAGCTGGTGTGACTTCAGAGAGCATCAAGCCTGAGGAAAATTGTTGGTTCAATTTCTTGGGGAGATCTCTGGGGAATGATTCCCTTTATTAATGCTTTCTACCACTTGGGGCACATGGGGCAACAGAATGTCTCTACTATAATGAAGATTGTTGATGGCACAGTTAAGGGTCCTGCAAAAAAGTAGGATGTTATAGGGCAAGAACAGCATGACCTTGAAGACCTAGATTAAATTTAATAGTACAAAGTATTAGGTGGGCCTGCATTTGGGAACTAACAGCAGAAAATTCAGCTGTGGGCCAAGAGATCATCAGTAGAAAATGAGCAGCAAAAGTAGAATGAAGAGGAGATGCATGAAAAGGTCACTGCATCACTGGGGTAGCAGAATCAGTTACAATGACAAGGGATCCAGATCAGGTGAGGTTTCACTGATGCCTTGATCACTATGTACATCTTGATGCACTATGCACATTTTGGTCATCTGCATTCAAAAGGATACACTGAAGCTGGAACTAATGCAACAAGTGAGATCATCAGGAGAAAGGAGAGAGCCCATTTTGTGTGGGAAATTTGACAGCTATAGAGGAGGAGAACAGAGGAATGTAGAGATGTGACTGCCATCTACAGATGATACAGATGATACATCTACAGATAATGCCACTGGGGCACTGAGTTTGTGGAGTGGCTTTCCAGGCAGAACAGCAAGGACTAAAACAATGAATTGGCTTTATAGTGGAACGCTGCCCTTATTTAAAAGTCATTTGGTGTATTTGCAAGCAGGGGAATGGACTTCAGTGATCCAGGAGCATCCTTTTAATCCCTTTTGCCTATACGTTATGTACATCCTGGGGTCTACTGAATTAGTCTAAATGGAAATTTACTTTGCATCTAAAATGCATATTAAAACTAAAGAGAGAGATTTTCTAAGTTATAAAAGTTAATGACTTTTTATTATTTAAATGTTTTTTATCCTTCTGGAGAAGGAAGCAGTAGTCTCAAAAAAAGTATGGGATCATAATAACCTAGCTGTATTTCTGATCAGGCAGTTATTTTAGATCATATAATTGAGTTTTGATGTAATATGAACACGAAGAGACTGAATGTCTCCTATACCTTTATAAGAAGAGCCTTTTGAAATCCTTGGCTTTATGCTAATTTATTTTTCTTTACTCCATTTCCTGTAGTGATTTTTCCATCTCAAATCATAAAATTAAGTATGAAGGCTGAACTGATTGCAGATTTCGTCAAGATTATTGCATAGTTTATACATGTTGTGATATTTGCTGTGCAAGTCACGTGGATCAATTTTGCTATGGAAAGTATTAATGTAGCTCCATGGAAATACAATAAAAACTTATGTCTCAGATAAATATGCAAAATTGATTGTGGCATGCTTTCCTCTCCATGATGGGAAATTATGCTTATAAAAAAAACCCTTAATATTCTTAGAATTCTGAAAATAAGTAATTGGGATTTCAAATGTCATCATATTGTTCTGATGTTGCCGATATCAAAAAAAACAAATGACAAATAGAAGTTAATGATTTAGCCATTCATAAGGGTTCTTATACACTTGGTAATTGATCTGGCATTAGAAAATAAACATTTTAATAATTTTATAGTACATAGTAATTAACAAATACTAGTATGATGGAACTATTTGAGAACCTTTAAAGAATTTACCCACAATTTCTTATCTAAGCATACGTTAGGCCATATAAGCCTTTTTCTTCAATTGAAATTGTTTTCTACTTAGAAATTTTTCAGTTTGCCTGACTTCCAGGATTGGATTTTTTGGCATGGCATGCTTGAGTCTTTTGGTCCAAATTCTTTGCTTAAAAACTTGATCTTAGAACTGAAGTAATTTGTGACTTTAACACTTAATTCTTATTGATGTCAGAAAAGTTTTGCGCAAAAGAAATCTGAAGTCTTCTGGTAGCATTTGCAATTGATTCACCAGGGTGGTTAAACTCTCTAAACACTTGGTTGAATTTTACAAGAGCTGGAGACATTAGGACAAAAAAAAAAAGCAACTTCTGTTTCAGTAAGGCTGACTCAATGTGAGTTATAGGAGATGTTTGTTTACATCTCAAGTTCATCCATATTTGTGTATGTTTTATGTATTCATATGAATAACAAAAATTATAAAATCTGTATGAATAACATTTTAAAAAATCTTAACTACGCAAGTATATATTTTCATAAAGTACTATTTTATTATTCTGAATATACTTAAATTTATTTTTTAGAGAGTTACAATCTAGCTAAAATTTAAATTATATGAATTGTAGATAAATTGTAAATTTTTTGGGAACAAGAAGACTTATGTCTGCTTTCAAGAGGTTATTCATGTTATCTTACTGTTCTGGGGACGGAAGAGACCTGAAGACCGTGTAGTTCCAATCCCCCTGTATTGGGCAGGGACACATCCCACTAGACCAGGTTGCTCAAAACCCCTCAGGCTGGCTTTGAGCACTTCCTGGTGTGGGGGGATATTGAGCCATTGGTTAGTTTGAACAGTTTCAAACTTGACTGCGTATTCATTGTCATTGCAGTCTAGATTGCATTTTTCTTATTTGTTTCTAATACATCCATTTTGATCTAAGTTATACATATTTAATAATTCTCTATTCATAATTAATTTTATATGCCTTGTTTTCAATGCATTATTTTGTGTGCTTTATTTTGTAGACATTATTCTTACTCAAGTAGGCAGACCGGAATGTCTTTTTAAATGCTCTTTTATATGTAACATTTGAATGATTTGAAGGTACCTTTTTCTTTAAAAGAATCATATTTAAGATTGCAGTTGGAGTGACGACTTAATACTACAGTCTGCATGTCTCATGTTCTCCTGTGCTACTGCAAAGTAATTTGCATTTTGTAATTTGCACTTTTTCCTTACTGGGGGTTTTTACATTTCTTTCTTTTTATAATAACTCAATTTCAGATTTTCTGTAATCTTCTAGTTATTTATCTACTGCATATTTGGAGTATAAGTGTACACTGAATATTTTAACCATGCTTTGCTCATAATGCAATTCCTCTATTAAATTTTTTGCACTTTTATAAATTTGCTTATTTTTGCATCTTTCTCATATTTAGCATCGTACTTGTCATCTCTCCCACTTATTAATGGGGATTGCCTTTCTTTAGTGCTTCATCATTTTTTATCACCTTGTACTTTCTGTAACAACATATTTTGTCTCCTTCAATATAGATGAGTTTATGTATAAACCAATATTTTTAGACGTCATTAGTGGCAACCATAGTGTTGCAAGTTCAAATTTCCAAGGGCTCAGTTATAGTCTGTCAGATTCTCCTTGACCACACTTTCAGCTTATATTACTCATATATTCAGCTCAGAATATATAAATATTCATATTTATATTCAGCTCTTATTACTCATTTTGACTATATACATTATCTAACGACAGCTCCTGTACACATTACTTTCATACGTATGTAAACGAGAATAATGTAATGTTTTAAATCTCTTTCACATAGATGAGATTTTAGTTTTTCCTAGATGCATCTGGAAGCTGTTTTTTTGTTTTTTTGTTTTTTTTGTTTTTTTTTTTTTTCTTCCCCTTTCTAGTAGGAGCCTGAGTTACTCAGGGTCTGGAAACTTATCAAATATGATTTGGGGACTTTGTCGTGTCTAGTGGGACGAGCAGTCAGGTCTACCAAATGATAAAGTTTTGACAAGGGGAGGAAAGTATGATGTCCACATGCAATTTATTTGTATTGTTGTATTACTTGTATTTATTTCTGTAATACCACCTATTTCCACCTTGCTATAGGCAGGGACACCTTCCTTTAGACCAGGTTGCTCAAAGTCCCATCCAGCCTGGCCTTCAATGCTTCCAGGGCGGGAGCATCCACAACCTCACTGGGCAATCTTTTCCAGTGAAGAATTTCTTCATGATACCTGGTCTAAATCCACCCTCTTCCAGTTTAAAACCATTTCTCCTCGTCCTGAGGCTATGTGGCCTTATAAAAAGTCCCTCCACTGCTTTCCTGTAGGCCCCTTTCAGGTACTGGATAGCCATATAAGGTCCCTCTGGAGTCTTCTTTTCTTCAGGCTAAAAAGCCCCAGCTCTTTCAGCCTGTTACAGGGTATCCTTCTCCAGAGAGGCTAGCAAAATAATCTCTACTAATCGTCTTTTATTTCCCTTTCTTTTCCCTTTCTTTTCACCTCTCCTTAATTACTTACAATGAAGTTTCAGACAGCACTTCTGATCTGAAGCTGTGTGAGCATCCTGCATTTTACAATGCTGTGGAGATGTGTAGTAGCCACTGAAGTCTGCTAGAAACGGAAAATCTTTCCAGATCCAGATCCATTGCATGCTGTTTTTGCAATTAATTATTACATTAGTAGTAGGAAGCATAGATTACTGAACAAAATGACTTTATTTCCTGTAGTGTTATAAGGTTTGTATTCTTTATTTACCTGCTGACCATCCATCTATGATAGGGATATATAAAATAAAATGAGATTATTTTTTTTCAGTGAAATGTCAGACTTCAGTCTTCAGTATCTTTGCAATTGTATTATGTTGTTTATTTTAACCTATCTTACCAAAGCAGAGGGAGACTACCATGCCAGGTATATCCCTTTGTTTGAAATGGCTGCAGTCTCTATTATAGTGTTAGAGGACTGAAGTCAGAACACGAGCCCACTACTGCTGTGTCTGTTGTTTCCATGAGATGAAACCTTTGCCCATGGGCAGATAGCTGCCATTTGGCATCTTTGGTCTGAGCTCCGTAATGATGGAGAAGTGTTGGATTTGCTGTTAGTTCCTGGGCTGCAGTGTGGAAGAAGATGCACTGAATAAACATGAAGAAATAAAGAGGGATTGAATTAAAACCATAAAAGAAATACAGTCAGCATTTAAGGATAAGTTAGTGTAACTTGATGGTAAATAAAATACTTAGTTGATTAGATAAGGAACAGTGAGCCTTTTGCTTGAGTGAGAAGTAGACTTTCAGCTCTTGTTATCAGTGTGTTATCAGTGGCAGTGAGTAGAGATGGGATGGTGAACAAGTATGAACAAATAATCCAGGAGCTCTAAAAAAGCTCACCTTCTCTGGAATAATTTTGAAGTATGGAAGGTCAGCAGTATTGTACATTCCAGGCTGCTGGCTCATTGTTATGCTGCTACAGTAAGGTTTCTTGCAGCTAGGGAAATTACTTGTTTTATATATGTATGTATATATATAAAAGAATATATATATATATATATGTATCACACGTTACATACTGAAATGTATCCTACGTATTTTTATATATAATTTAACACTAGGTACACTGAAAATAATATTATGACTCCTCAAGCATTTAGAGAAAAAAAATAAATCTAGCAAGAGGAAGGAGTGTGCATGTTTTGAATAAATTAATTTTAATGCAGGATATATATGAGGAAGTCATTCCTTTTAGGCAAGGTCAGTTGATGAACTCATGTTACATGAAAAAGCTTGTAGCAATTTTAGAATCTTTTTTTTTTTTTTTTAAAGCAAAAATTTTCGCCTCTTTCCTTCTAATAGCTCCTTAACCTTGAAATCCTCCAAAAGAAGTTATCGCCTACATTGCAACTTCATAGTAACGAGTCATAGTAATGTCTGTTCATTTAAAAATACTGCTCAAGTTAGGTTTCTTCTTATTGTTAAGTAAACTGTTAAGTAAATTACCACTTGAAGATACTGTTCTTCAGTTTTCAAACTTTTTTTTCCCTTTATCACTGTTTTTCTGACTTGAGATACTGGATTATTTTTTGTGTTGAATCGGTTTCATGAAACTTTAATCTTTAGGGCTATAAATTATTCACAACTAATGCCAAGAGTTAGGGAAGAGGCAGTACTGGGAAAGCCCTTATGGAGGTGACAGTCCTATATATCCTGTCCTGTGTCCAAATCAAAGCAATGCGTTAGGCTGATTTGCTGCTGTGGTGGGTTGAGAAGCCACAGTAGATCTCGTTCCTGAGCAGGCAGAGTTGCACTGTGTAATCCCTAGGCCTTGAAATGTCCTCTGCTGCTGGATTCCTGACCTAGTTCCTTGAAGTCTATGATCTCTCACTCCTTCAACACACCTCAACTTCTATACCCAGTCACTTCTGTTCCAAGAGATCTCCTAAATTATCCCAAATTTTCCCTAAGCAATTTCTCCTTTTCCTTTCGTAATTCCCTTTTAATTCATCCTAGGCAGGAATGCTATGGTCAAGGTTCTCTTGTTGTCCTGGGCCCTCTCTCTATCTCTCTGACTTTTTAGGCTTCTCATCCTCCATTTTTGCTGCAGTTTTGTCAACTCAAGCACCAGTGCCACTGTAATTTCCCATAATTTCTCACCCTACGGTGTCATGGTATTCCACTGCTTGTCAGTAGATTAACAACCTTAAAAAAAAAAAATTAGTTACCCATGCCTGCTACTCTAACAGGTGGATCTTCAAGAAGCATAGCCAAAGCTCTGCTTTGATATGATTTAAATATCTCGGGTGCATGTTATGTATCAAATCATTTTGGACAGGACTCTTGATAGCAGGAAAAGCAATGGGGCATGGCATGTCTATTCAAGATGCATTTAAATGTGTTTATTGCTTCGAAAGTGATTCATTCTGACTTTCAAATTACTATGCCACTAGTTTAAATGAAAACTTGTTGGGTATTGCTTCTCAGAAGTATTTAGGCAATTTTAAGACAAGAACCATTGATTTGTGAGTGCTTCTTCCCCACCTTGCTGTCTGGGAATTTTACAGTTGGCAGCTCTGCCTGGCCCAGGAGCTCTGGGAGTAAGTGATGGTGGACCTTGTCAGCATATTAAATCCTACTGTAATATTGTGCTTAGCACAGTGATGCGGCCTCTGGTGCTCAAGTTAGTGAATTCTATTGCATTGTTGCACTGCATTGCATTTTGTAGTGTAGGCTTCATTATAGATGGAATGACTGCCTATTTCTACACACCTCAGTCTGCAGGACCCCAGAAATGGAGCAAGAATGGTGTGGGACAGGGATTCTTTCCACCGACGTACCCAGAGTGCAATCTCCCAGAAATAGACTTTGTTCCGCCTTCAGTCCAGAAAACTGCTTCACAGCTGCAGTGAAGCCTCCTGGAGGGTTGTTCATGAGTGCTACTTTGTAACAATTCAAGCCTCTTGCAGTGAGGTAGCAGCACTACAAAGCTTGTAATCAGATTACTACAGTTAAAATTCTCGGTTGATGTATTGCTGTTGCCCACTTTGACATTTACATAATTTTAATGGTGTCAAACTACCGGAGAAGAGCTCAGCTGGGAGTGAATGTCTAGCGATCATTAATCCATCGTACCCGTGTAAGCATTTTATCATGATTATCAAAAGATATATTTACATGGAGACAGGCAAAGGTGACGTATCATCTAGCCTCTTTGCCCTTGGGAGGTGATGGCTGCTCAGCTTCCTCTTGGGGAAGGGAGAACAGCTGAGGGACTTGCTGGAGCAGCTCCAGCAATCAGCAGTGTCTGAAGCTGAGGAGATTTTTGCCTGAAGCTGAACCCCTTCCAAGCAGTAAGGAATGGCATTTTGAATCCTCTCTGCTGCATTTCACACCCATATTTTTTTTTTTTTTTTATTTCCTGAATCTTAGTGTGGTATTTTTAGATGTAATGCAGTACCTGGTCTTGTGTTGTACATGCTTATTTTTGTTTTAAATATCTGCCTTTCCTTGAATTTTGAAGCATGCAGGGTGCATCATGTCCCCATTTGTTTAATAGGTCATCGTGTAAGTAATACCTAGCAGGGATCATTAAAGGGGATATTGTGTGTAACAAGGGGAAAGTTATTTTTAACAGCAGAACTGAAGAGCACTCTCTTCTATCCTAGTCCCCCAAAAGACAAAAATGACTCATTTACATTTCAGATGTGATGTAGATACCAACTGTTACCAACTTCATTCAGAACTGTGTTGAAGCCTTCAAAAAATTTCTTTTGGATGAATAGAAAAATGACAAGTTATTAAATATATCAACAGTAATAGTTGTTAGGCTGGGATTACACTGAGTTTCCAAGAGATACTGTTTGGCCAAATATGTTATGCTGCTTGCAATTTTAATTTTTCTTTTCCAATCCTTTAAAACCAGTAAGGAGCATATAAAAGCCTTGCTTTCTGAAGCCAAGAACTCAAGTTCTGTACCTAGTGTCTCAGCTTCCCACTGATGTTTTGGTGAGAGAAAGAATTGATTTACCACCTGCAGAAAATATAGTTTAACAAGATATCTTCACTCTCCCTTGAGATAGTGTACTTTTTGAGACAATGTAGAATAGTGAGCTACTTTATCTACCGTTTTTTGTATATTTCTGTAAAAGATGCAGCTTTGCTGGCTAAAAACTGCCGTTTTGTGTACGCTGATAATCTTGGGAGAGTCATTTCAGCTACTTGTAACAGCTGCTGTGATTTTGGTGGAAGGACTGAAAATAGCTCTTTGGATCATATCTGTGCAGTAACAGCCGTTAGGAATGGGTATCTCTCAGACTTTTCCAGGGAGTCCTTGTGAAATTAATTCCACCACTTGTCACAGCAGTGTTTCAGTAACTCGCTTTTTCGCTGCAGTTCTGTAGAGGCATAAAACCTACCAGGACCACTTTGAAGTGGGTCAAGGCAGTGGTGTGGAGCCCAGGCATCACTGCCTTGAAGTGATTTGGGAGAACACACGTCATGTTGAGCATAACCAATTCCAAAGTAAGAAGGGCTGTGCAAAATCAAAAGGAAGGAGCAACTGTGGAGTACTGCTGGAGCTGAGGAAGGATTGAAGGACCTGAAGTGCTGTCACACAACCTGCGCTGGTGCTGCTGTTTGCCTGATCAAAAGGAGGCTGACACATCTTCCAACTTATCAGGCTTTTGTGTTTGCATCAGGTGTGTTCATGGTATGGGTTGAAATTAAGTAACACAGATAAGAAAGAAATTTGAGCATTCTAATTTGGACAAGGTCTATGAAAAGTATGATTTCTCACCTGCTGCATAGTTTTAAAAATTGCAAGCTGTATAAACTGTGGAACAGAAAGGCTTGTCTGTGCAGCTGGTTATTCAGATGACAACTACAATCCATGTGCTTTTTAGATGACAGGACATTTATAATGAATTTCCATGCCATCAATGCAATGAGAAAAGGGAAGAGTATGTTTTATCCTTAGAGGTACTTGAATTATTATCTGGGCCTTGGAATTGGGCACTTTCTGCTGAATCAGAGGAAATCTTAAATAGCAGATACACAGCCTAAATACATATATTACACTGTGAGAAGAGCATGTGTTGTGGGAGCTGTCTTCTTTGTCTCTCTGTAAGCATTACCAGAACTGATCAGTTCTCACTGCCAGTGGAGATAGTTGGGTATAGGTGATTTCATAAAGGCAGTTCTACTCCGTTTTTTTCTTTTTGTTTTGAAGTAAAGGTTTTCCTCATGAGATTCATCTAGAACATTAACACCATAAAAAGGGACATGATTGAATACTTCTGGTATGGTTTTGATGAATGCAAAGATTATAACCAATTGCTTATGTGGTGTGAAAACACTTGAATTATTTGTTCAGTTACCTTCATGTGATGTTTGGCAGTGATGGTAACAAAAAACCAGGAGTGACATATACAGATTTTCAACACAAACCTGTGCCATTACTCTAATCAAAAGCATGAGAGCATTAACTTCACATTTACTTGATGGATGTGATCTTTATGTAGATACATCATCTGTATCAGTTGTATCAAAAATCTAAAGGAACATGCATGTAATTTTGTGTCATGTGGCCCCTAGAGCTTACAATGATACGAGTGTAGAATCAAAGAATATCCTGAGTTGTCAGGGACGTACAAGGGTCAACGAGTCCATCACAGATGGGTGATTTATGTTTATCTAGCTGTCTGTACTTCACCGAAGCTTCAGAAATGTAAATTACAGTTAGAGATTTCTTCCCTCTCAAGGACAGGGAGGAGATGCAAAATAGAAGCAAATAATGAGTTTCCAGCCAGTGTGCAGTTTTTTTTTTTTTTTTGTCAGCTTTATGAAATTAATACTTTTTTTGTAGAGGTTATTTTTTTTTTTTTTTTTTTTTTTAAAGTAGAAGATGGAAGAAATTAACATATATTTTACGTTTATTGTCCCAGGTATGTGATTTGCAAAGAGCAAATTAAAGTACCACATGGAGAAATGTCTTCAAATGTGGAAAAACTGATTATGTAAATGATATTTGGGTAATGCAGTTTCTTCCCCCATACCAGCACTTCAAAGAGGCAAACCAGCACGGCGGGATAAACGGGATGAAGCAAGAGCATATTCAGATCTTCCTCCACCCACCATCCGTGGTTATAGCCATTCTAAATGTTCATTTGGGTACTTCTGAATTCGCATTTTTGTCACTGAGCAAATCTAAATCTGATCCAGGAGTAATCAGCAAAATAACACCTCAGGAATCAATCTGAAAACGTGCTAATGTTACACTACTGTAATACCAGTGTAATGGAGACTACAACAATATCTCAGATTTTGGTTACTTGAATTTGCCAATGTGAAGGAATTAATACTTTGTGAAAAGTCTTGCCAATAATAAAAGGCTTTGTGCTGCCTTGCATAGGGCTGGCTGAATTGCCACAGAACTGATGGTGTCCTGTGCAGGAGGAAAGCAGCAGATGTTCCAGATGCCAATTTGAGTTTATATTTGTAATTTCTAGAACAACGTTTCTAAAGCTCTACATCAGGCTTTTTAGAGCACACCTGCCTGATGCTTTGTCTGGCACCAGCAGCAGCAGCTCTAGGAACCTGCATCTTCTGGGGAGTGTTTTGTGCTTTCTGCTGGTTGCGAGCTCTGGTTCTCAGTTTGCTGGGAGTTTAACAGATGAAAAATTAAGAGCAAACACTCATGCTTTGATTTCACAGCCACAGTAGTCTTAGAGAAATGCTCCTAGCACCACTACTGTGCTACTGAAAAAAACAGATTACATGGTACCCACTTGGAAAAATAAACCAATCTGAGCTTTCATGAATTCTAAAATAAGCTATCAGGCAGATGAACACTGTATAACGCAGTATTTTCCACTGTGTGCTCATAAGTATGTATCTATCATTTAAAGCGATGTGGGATATAAGTTTTCCCATATTCCCCAGTTGTGTTTGCTGCTGCTTTTGCCTCTATGAGCATGATGAATCAGATCCTCCTGTTGTCTTATCTATATTCTTCACAGGCCTTGTCAGGTGCAACTGCGTTTTTTCAGATTCAAAATATGTAAGCATCTAGAGATCTAATGTCCAGGTAGATTCTAGCTACCTGAATTGGAAGATTTGTCAGAAAGAATCAAAGATATCCTCTGACTAATGCCAGATATCTTGGAAATGCCTCAGCTTCTCACTCTGCTTTCCTGGGAAATTTCATTCTGCCTTCTCCTCATCAGAGGTGGGGAAAAGTGCCTGGTTCTTCTTATTACAGCTACTGTTGCTTGAAGTAGTGACAGAGCTGCTTTGCTATTGCAGTTACCCTTCAGCTATTAGAGATGTCTCATGACAGAGAGACCTTTTTGTTGGACACTTTTTAAATAAAACCATGTGCTGACTTCACAGACTTGATTCAGACTCCTAGGTCATACACAGACTCTGCAGATCAGCACAAATGAGTCCTGAGATGTTAGCAAATTAATGCAAATATGTTTTTGTTTTAGGGAAAAGCAAGCAAAAAATATGACATTGAATTAGGGCAAGGTGTTACTTCTTTTACTGTTTCAAAGATTTGTTCTCTATGGCTGTTCCCTTGTATGTGTTTGTGTAAATGGCACATACCCTTGGTTATAAATAATGCATTTCAGATCCCAGTGTTAGCAGGTTGGGTGACATTTTATTGCAGCACTGGTCAGTTATGGAAAACAGGACTGCCAAGGAATGATTTCTTTGAGAGTCACGTTTCATTTTAAAAAGGGTACAGAGGAAACGAGCAAAAGCTGGAAAGACTGGGCCAAGAAGTCTGAAGGCTAAACAATTATTCTGTCTGAAGTTTCTGACTGATTTTAAACATCAGCTTTTAGAAGAGAACGGGACTTTATGTATCATTCAAAACCAGTTTCAGAATGCCAGCCTTAAAATAGAGTTGTTCCCAGGCACTTCTAGAAGGATTTTGTGCATTCAGAAACTTGAATTGTTAGAGAAATGGCACGGGCCATTGCTTTTCCTGAATTTATGTATGCCTTTCTGTAAAATCCTCCAAACCATTGAGGACTGAATTCCTGTGTAACAAAATACCAGTGTAAAATATGATAGATTTTGAAGGAGACATTTTATCTTGTATTTAAATTCACATTTCATAAGCACTGAAGACCGAACACCAAGTGTGCTTGGACTGATATAGTGCTGTGGCTTTATTGAATGAATACCATACTGAAAGATGTTGTACTAGAAATGAAAGCCATTAGTCGTGGAAATAGGGTCAATGAAAGAAGTTAGACTAACAGCAGCCATTTATGAGAGACAGGCGTCTTTTCATTCACTATGGGCAGCTGCATTCCAGACAGCAAAATAAACAAAGAAAACTGTGTTAGTGCCCAGTATGTTCCTGCATAAGACTGACTCTATTGCTAGTATATATTGATTTAAATCTAGAGGACTCTGAGAGAGGAGAAAAACAACCAGGACTGATGAGAAAACTATCATAAAACCCATTATAAATGAATCAGTCACTTAATTTTATTTCTACCTGAGTGACTGCTAATTGCTAGTTTTTCAGCAAAACTCTTATACTCCCAGTTTGCAGAAGTGCTGTGCGCATGTTTTTCTTTTCTTCTGGGCAAATATTACCATTTTCTCAGCTTATTCAATTTAATGGGTAAGCAGCAGAGATTTTGAGTGCTCATATAAAATGTAAATAAAGATGAGCAGAATTCTTGCAAAAACAAAAATTGGGCTGAAGTGTGGTATGTTTTTTTCTTTTTCAGTATGATTTCAGTGTTGTTTTCGTATGTGTAAACAGCTCCTGAAGTTGCTAGGGGATGTTTCACAGTTGGGAATGAGTTTGTGCAATTGCATGTAGGTGAGTAACAGCTTTGTGAAACAATCCATACCTATTAAGAAGTTGAGCACACAGTAATGGTGTCTGGGACAGTTCTGTAAAGCACTGAATCTTTCCATTCTTCTAGGAAAACCTATAAATGAGTGAGGCTTCTCATTGTAAAGAAATTGTTATATTGCAGCATATTACTTTGAAAAAGAATAACCTCTTGAAATTGGATACATGAGTACATATTTAATAATTTATTGATTCTTTTGCAGGCTAGCGTAATCAGTAAAAGAAAAAATTCTTCCCTTCTATTGAAATCATCTCAAGTTGATATGGCTTACTTAAAAGAGTTCTTTTTTTTTTTGTCTGATTGTGTAAGTGTGCATCAGGCATGGAATTGGTCTTTCTGTTACTTAGAATTGCACTTACATGACATACATAACAAATTTTTGTTACCTGTTTTTGTCGATGTTGAAAAGTGATTTCTGTTTGGCATTAGTCCTATGGGGAGTGTTGTTATCACAACTGATGTTCCTAACAGAAGTGCAGCACATGTCAGCACTGTATTGATCTTAAGGTTAACATCGCTTGAACTGTTTTGTAAGTAAGGTTTTAATTGCTTTTGGTGGATATAGATTTTTTTTTCAAGATTTGGGTGGAATAAATTGGTACTCTCAGTGGACAGCTGTCATGAATATATGAGTTGCTACATAACTGATGCTCTTACAGTTGATGAGAATTTAAGTAGGAGGTTTCATATGATTAAGCCTAGGCAACTTGATGTGATATTTTTTGTGTAGTCTGCAGGGAGATAAAAAATAATGTGTCTTGTAATACTCTCTGTTCTCTATAACTCTTAATTACTAGGTGAAAAATCGCCATTGCTTAAGTGTTCAGTACATCTTATGCATCTACCCGTTATAAATGGTTTTGGAAATTTCAGCTGCCATTTTTTCTCCAAAATAAGTTCTCCAGAATCCTGAATGGGTTACAGGTTTGTGTTTCTAATGCTTATTCTGTTATGCTTGTTGGTGGTTGAAAGTTTTCTTTTTGTTTTGTTTGTTTTTCTATAGACTTCTGCTCTGAAGTTGTTCTAGGCCCACTGATATGGTACAGCTGTAGCAAGTGGGATGTATGCTTCATCATCTGCCTCAGAGACGTCTCTCCCTATGTTTCTTCAAATTCTTCTGCTCCTGGGTGGTCTCCTGATTCCTCCTATGTTCAAATCATTTTATGTATTCTTTAGTTTCATCTTTGAGAAGTCAGAGATTCCTTCTGACAACAGGTTGAGTCTATATGAATCTTAACAATATTACCTAGATTAGATTGTTCAAAGCTCGTATGAGGTTTCTTTCCCTATCTTCTAAAAATGACTGGCTGTTGCCACATTGCAACAACATTTACTTAAAAGCTTTTTTGTTGTTTTTGCTTTTATTTGAGAAAGAATCTCAGGAAGAAAGGCAGGTAGCAAACTGGACTTTACCTGGCTTTGGCCTGATGGTCTGTGTCTGATTTATGTTGTGGTATATCTTTGTAGATCTGATCTCCAAGTGTGAATCTTGGTGAATGGTGTTTGGGCAAGACCTGGGGGGCACATCATTCTTTCTAATCACCTTTTGGAAGAAATTCAGGGATGGGGCATCCACAGTCTCTCTTGGCAGCCTATGCCACTGCCTCACCACCCTCTGGGTACTCCTTTTTAAAGCCATCATGCCTTGTCCTGTCACAAGAATTTGTGAAAAGTCAGTTCCCCTTCTGCTTGTAAGCTCCCTTTAAGTACTTGAAGGCTACAGTAAGGTCTCCCTGGAGCCTTCTCCAAGCTGCGCAAGCCCAACTCCCTCAACCTTTCCTCATAGGAGAGGTGCTCAAGCCCTCTGATTATCTTTGTGTCCCTCCTCAGGACCTACTCCAACAGCTCAGTGTCTTTCTTGAGGTGGGGACCCTAGGCCTGGAGAGAGTACTCCAGCTGGGACCTTACAAGGGCAGAGTAAAAAGGAAAATAACGGTAGAGTTCAGTAACTTGCTCAGAAAGGGGCAGTTTGGGTAGTAATCAGGGTACACACACACACACGCACGCACACACACACACAAAATCTTAGTCTGTTCATGAGAAAAATAAACAAAAAAAAATCATGAAAGACTGGGACAATTTATAATTCTAAATAAAATTTCATTCTCTTCTGCAGTTCTCATTTCAAAGGATAGAGATACTGAGGATACAAATACAGCTGTTCTACCACAAGAAATTTAGTTGGGTGAACTAGCAAACACACTATGCCACTGAGTTTTTATTCCTATTCCAACGTTCCTTAAAACGTTTCAGAACATAAAGCAAAGAAGTAAAAATAGAAAGTGATGACATGCAGCACATTAAACTGGACTACACAGTAATTAGTGGTTTATCTTCCGCGACTAAGTGAATAAATAATTTTTCTTGGTTGCCTTAAGTTGTGGATAAGATGTCTCAGGAGTGGAAACAAGGGGAATGTTTGCATCAGAATGAATTTGCTCTTGGCAGAACAGGGAGCTTGCTGACAGAATGAATAGCTCTGAAGGCTGCATCTTAGTTCCTGATTCTCAGAAGATATACGTGGAAGAAAGCAGTCTGAAAATGAAGCATCAACAGGATTTTGCATTGCATTAGCACTTTTTGCTGCAAATTACAGTAACATTTCATTAATATGTGCCTCATGAGTTACTGAAATACCTTGATATTTATCAAGAGAGCATGTCACCAGCCTCACACAACTTGATTCTTCTATACATCAGTGGCAGCATGCAGCTGCTCTCATTCCAATAGTGCAAACATTCACTGAGCAGGGTAAATAAGGAAAGGAACCCAGATCTTTCAGAAGATCCTTTTTTCCCCAGTGGTCACTGTGCATATTTTCAAGTGCCCCGAGGCTCTGTTAAATTCTTACTGCCCTCACAAGACTATTTCCCCAAAACAGCCATCTCTGGGAGATTGTCCACTAGCTTTCCTTATGTGCTTTAGGATGGAGATATACCATGAAACAGAACTGAAAGCTCAGAGAGATGATTTTTATGTTGCTGCTGCTTGAATGTAAACCTGAGCAGGCAATGTTTGAGGAGTTGCTGCTCTGATTTACCCTGAGGAATGATGATAGTCATGTTGAAGGAGGCAAGACAGTGACCCTCAGGACCCTGCTGCTCCCCTTCTTTCTCCATTTCTGTTCTTGTTTCAAGGCTCATTTTCTGTCTCGACACCAAGTCTTCCTATTTATATGCGGGCCTTTTTTTTTTTTGCACAATTCTAACCCCAGCTTTCTACAAAGCTCCTGCAGCATTTAGGCTTGGCAGGTTTTTTGAACAGGAAACTATGTCAGAGGTAAGATAAAAAAAGGCTGGAAGTGCTACTGCAGTGTCTTGTTGTCACAGTTCTGCTTTTTGTCTGAGAACAACTGGTGAGTGTGCTAAATGTTCTCTAAGAAAAAGACAAGGAGAAAAAGATGCTAGGATTTGCTGAAGCAGTAAAAACAGCAAATTCAAGGCCAATACATAAGCTTTTGAAGGAGTAAATTACTGTGAAATGTTTCTAAAGAAAATAGGAATAAATAGTAAAATAAGAATAAGCCATATTTTGTGCTGCTGGTATCTTACTGTGATGTGGCATTTCTCTTTGTGAATTTGAAATTGTATCAAATAACTTGTCATTCTGAGAGAAATGTCTTCATTTATCCTTGTTGCACACATCTGAAAACAAATAGTTTAAAAAAAAGCTGAGAAAAGCACTGAGAAGTGTGTAAGAGAGAGAATTTCGAGGAGCAGTATCACTGTTCTTGGAGAACTGCAACTACCTTTTTAATGTTACTGCTATACATAATCCTTGAGAGAGAAAAGCAAATTTCTCTTTAAGATTTCAAATGTTAAGTTGAAAATTTGCCAATGAAAGTGAAAATCTTTGATAGTTTGAAAGTTCTTGTAAAAAAGGAAAGTGAGATTTCACTGAGAAAAAATGAAAGTAAGAATCCTTAAAAGCAGAATTGATATTTGGGGCTTTGTTAGCCATATGTTTCAAGATAATAATTTGAAGCATTATTGAGTAGAGATGGAGGGGTTGGATTTAGAGTTGGGCATGAGTATTAAAAAAATCTGTTTTTTATCCTCATTAAAAATTGTGACCACTGAGTTACAGGTTTAATAAAAGGTGAAAAACCTAGCTGGTAGCTAAGGGAACGGCCTTGAATGTGAGACAGTTTTCTGGCAGGACATTAATTACTATTTTTCCATAACCTAACCAGAGGATGGAATTAATGACACATCAGGAGGTGCAAAGTGTTTTATTTCTAAGGTCAGTGGATTTGTTTCGTTGTTTAAGAGGAGTGCTTAAAACAACAAATTTTTGCTTCTCCAAGGGAAGCTTTTAAAGGAACAATGCCATTAGAAATCAAACATACAAAAAGTGTTAAATTATTTTCTTGGGCTATTAGAAATGTAATCAAACATAACGTAAGCAAACTATTTTTAATGTAAGCAAGCTTTGTTTTGTAAACAATAGAATTTTTATTTGGACTTTCATTTCCTTATTTATTAGAATTGAAAAGAAAGCGTGGAAGTCAGTTTGACTCTTGTTTGTTTTAGTGGTTAATTTCAGAGTTTCTGGACAGACAAGGTCACCTTGATGGAGTATTTCACCATGAAAAGTCAAAGTCTGTTTTTAAGCTTGTTTCTAAGCATTAGCAGGTACTTCTTGTAATTGTTGAGCTAAACGAGTAAGAGTTGCAGCTTTGCCACTGAGGAAACATGCTTAGTTATGGTTTGCTTGGCCTAGCGAGAATCTTTTTGTATAAATGGTGAATTGGTTATATGTATTTATTTGTAAAATGTGTATTATGGGGTTTGGGATATGAAATTACTCATCCAAGAGAGAATAGCTTGCACCTTCCAGCAGGAGGAGCTTTTTGTTATGAAGGAGAACCAAGCACAGGAGGAGCACAGCACCCTCTGTGGAACTCAGAGGTGCAGACTTCTGCCAGAACAGACCTCATCCATTTCTGCAATACAAATCACTGAAAAATGGGAAGACAAATGCTCCAATATACGATTGATTTACTCATTGATTTCAATTAAGTAGTGCTTTGAATATGTAGTCTTTTCATTTTTGGGCCTTACTGGAGGGCTTTGTGTCCTGTTTATATTCCTTTCCCACTTCACTAGTGTATGCACAGGTGTCTATATTGCAGCGTATTTTAAAATGTAGGCATGCTTCTCATGGCAGTTCTCCTGTCTAGTATCAGCAGCTTCATAATTCTTATACACTTGTATAGGAAAGCACTTGAGAACTTTTATCTTAGTTTGAGCATTGGCAAATGTACAGACTTCTGTAAATATGTATTTGTTTATGAAATTATTTATAAGTGAGATCAATTGTGTCTGAATGAAATCAGAAGACTTGTTTTTATGAGGAAAGAGAGGCTGTTAATGAGGCACCTGTCTGAAAGTGTCTTGCTGGAAGGACATGGTAGGTCCATCCCAAATGGGAGCCCATCCCAAGAGACTGTGATTTGCTTGGGCTGTGGACACCCCAAGGGTTAACCTAGACCATTTTGACTGCAGGAAAACGATTAAAAGAATTGCTTATAAACATAGGTATCTCAGGTCCTGCCTGTGGCCATTAAAAGCAAATACATTTTTCTTTACATTTACTGTGAGGTAGTCTGGTAATGCTGCAGTTATTTCCTGTTATCCTTTCTTCTTCCCTTTTAAGCAAACTACTTCACCTTCTTGATTTTTCCCTTTGTTTTTTGAGGCAATGTTAACCATTTCTAGCGTCCAGTTGTGTGCTGCTGCCTGTAAATCAAAGCAAAAAATGCACCCCAAGCCCAATATCAAACAGTGTGTGGAAAAAGCAAAGATATTATACCATCATGAAGGAAGGACAGCACTTAAAAAGAAGGATATCGGGCTGCTTCAGTGGCTTACTGTCTGGTTTGTTTCTGTTATATATAGGTATTTTCACCCAAAGTCAGTAGCAGTGACATTGCTGCTAGTGAATACCAGTTTCCACAGGCATTTCCAAAGTCAGCATTGTATTTAGTCAAAATATTTTTTTGGAGGAAAGAGGTTTGGGTTTAGTTGTTTTTCTGATTTTTTATTTGTGTGTGCGTGACATTAGTAAGCACTTGGGAATAGAGAGGAGTATTTTTACAGTGAATATCATATTCCCCCTTATTCTTACATTGAAAATGCAGAGAGATTTTCTGTCTATATGGAATAACATACTCAGGCTAAAAATAGTTATTTATTACCATTTGAAAAGGGAGGCTCCTGGTTTCTGATTACCACTCAAAACCTGAGTTCAGCCCTAGCAAGGTCGAATGTGTTCAACCTTGAAACAGTGATGTTAGGTGTGGATAACCCACTTTAGGTTGCTACATAGGAGCTACAAACCCTATTTATTCTCTGTTTAAAACCTGCGCTTGTGATCATATAAGCAGAAGTCTGTCGGATATCTTTAAGATATTTTTCTTAAAAATGTGGGATATTTATAGTTGGATGAAATCACTAAATGTTATTACTTAACTGAGAGGTGAAGTTTGCCTAGGTGAAGTTGTGAAAGCTTTTACAGCCCTTTGGGCTGCTTTTCAGACTTCATGTTAGAAACTATATAGCCTCTCCTCATTCTCATTGCATTCTCTTTTGGTAATGTTTGAATGTTTGGATCAATAAGTGTTTCTAAATTGAGAAAGTGTGACAAGGGAAGGGAGAAGATAAAGTATGTGCAGAATGTTTGGTTCTGCAGAAACTGCTGTGCTTTTTCATTTACTCCTAATTCTAAATCTCTGAATAAATCAGTGGCTCTAAAGAAAAGAATTTAGAACAAAGAGAAGTGGATTTAAGGAAAAGACACCACAGTGTATTACAAAATAGAAGCATTATTGCCAAAATCATGCTCTAGCTAATACATACTGTGAATTCTCATTGATTTTAAACATAGAAATTACATCGCTTATAAATTTTATTCTCCCTCAACTGACAGCATTTTAACTTAAATGTTTTGACCTCTACTTATTTGCATTCTCAAATTGGTTGGAGGGTGGGAGGGGGAAGTTGTGCCTCCTCTTGACTTCAGCATTGCTTTATTTATCATTTCTCCTAGAGCTTTTTTTGTCTCTTGCTACCAAATGAGTTAAATGAGCATGCTAAAATATGTAAAGTCAGTACAATAGAAAAAAAAAAAAAAAAAGGGAAAACATGGAAAATTTGACTGCCCAAATCCTAATCTTCCAAATTTATCAATCTTGATTCTGACCTCATTCTAGCTATATATAAAAAAATTACTCCCCTGATATCAACTAAATGTAATCAGATGAATTGGATTCAACTAAATGAAATCAGATGGTTTGGAAGGGCAAATCCTGCTTGACCAACCTAGTGGCCTTCTATGATGGTGTCAGTGCGTCATTGACAAGGGAAAAGCCGCTGATGTCATTTATTTCAACTCCAGTAAGGCTTTTGACACAGTACCCCCACAACATTCTTCTCTCCAAATTCGAGAGGCATGGATTTGATGGATGGACTGTTATTGGATGAAGAACTGGCTGCAGGATCGAGTCCAGAGAGTAGTGATCAATGGTTCAATGTTTGTATGGAGATCGGTTATCAGTGTTGTCCCCCAGGGATTGGTGCTGGGGCTGATACTCTTCAGTGTCTTTTTCAGTGACGCTGACAGTGGGGTCAAAAGCACTCTCAGTAAGTTTGTTGATGACATCAAGTTCAGGGGTGTGGGGTGAGATGCCATCCAGAGAGATCTAGACAGGATTGAGCAGTGCGCCCAATTGAACCTCATGAGGTTCAACAAATCCAAATGCAAGGTCCTGCGCCTGATTTGAGGCAACCCTCACTGCCAATGTAAGCTGGGGGACAAAAGGATTGAACACAGCTCTGCTGAAAAAGACCTGGGAGTGAGGGTGGATAAGAAGCTGGATAGCCAGTACTGTGCCCTTGTAGCCCAGAAAGCCAAGTTTATCTGGGGCTGCATCAAAAGTAGCATGGCCAGCAGATCTAGGGAGATGATCCTGCCCCTCTGCTCTGCACTGGTGAGACTTCACCTGGAGTACTGCATCTGGGTGTAGATTTCTCGGTACAGGAGAGACGTAGATGTGCTGGAGTGCATCCAGAGGAGGGCCACAAAAATGACCCATGGAATAGAGCACCTCTTCTACAGAAAAAGCCTGAGAGAGCTATGGCTGTTCAGCCTGGAAAAGAGAAGGTTGTGAAGTGACCTGATAGTGGCCTTTCAGTATCTAAAGGGGAGCTACACTAAAGAAGAGTACAGACTCTTCAGTAGGGTCTGTGATGATAGAACAAAGGGAAAAAATCTTTATACAGTATGGGTGATGAGGCACTAGTACAGGTTGCCTACTGCTGTGGTTGATGCCCCGTCCCTGGAGACTTTTAAGGTCAGGCTGGATCAGGCCCTAGGCAGCCTGATCAGCTGTGGTGTCCCTGTTCATTGGAGGGGTATTAGGCTAGATGGTCTTCAGAGGTCCCTTCCTCTAAGGGACTCTAAGGATTCTACAGTTCTATGAAATGAAAACAGAATTAGGAACGTACTTTTTCCTTCCCTGTCAAGATTTTCTGTTCTGCTGTTTGAATATTCAAAAATTGTGGAACAAAAAAGATTATTATATCATGAACAGTGGCACGTAGAGTATACAGAATGCCTGACTTATTTTGGGATAAGTCAAGATGGTAAAACAGCTTCACTAAAGAGTTTCAAAGAGCACATGAGATTTTTTTTTTTTTTAATGCACAATGATTGAAATACTGCCTTCTTAGTATTTCCTATCAGATTAATAGAATTATTAAGGTTGGAAAAGACCTCCAAGATGCAGTCCAACCATCCACCTGTCACCAGTATTTCCCCACTAAGCCATGTCCTTTAGAACAGCATCTAAACATTTCTTGATCACCTCTGGATGGTGATTAGAACAGGGCAGCCTGTTCCAGTGGCTGACCACTCTTTCAGAGAAGAAATTTTTCCTAATACCCAACACGAGCCTCCCCTGGCACCTCTTCATTCCACTCCCTCTAGTCCTCATCCCATTTAATTCTACCTGGATTAAATCAAACTTTTCTTTCTCATTACATAGTATGCAAACATTTTCAGAATGTGGCAGTAGCAGAGGAACAGTGCCTTTTCTTACCCCTTTCTGTGGGATGCGTGCTATGATAAGCCAAGTTACTTTTTTTTTCTTTTTTTTCTAATAGAGATACACTGGCTCAGGAAGGCATAGGTTTTATGTTTACAGAAAAAAACCCAAACCTCTCTCAGACAGATAAGATTTAAGAAGAAATGACTCAGAAACAAGTACATATTTCTATAAATTTTGTATGATAGCAAGGAACAGTGACATATTCCAGTAACATTAGCAGGAGTGAAAGGAATCAGCAAATTTAGGATTAATTTAGGCTATGAATCTTCAGTAAATCTGAGGGAAAGTCCTTGCTCACACTGTAGGGATATTATCAGACATTGTACTCCGAGACTTTGATGCCAGGAGGCTTTTTCTTACTGCAAGAATTTGTGTGTATTGTAGAGAACATATTCTCTTTTACAAAGATGTAAATGCAAATGCCCTGTTTTAGAAAGAAAAAGCATTTGTGTGGCTTTCATAAAAACTAAAAATGTTCCAGAATAAATATTGTAATCTTTGTGGTAAGAAAAAAATTATAATTGGAATAATGATAATTTCACCTAGAAATAGATGAGAGGATACATAAATTACCTTTTTATTCAGCTTCAATACAGTGATGACAAATACTTCCAGTCTTGCAAATGTACTTAGTTGTCTCTTGTGGGAGCTGTTCTTTAGAAAAGCAGTGCCTGTAAGAGGTGCCACTGAAAGCACCACTTTTCTGTTTTTGTGTTCTAATCCTGTCATCTTTAATTCATTCTTCTTTCCATTTGTAGCTAAAGCTTTCACTAAACTATTCCGTTAGGAAAAAAAAGCCACTTAAAGAGGTGGACTGGAGGCAGAGTAATGATGAGATTTGCCCATTATTACCTCAAAGTGTATAAAATTGCAACTCAGAGCTGCAGAGTTCTATTTCAGAATTCTCAAGTCATATCAGGGAAATAATTACAGCGTCTGTAAGATATGTGTAATTAGATGTGGTAATGGGAGTTCAGAAGTCCTTTTATGAATGTTTAGAAGTATGAGTATGGCAATACTGACGCCTTGTGATACCTGATTTTCCTTCTGCTTTCTTTTCTCATTAAATGCTGTTTCTTTGAGATGCTATCATAGCATTATCTTATAAATGGGCTTATTCCTAGAGCAAGGAAAATCAAACCTGTGACTCGCCAGCACTTACCAGCCTGTAAATCATCCTGGCATAGCTATATTGCACTTTAAAATAGTAGCGTATATATAACCTGGAGATAATGTTATTTATTATCGACTGGAACAGCATGTGGAGTAGAATTAGCTGTTCTGTGTCACCTGCTTGGCATTTTTGTGGAGCTATAATGCTTTCATTGAAATCCTTAGCATGAATGGGAAAAACAGAAGTGAACTACATATAGATTAAGTAAACTGAATTGTCTTTGTGGTTGCTCCAAACTTGTTGGAAAACGCTTGGAGCTAAAGCCATCGTCTTTCAGAAGCCATTGCTTTCTGCTCATCATGAGAAGACATCTCTTCCTTACAAATATCTGTTCTCCCACTTTTCAGGCAGTTGGCCTGGCTTAATCCATGTATTTTCTGGAGTTTGTACTTGAGTGCTGAGTGCTATGATAGAGTGTTTCAGTATCTCATTGTTAAGTTGATTATTGTTTTGACAGAGATGGTATTTTCAGTTTACCTACCAATCACTTTTAAAATAATACAGGTTAAAATAACTGTATGAGAGCTGCTCCAAAAGTAATGCCCTCTATTTTATTACGCTGGTGCACAATGTCAGAGGCAGGTGTTGGTGGTATGGCAGTAGAGACTGAACCTTTCCACCAACATTTCCACCAACATTTGGTTGCTGTGTGACAGATGGCAGCAGAAGAGCAGTCTGGCAAAACAGCATCTGACATGGGAGTGTGATTGAAACAAAGATGTGGAACTAAATTCCTCCATGAAGAAATGGCACCCACTAAAATTCATCTGCACTTGCTGAACATTTATGGAGACCAGACAGTGGATGTAAGCACAGTGAGGCTGTGAGTGGTGCATTTCAGTAGAGGTAACAGCGACAGTGGGTCACCTTTAATGATGCAGATTTTAAGAGTGTGGCATGCAAGCTCCTGTTCACTGCTGGTGAAAATACGTAGCTAATGATGTTGACTGTGTTGAAAAATAGTGCTTTATAACTGTTGTAGTTTCCATGGAAATAAATAGGAGGCATTACTTTTGGAGCACTTCATTTATAAAACAGGAAACTATTTTTAAATGTTTTTGAGATGTAATACAACAAGTAAAGGAAAATTACACTTATGTTTATTTATCCTTATATCAGCTCCAAAGCTTTTCTCATTCTCTCTGGTTTGTGGGATTTATCTTAATCGTATGGCTGGGTGTCATGTTCTTATGCATAGTAATTGTTTTCTTACGCAAATTCAGCATTTTTATTCATGGTACCGAAATCTTATCTGGACACATATGTTTCCTTTATACCTAGTCTGGCCTACAGTTGTGTTCTGATTCACATCATCATCCTTGTCCCCATGATTGCATGGATAAAGCAGTTCCCACCTGATAGCTGTCACTGACTGTGGAATGGCCCTGTGCTCTATTAATTTGTTAACCTACAAACTAACAATGTGCTTTGAGCTTAAACACTCAGCTTTGTCAGTCAGGATAGTGTCTGTGATGCATGCTTAGTGTTTTTATTCTTTGAATCTGACACTGTATTAAAGCGTCTGCTGCAAACTGATAGTTGTCATAACTGAGAGGAACTCATTTATATTTCTTGTCTTTTTCAACATCTCACCCAACAGTATCTAGAAATTCTTGCTTGTGTTCTCCAGTTGCTATTTCATGGAAAAAAAACTGTGTGGTTCCATTAACTTGTTAGACTGTATATAGTTTAGGTGGAATGTGATCATTTCTTTTTAACCCTTCTTGACATTTCTAATTTTGAAACTTATTTTGTTACAGTTAGATATCTACTAAGATCAGGTGCTTTATTGGTTCTGAGGTTGTGGCTTTGATAGTAATGTGGCACTGGGTATGTGGGGAAAAAAAAAGTATTCTCATTGCCTTGTTTTGTTTACCTACAAAGTTGCCATGAGAAAAAAAAAAAAATAAAATTAATGCTCTTCCACTAATTAACTCACTGTGTAAGAGTATATGCAGTTTTGGTAAATGATGCATCAAGATCTGTGCCCATTATATGAAGCTTGTCTATCTAACCAGCCGTAATGCTGGATTGGATGACCTCCAGAGGTCCCTTCCAACCTATTACTCTATGATTCTGAAACAAAGAGAAGAACATTTGAGAAACAAAGTGTGGTGCCAAACGTTTCACTGTGTAATTCACCTAAGTTTTTCTGTGATGTGTGTGGTATATACTTAGACACATTTCACTCAAAAAAGGTACTGTTCTAATTCCAGGAAACTTTATAGAAAAATTCTGTAATGTGGAGTGCACTGTTTCCTCTGGGGATCCAAATTTTCGTAACAATTGTTCTACTGAAAACCTTTGAGGACAAAAGTTTGTGGTGTGAAAGGTGTGAAAAGGAAGGTGCAAAACAGAATATCACAGTCCTTTCAGCAAGTGAAGGCTGAAACCTTATGTAAAATAATATGTAAATTAGTTAACTAATTTTTACATTTACAATATAGTGTTACATGAAACTTTATACTTGCTAAGAGACTGGAATATTTTTCTTTATATTGATCCTGCTGGGATTAATTAAGTTTACCATATTTAGCTAATCCTACTGCTAAGTAGCATTAGTTAGTCTTTGCAATTAGAAGATAACCTCAGTCAAGAGTTTAACATGAATTCACATCAATAGTCCATGAGTGTCTGGGCCGCCAATCTCTGTTTAAATTTGGAGTTATTATAATTACTAAGTTTACTCAGGCTGAGTATATTCTCCGGATATACTTTTGAAAGAGTATTCTCTCTTAAAAGAGGGGGTAAAAGAAGTGATATTCATATTAGCAGCAATCCTTTCCCATGAGAATTTGCCCTGGCAGTGCTGGATTTGCATTTGCTATGGGCATAACCACGTGAAAGCAACTGAATAAGAATGAGGAAAAATGTTGCTGTGGAGGCTGTGGAAGTATTTGACCTGGTAGTTTGGGTATAAAGTTGCAGAGGTGCTAGTGGAAGTCAGGTTTCAGGGTTGCAAGTAGAAAGTTCTGAGTGATACTGAGATGCTGAAGTCACTGTGCAACAGTCACAGTAGTGGTAGATCTGAAAACCTTTGTGAAAGGCAGGTGTCACAGAGGGTAATGTATAGTTTTACTAAGTGCTGTAGAACCAATTTTAGCATCAAAACCATTAAATACTATGTTTTTGTGGGTTTTTCTTCCCCAAAAGCTTACCAAGTTTTGTCCATTTTTCTGATGTCATACACATCTAGGCATTTTGTTTCTATCATTAATAAAATTTTCCAAGGATTTGTTATATTTTGGCAGCTCTCCTAAAGAAGAAATCTCTTTCCTTCCTTTCTTTTAACATCATACTATTACAGTTCTGTACACAATCACAATATTTAATGGCAGTCATTGAGAGGTTCTTTTGCTTGACACTTTCTTGTGCTTCTTGTGTAGTCTGCCCAAAAATATATGCCTGGGGAAAAGCATAGTCTGCAAAAATGAGCTAGTTAATCAGGTTTCTGGAAGTGGAGTCAAACTGCTCAGCTATTTCTATTTGCTGCATCTTTCCTTTGCAGCACTTTCTGTCTTGAGCTGGTAAATGATGTTATTGATCTGTGCACTGTTGATCTGCACAAAAAAAATCAAAGCTTCATTTGTTCAGGCTCCTTACCATTCTGTTTTTTTCTAACAGACGTGCCCTACTCATGACCCTTTTTCCTTCCTCTGGTTATTTGCCCCCTGTTAGGACAGTCACCACAGAAAATGTCAGCTTGCCAGGTGTGCTGCCCTTTGCTGGCTACCTAGTCGTCCTTTGTGTGACTCAAGGAAAGGAGGAATTCTGCTCTCCAGAAGAGAAATAAATGCCCTTCTTCCCTGCAAAGCTCTGGAATACATTTTGCTCTCTGAAACATCTTGTGTACATCAGCATGTGCAGCTACAGTTACTGCTCTGCCGAGCTGCTATACATTTTTTGCTTGTCATTGTGGTTCCCTTTTTCCTTCTTCACTTTCAAGCACTGATCTTGATGATTTCTCTGATAACCACATTGATCTTGATGGTTTCTCTAGGGCTGCCCATTGTGTTGTTCAAGCTGCTTTGATGGTTGTAATATGTGACTGTAGCACGTATCTGTCACGACTCAGGATGTTTGTGTTGTATGTGTTCGTGTCCTGGCCTACATTAGGAAGAACAGTTTGAGGGAGGTAATTCTACTGCTCAGCACTGGTTAGGCCCAATCTGGAGTGCTGTGTCCAGTCCTGGTCTTCTTAATATAAGGAAGATGGGAACTGACTGGTGCAAGTCCAATGAAGACTCATAAAAATAAGCATCTGGAGCGTCCTTCATGTGAGCAGAGGCTGAGAGAGCTGGGACTGTTCATCTTGAGAAAGCTCAGGTGAAATGTTGTCTAAACACCTGTCACCTGTTGTCTCAGGTGAATCTGTGTGTCTAAATACCTGATTTGGATGAGTGAGAAAAAGAGCCGTGCTTTTCTCAGTGGTGCCCCTTGACAGGAGAAGAAGCAACGGGCACAAATTAAAACACACACAACTCCGTCTGAATGTTGGAAAACCCTTTTTTACTGGAGGCCTGGTGGTCAAACAGTGGAACAGATTGCCCTGAGAGGTTGTGAATCTCCCTCCTTGGAGATCCCCCAAAACCTGCTTGGGCACTCTCTGGACAATCTGCTCTAAGTGGCCCTGAATGATCATAGTGGTAGGCCAGATGACCTCTGGAGATCCTTTCCAACCTCTGGTTCTGTGAAATCTCAAATAGGTAGCTCTAGAATGCTATCTAGCCATCTAGTGTCTCTGATCTTTGCTCTAAAGGTAGCTTTTATATAGACAGATCCAGCATGAGGGATTGATAAAACTGTGGGTCTGCTGGTATATTTGGAAGGGAAGGAGAAAGAGGAGAACCCAGAGAGTCCCTTCAGAACCTGAAGCATTCACATCCCTGCTGCCCACATAGATGTGTGCATCCACAGAGATAAGCATATTTCTGCAGAAGGGTTCTGAGTGACCTAATATGTAAGCATTTGGGAAAACATGACTTCAGGGAAGTCTGGGGAATGATCTAAAGTGAGCAGATTCATCCTGTTATTCTGAGCAGGGATGAGTTTTTACAGGCTCCTGGCACGACAGTGCTGCCAGGCTCTGATTCAAATGTGAGATGGAGGCTGCCTCTTAAAGATAATCTCCTGATGTGCTCACGTGTGAAGTGAGTATTGAGTGCTCTTGAAAGTGCTGTTCTGCTGGAGTACATTTACGGAGAAACTCCTAAATTTTCTCTCTCTCTTCCCCACTTTCAAATAATGTATTCTATTTTTTTTTTTTTTTTGGTCAGAAATGCTATTTAATATAATTGTTTACATTTTTTAAAAAATTGTAACAGTCTCAGTCTTCAGAGTCTTTCTGATTTATTTGCTACTATATTTCAAATGCATATATTTATTCCTAGTTTTCAGTCAGGCATTACATCTGCCAATTTTGTTGGACACTTGTTATAACTTAGGCTTGTTTGCATTCATTTCTAGCGCAAGTCTAATAGCTGCAATAGAAATTTTGAAGCACTTTGGAACAATTTTTGAGTTCCCGATGATGAGAAATTCACTGCAGCATTGTATTTGCTGTTCCAATGGTTAATTTCCTTTGTTGTTAAAAGGAGCAAGAATTTTTGTTGTACTTGTTTGTTTCTCACTTTGAATTTGTCTGTCAGTACCCAGCCTTCAGAATTTACTGTGTTTTTCACTAGATAGTTTGTTGCCTGTTTTGGTAGTTACCAAGTTTTAGACTTCACATAGGTTTTGATTTATGTAACCATGTCTAGAAAGAAAACTACCAATTTCATTATTGGAAACTAGAAGTAAACACTTCTGGCAGAAAAACAGGACTGGAATGGGAACATAGGGAAAAAATTATTATTGAATAACGATGCTACTGATGCTGCAGTTGAAACTGTGGTTTGTAATTTTAAGCATTGCAATTAATTGGTGGGGAGAAAAATGGTAATTTAAGACTGTAGTTCCAAGAAGAACTTCATACTGTGTAACTGTTTGGATCTCTCTTGATTTTCCCCCTTAGAAATCCATTAACTATAGTTTACTTCAGAATTCTGTGCTGTTATGTAGCATCCTTCTGAAGAGGATGCAGCTTTGACTTGGCCAGGGTTAAAGGAATTGCTACTGCTGTTATGGGTTTCTGCTCTTAATATTTATAGACAAAACTCAAAGGGGAAGCATAGCATAGAGGAAGGATGTATTCTTTTTCTCTGGTGCTTTTCAACAGTTTCATCACTGAAAAAGTAAAGGTATAGCTTATTGTCATCTCATCCTGAATACACATGGCATTGTTGGGCTACATAGAGTTTTGTGAAGTTGTCTTTCTGCTGACAGAGTCCTACCAACATTGTAATAGGGTAAATCCATCTTCTTGCCTAATTAGACTCTTCTGTGCTTGAAACAAGACTAGTGAGATGCAGCAGAAAGAGGAGAAGTAAAATGAGGAAGAAAATGCTAAAGCAAGTTACAGAAATTCTTTCTATATTCTTCCTATTATATAGAATTATATTTCTATTATATAGAATTCTTTCTATATTTTTTTATTTTTTTCCTACTTATGTGTTCAGGAATGATCTCAAGGTGGGCGGAGATGATGGTTGCTAAGTCACAAAGTCCCTTTTTCCTATAGGAGGGCGGACCAAATGTTGTTCTAGAGAATTGGTTCACTACTGATAGTCTTTGGGTTACCTGTTCCAAATCCTGTATGCCATTTAGCAATCCCATTCAATGAAAGAAAAGATTCTGAGACATGGAAAGCACCAGATAGTATGCAATCAGTACATCCATAGGTCCCTTATTGTGCAGTTATTTTAAAGTATTCGTTTAAAGTCAACCTGTTTCTGTTCTATCCTCTTTTGCTAATGGTTGTGGCTCATTTTTTGGCAGAGGCTGTAATGAATGTTTGCTTCCTGATGCCATTTAAACCCAGATTTCTAGACAAAAGAAATGAATTATTAGTTTGAAAGCTTCTCAGGAACAAGAACTAGTGATGATTTACAGGGTTGTTTACTACCTCTATGACAGTCATTAAGAAATAAAAGTTCATGTTTGGTTAAAATTAATGAATTAAGAGTTTATTGCGAACATAATTTTGTGAAGTACATTACAGCCACATTTTTCATTCTTGGTTTTTATTCTCAAGGTTTGTGATGTACCTAACACACAAAAACCCATAGTTTTTATATAAACTAAAGTTTAGTTTCTTGTATATTATATCCTGTTGCTGCTGAAAATTGATATTTCCTATCACAACTTCCTGCTATCTACTAAATCTACAATGCTTTCTGTTCATAAACTGGTTGAACTTTCAGTTTTTGTTCTGAAACCTTACTTCATTCTAAAGTCAAGGAAGATACTGTGTCATAAACACTTCTTTTTCTCTTTTCCCACCTGCCCCTTTTTTAAATAAAGTACTTGTGATTCTAAGCATAAGAACATAAATAAAATTCCTACAGGGTCAGGGCCATTGTCCATCTACCTCTGTATTCTGTCCCCAAGGATGTCAAGAGGAGCTGCTATTAAAAGGCAGCACACAAGCTTGCTCACTTCCTGTGGTCTGTTCCTTTCGTATTTCCCCAGCATCCACAGTTGTGCTAGAAATGTCAGAGGGTCCTGCCCTGTCTTTTTATTATTGTCTTATGGACAAGTAGTCCAGGAATTTGTTTAATCTCTTTTAAACCTGGTGGTACACTGTGACCTCCTGTGGTGGTAAGTTCAAGAAGTTCACAGTCTGGTACGTGAAGATGTACTTTCTTTTCATCTGTTTTAAATCAATTCTGTAATATCACTGAGTGCCCTTTTGTTCCATTATTATAGGGTTCAGTGAACAATAGGCTCACCTTTACCTTTTCTAAAGCTTTCATAATTTAAGACTTTCAGAGGTCATTCAGCATAGAAGGTGATTTTAGCACTCAAGGAATTTTTTAAGTGGGGAACATGTTTTGTTCTTTGAATGTTGCCTGGCTTTTTAAAGTCCAAGTCAGAGGGTTTGACTTCTGGAATTCATAGCATGTGGACTGGCAAAAACCTTTTATGTATTTGCATCAGTTACTCTCCCTACACAAAGTTTTTACGTACGGTCTATAGTTTTTATAAATGCCTTTCTGACACCTCAATATATACAGTGTATTAAATCATGAAAATAGTAATTGCAGAAAATTTGTAAGATTAGTAAGTCCTGTCAATTATGTTATGAAACTTAGTTGTTTGTTTAGAAAAACTAGGATATCTTCCTTTGTACTATTATATACATAGACAGCCTTTGAAATCAGTAGCCATAATCCAAGCGTTATTCTTTCCAAGAGAAAATTCTTTAACTACCTGTTAATACTCCCGTTACACAATTAACATCTGAGAGCAATCTTATAATGTGCTGGCCCTCTTAGTGTGAATATTTGTAATCTAACTGTTCAATTATGTGATCAGAGTCTTTCTTGAATATACTATGAAAAGGTAGTGCAATTTCTTTAAAAGTTTTCCTGTCATTACACGACAAGAAGCTGTCCTGAACCAGAGATATTTCATTAATTATTGCCCTATTAATCCTGTGTGTATTAACACTGTGAGCAGTGCTTTTCCATAGTTCAGAGTGAAACAGCACACTTAGATTTATGTGCATATGTCAGCATTGAGATATACTCCTCAAGGGGAAATTGTTCTGAATAACATCGAGTGATTCTTCCATAAGCCAAACAAGTTATGATTAACCTGTTAACACAATGTTATGAAGTCTGACTAGCTGTGGAAATAGCAAGTCATAGTTGGAACATGACTTGTATAAAATGAGTAATTAGTGTATTTGTGATACAGTTGTTCTCAGTGAAAAAAGCAACAACTCCTGTGTTACCCTATTTGCAAGGAAGCACACCTTAGAGTGGAAAATATGTTGAATTTTCAACCCCAAACACCTGTCTGGATTAAGGCAATGTCACTCGGAAAAGCAACTGTCAAACCGGTGGGTTGTTCCATGGGCTTCGGACCCTCTACAGTATAAGGCATTAGAGTCCAAACCAGGGATCTATCCAACAGTCCTATCTGTGAGCCACTAAGTCTTATCTACTTCATGCCAGTTTTCCTAGATCACAGTCATTGGTATGGTTCAGAGCCTGAACTGGCCGGCATATGTCTGGAGATGCTGTGACAAAATAGCCAGAGTTAAAAACATTCAGATTAGGTTTGATTTTTAAGAAAAGAACTACTGTGCAATGGCGATCATTCCATTTTGCTAGATGTGTAGAAATGCATAGCTATAATTTTATGCTGTGTCCTATATCAAGAATGAATTTCTATGAGAGATCATGATTGCTGGTGATATCCCACACTGGACTGTCTTCAGGCCTATTCGTGTACATTCACTCTTGTCGCATCACTGCAGCAGTCTGTAATTGGAAATTTCACTGTGCTTCTGAAAGTAACTGCATAAAATCTGCAGAAAAATAGTCCATTACAAATCCATGTAGACAGCCAAATTATGGCAGCTCATTGTCCTTTATATTGCCGTGGAAAAGAACACCCACTTACATAATTGAAGAAAATCTGGCACTTCTGAGAGAAGAGATGCCCAGAGCAGCAAACACACTCAAGGTTGGATAAGCTCTGACAGCCAAGAATCATGGGCAGAAGTCCTGGATATCTCAATCAAAGCTGGAAAACCACAGGCTTCCTTGCAAGACTTTAACCAAAAGTGAATGCTGTGTGCCCTGATGTATATAACATCAGTGCCCAAATACTCATCTCCAGGGTATGGAAAATGATAAGATTGTCAGAAAAGCCTGAGAATAAAATTTCTAAAGCAATCTAAGTTCAGATCAGGACAAAAAGGCATGTTTTGACTAGTTAGTGGCAGTGATGACTCACATCAAATATTGCTTCCAGCACAGTTTCGAAGCAGCTACAGGCTTTGTGGTTATGGCATGCTTTGGTGGAACAGTTTGCTTTTAATAGTGTCAAAAATACTGCTCTGTAAATTAATACTGCATTTACTGATGGGTACGCATGCCAAGTGTAGACATGCGATGACACCTATTAGCAGTGACACTCTAACTTTTGTTTGGCCCTGAAATGGTCAGGCTGTTGGACTTGATGATCTTTGAAGGTCTCTTCCAACTGAACTATTCTATTCTGTTCACTCTTTCAGTGGGATTGTTGAATTCTTCAGAGCTTGCCATCACTTTGTGTTAGTATTTATATAATATTTATATATTCTGTCAATTCCTGGAAAAATATCATGAAAAAAGTCAAAGACTGCTGCTGTACATTCTATGACTCAGTCCTGAAATTCCAATTCTTTCTACCTTAAGAACCACCCTACACAGAAGTCTTTGAGAATCAACTTCTGTTGTATCAGACTTATATGTAGTGACTTCTGAAATACTTTGAGTGTTCCCAAGCTTTACGTATTAATTATGTGTGTTCTAAAGATAAAAGGTAAAGACGTTATATTTCATGGTACGTTGGGAGAACACTTTTGTGCCGCGGTGAAATCGAAAAGGAACCTTTGTGATTAACAGCGCTCTCAACTTACTGAATCATTAAACCACTGCTGGAAATAGAGAACAGGAATGTTGCCAAGAACCAAAAATCCTCATGGATATGAGCATTTTAGGTGAGAAATTCTGCTTTAGCATTCCAAAGATGACTGACACCTCTTGTATCTTCTCAGACCCAAGTCCCAAAACTGCGTGTTGGCTATCTTCTGCTGCGCATTAAGTGTCTGGTCTGTATCTATATGCCAGTATAAGAATTTGCAGATCAGTTTGTTTTCAGTTGTTCTTTAACATGATTCTAATCCAGCTCATCCTATTTGATGCTGAGTAACTGAGCATTTAAAGTCAAAGAGCAACTGAGGTCTTCCCCCTGGATTGCTGCATGGCCTTTGATATGGTCACACATCACATTTTTATTCAAATTGGAGGGATGTGGATTTGAAGGGTGGACTGTTCAGTGGATAAATAATTGGTTGGAAGGTCACAGCTAGACGGTTGTGGTCAGCAGCTCTATGTCCAGATGGAGGCTGATGGTGAGTGGTATCTTCTATCTTGGGACCAGTGCTCTTCAACATCTTTATCAGTGAAATAGACAGTGGGATTGAGTATACCCTCAGGAAGTTTACTGATGACACCAAGCTATGTTGTGCAGTTGATACAATAGAAGGGAGGGATGCCATCAAAGGGAACCTGCCTGGAAAAGCTGGAAAAAGGGGCCCATGTGAATCTAGGTGCAATTTGAAGATGACAAGTATTAAGCTGTTTGAGTTGGGGCAATCTAAGGCGTGTACAGACAGGGAGAAGAGCAGCCCTGCTGTAATGGACTTGGGGCTCTCAGTGGATGAAAAGCTTGACATGAACCAGAAGTGTGCACTTGTATCCCTGAAGGCTAAGAGTATCCTGGGCTGTATCAAAAGATTGTCCCCCTCTGCTCTGTCTTGTGAGGCCTCACCTGGAGTTCTTTGTCCAGGCCACAAGAATGATGTAGAACTGTTGCAGAGGGTCCAGGGTGCTGGAGAACATCTCTTAGGGAGAAAGGCTGGGGGAGCTAGGCTTATTCAGCCTGGAGAAGAGAAGGATTTGAGGAGACGCTATTGCTACCTTCCTGTGCCTAAAGGGAGCTTATAAAGAGGAGGAAGACCAACTTTTTACACAGGCAGATAATGAAAGGACAAGGGGTAACGGTTTCAAACTAAAAGAGAGAAGTTTAGATTCGATGTTTCGAGGAAGCTCTTTACGCAGAGGGTGGTGAAGCGCTGGCACAGCTGCCCAGAAAAGCTGTGGATGCTCCATCTCTGAAGGCACTCAAGGCTAGGTTGGATGGGGCTCTGGGCAGCCTAGCTGGTGGGTGGCAGCCCTGCCCATGGCAGAGGCAGGGGAGCTAAGTGATGTTTAAAATCCCTTCCAACTCAAGCCATTCGATGATTTTATGATTTTGTGATTCTATAATTTTATGACTCTGTGAATGCATAGTATTAAGGGGGAGCTGAAACTTCTGTAAAGTCTTTCTGTTGGCAGTAGTGGAAGGTAAAAATTCTGCATTTATTTCGTGTGGAGTTACTGTAAGCTTCTGTAAGTTACTCCATTTAAGTGGAGTAACTTACCGTTAAGAACAAGTATCATTTATGTATTACAAAAGTGAAGCTGATGTTCTAGGTATAGCTGAATATCACAAAAAATATTGCATTGCATCACATTATTATTTTTTTTTTTTTTTCTGTTCTTAGTAGTCCGTTTTATGTTAAGTTGTAACAGGATCATATTTTACCTTTTATCCACTGATGAATTTTAGTACCTGGCATATACCTCGTGAGTCAGATGGATTGTGTAGTCCGGCTATATAGTCAAGCTGTATTCAAATATATAAAATATTCAGGTCCAATTCAATTAGAGAATAATAACTTTTTATTTTCTAATAACAAAATTTTCACAAATATGCAAATGACTTCTGCCCCTAGGTCTAAACTTGGGAACATTTAAACCTTGTTTTCAAAGTCCCTGGATCTTGGAGGTATTTTGAATATTTCTGCCAGAACTAGAGCTCAGGGTTCTTTTTAAACCAATTTCTTTTTCACAGGAGACGTGTCTGAGACAGCTGGTGTTACATGCCTTTCTGGTATTTAGCCTCTGGTCATGTTATGTCTATATTACAAGACCTTTCACTTTCGTTCTTACCACCTAACTCACTCAACTTCCTCCCCTGTGCTGATACCTTTTATCACGACATAGAAGAAAATGAGATTGCTTTAACATGATTTATTTTCAACAAAATCACATTTGCTTTTACATATGTTTTTTCTTAACTCTTAATATACTCGCTTATGAGTTTTTTATTATTATTTGGTCTGTTATTGCTCCAGGAATTGAATCTAAACCAACCAGTTCTTATCTCCATTTTTTTCCCAGCCTTTCAAAGGCATTTCTCTCTTCCAGCCTGACAGAACATTCTACATCTTTTCCAAATTTTGAGATGACAAAGTTAGCTCTCTCAGTATCACAACTGATTTTTACCAGGCCCGGATAATTTGAAAACACCATACTTCCATAATCCTGTTCTTACTTAGAAGTTTTTAAAACCTCTTCCTTACAGTTAGTTTCGTTAACATCTGATCACAGTTAAAGCTTTCAGAGAGGACTGAAGAGAGATATCAAGTGCTTCTGTTCTTCTGTTTCCTTATGCTATCAGCTGATAGATTGAAAGAGTACAGTAACAAAGGGTTTTTTTGTGTGTGTGTGTGTTTTTTTCCTTTATTTTCCTTTCAGTTCCTCATGGTTCTGTTTTGTTTTGTGCCCTGAACATTTTGGCTCTGTCCCTGTTTGCATTTGCTTCTATGTGATCACTGAAGAGCTTGGACTTCTGTCAGATTGGTCTTTTCCTGTCCTTCCTAGATGTGGTGATAATATGTTCTTAGGGTATGCCAGGTAAAATATACGTCTGCATACAGTGCGGGTTGGGCAGGAAAGCGTGAGGTACAAACATGTGGGCTGCAGAAGATATCAACGGGAAAAAAAAACCAAAAACAATAAGACCGTGAGAAGAATGCAACTGCGGTACAAAGCAATGAGACTTGAGCGTAAGGGATGATTGGGCAGAACCAAAAGGTTATCAGGAAGGAGCTGAATTAATCTTAATGGAGGAATTAAAGAAAGATGAGTGGAATACAAATGGAACTCCTTCTCCATCCAGTTCCTTTTCCAAGATGGGGAAGAAGATGCCTCCACATTCTGGCAGGTATACATATATTAGGGTTCAGTTTTGGTTATGGAGTCATCACATGCAGGTGTGAAGGAAACAAACTGACAATGAGAGAAGTAAGCAGCAAGTTATTATTGCTAATAGCAACTTGGGATCTGTCTGAGTTGAACCCTGCAGTTCTAGATGATAGATGATGAATAGATTGATAAGTCAACTAAAACAAATGATAAGGCTTACTTAAGGACATAATACACAGGCTGATACATTTCCAGAAATGCCTACTTAAGTATGCAAAATCTTTCTCTCAAATCCAGTTGTGCTTGCTCAAATATGTGATGGAGTTTGGAACGTATGTGTACCATCAAATACATAATCTTTTGTGTGTATAATGAAGGAGTACCTTTTGCTGGTTCAGTCTGGGATATGCATATGAAGAATTAGTTTCACAACATTAGCATGGATACTAGTATCCTTTTCCAAGAAGCTATTAGTAAATTCTGCTTATGGGCTGTGGTTGTCTGAAGCTATTTTCCATGTCCAAATATATGTAGTGTTTTAATGGCATTTGACATACACTGTGTAGATACACAAAATGCTTGTGTGAATTGAGGATTTTGGTATAGTCTCATATAACTTTATTTAAACTATACAATACTGTGTATTAAATTTTGATGTTTTAGTGCATCAAGATGAATCTTTCTGCCTTGCTTACAACCCTGTGGAATGATTTGGTGAAGTAATTGTTTTGCAATGCAGCTTTTAATCAAAACCCACTAACCACAGGAGAACTACACTCTTAACTGTAAATAGGATGGCTAATACAATAAAACATTGAAAAAATAAACTTAAAGTCAATTTTGAAACGTTAGAATGCTGTGAATTTCTTTAATCATGAAGTTGAATAAAATTATATGCGATGCAATTTCCCCAGCATTTTCTGAAATTAGTTCTCCAAAATCAACCTTCCTTAGTGGTTAACAGAAATTTTCTTGTATTTAAAAAACAAAAAACAAAAAAGCAAAAACCAACAAAACCAAACAATGTATAACTTGATTCTGATGAGAATTTAAAACTAAATGTTATTTTTTGAATGTTATTCCAGAATGAATTTGACATGTTTCTTTTTTTGTCTTGCTGTCTTGCACAGGTATCATTTTTCTTGTTCATTATTTTTGTGGTGTACACCATGCTGCCCTTCAACATGAGGGATGCTATAGTTGCCAGCGTCTTGACCTCTGCATCTCATACGATTGTGCTGAGCGTCTGTCTATCAGGTACAGCTGTTATAAAGGAGCACTTGGTTTGGCAGGTAGGTGCTTTGTGAAATTAATGATTAATTGCACACTTAATATCCCAGTAAGTAAGACTGTGAGTTTCCCGATTGGTTCTTCTCCATTTCTGAATTGCCACAGACTCAATTCATAGCTATTCAGTCTCTAATCCTGAAGCTGTCAGCAGTGTTATGTCTTGCTGAAACAAATCCTTAAGTGGTAGAATCCACAGCCACACACACACAGTGCTTACCACTGTTGAAATCATCACTGATAATAAAAAATTCTGTGATACAGCCATACTCTGGTAGGTGCATTGCCACACATCTACGTAAAACACATTTCTTCTTACCTCATCAAAGCCTAACTTGTAGGCTTTAAAAAAGATTATTTTCCAGCTAGCAGTGTTGTTCTTGACTCAAAAAAAACAAAATGCATTGCTGCTGAGAGTAGCCTCAACTGGGTTTGCTGAAAAGAAATTGCCCTCTTGAAGTCCAGCGTAGGCCTTGTCTTGTATTTCTCAGCTTCCTGTAAAATTGGCATTTTACAGCCTCCTCTTGGCCAGGCTCACTGATTGAAGAGGGCAGACTGACTGCAGACATCATGACATTTAGAAAATGCACCTGTATTTGCAGTTGGGTTTTGGCTTGTAACTCAACTCTAATCATTTTGCTAGAGAACATATCACAGATGAATAATTACAAAAAAAAAAAAAAAAAAAAAATCCAAATAGTGGGAGTTCTTTTTCCTTTCTGTTCTGGAGAATATCTTCCAAATGGTGAAATATCATATTTTTTTATCAGGGTACTGTGGTGAACCTAGGTGTCCTCGTTAGAGATCTGCAAAAAAGGAAGTTTCATTTTGAAAAGCATGTACGTGCTTTTTTTGTATATTTGTATGATCTCAGGGAAGCAAAATTCTTTTACCTTTCGAATCAAAATTGCAACAAGGCTTAAAAGTAAAAGTAGTAAGTCTATCAGAAGAACAAGGAGGGAAGGCATTGTCTTATTTCTTCCAAATGGCATGAAATATGAAACAAGTAGTTTCGACTTACCATTTAAGTTACGTCATTGTTTGAAAAATCTGCCTCAGAACATATCTTCAAAATTACACTGATTTTACAAAAGTAAATTGCCTTGTAATTAGTGGTTCAGGAAAATGCATTTTATGTCCAGACATGACTGCAGACCTGTGTTATCTGGAGTATTGCAGTTGAAATCTGATAAAAAATAGATGTTCCCTGTAGAAATATTCAAATGGTGAGATATGTGGCTTTGCATTTCTCCACTTAATTTAGGTTAGTTGTTATTGCTGAGCTTGCTGAATTGTGCTGTATGCTAAGCAAGAACCACTGTCATCTGCAGTCAAAATATAATTTTAATAATTCATTGATATGGTATTGTTGATTGTGTTTGAATAAACTGAGGATAATTTTATTCTTGGTTTTGTGTTGACTTATAGGTTAGGGTATCAAAACGTATTAATGTGTGTTCCACTCTTTCCCTAAAAATGTTTTAGAGATGCTGTTTGCGGAACTTGTTTATTTTTTTCTGACCATCATAATCAGGTGCGACTAAAACAAGACTTTCAAAAGATGTTATGTTTTAGAGACAGAATATCTCTAGAATCAAAAGAAATAAATTATGGATTCTGTTGCATCTTTGAGCCCTTCTGTAGCCTCTAGTTTCTTTCAGAAAGAGTGGAATCTTTGGGCAGTTTGTAGATTTGTTATGAGTATTTAACTTCAAGGGTATTATTAATTTTCTATTCCCTCTTTGAGAAATGTATTAAATGTTCTCTGTGCTTTGGCAGTTGATGAAAGTGCTGAGTGCACTGAGCTGTCATGGATATTGGACTCGGTCATGGAAGGGTCTGAAAGCCATTATCACAGCTCACGGTGCCCTCTGTATGCATTTAGATGACTGTTTATACTATGTGTAAGCAGAAAAATGCTTTGTGTCCTTTTATTTGAAATGAATAAATAAAAAAAATATGATTGGATTACAGATATTGATTATAGTAAAAAGGGAAATAATGCTGGTCAATGATATGCCTCAAGTTGATTTAGGATAAATGTATACAATTAATGAAAAACTGAAGTGGGGTATAGTTATTTAAAAGACTTGAAATGTTGAATCTTTTTTTTTTTTTTTCTGACCAAAAAAGGATGTTGTTGAGGCCTGAAATGAAGTTGTTTCACAGAGCTCAGTCACTAAAGCCCCAAGATGAGGAACTGGCGGTACACTGACATTTGAAAGCTTAGAAAAACACACTCAGGGCTGAGCTCAGTAAATCCATGGTTATGGAGCTGCACTGAGTTTTGACAAAAATATATTATTTTGATTTCAGGGCTACTGGTCTATCTCAGCAAAATAGAAAAAAAAAACCACCAACTGTGCAGTGAATGTGGTGTTTGTTCTACTAGATGCTTAAAAAGCAGAAAACGAGTAGGATAACAAATCTTCTGCTGGATAAATTTTAGCATGCATAATGTGTATATATAGCATGTATCCTTTTGGAAGGAGTATGTGCATCTCCTTTGAAACTACTTTCTGTATATTGGAAGACTGATTAATTTCCTCTGAGTTTTCTGTTCTCTGGCCTGAAGAAGTTCTTTCAGTCTTTTTCATATGGTGGATTCTCCTTGCTTTTTCTTCCATCCGGTAGCCCCCTGCTGGACTGTCTTCAATTTTTCAGCATCTTCCAATCACTCTTGCTGCTAACCTGTAGCATTTTGGAAGTTATGCATACCTTTAGTCCATTAGCAGAGGAAAATGGGTGTCTGCGCTGAGTTTAGGCAGATCCTATCTGACTGTTTTTGCCACTCCTTTTGTTGTCTTTTGTCAAGTTTTTTTTTTTTTTTTTTTTTTTTTTTAAAAAATTGGCTTCAATAAAACTGAAGGGCTTAGTATGCTTAGATTATCAAGTGTTGGTTGTGGTCAGAGCTAAAAATTTCCTGCTGATATAAAGAATTCAACTCTCCTTGTTACTCGAGGTATGTGTGGTTTTTTTGGGGAGCTGGGATCATCCCTGTTGTAAAAATTGGCAATGATGGAGACCTTTTTTCACAAATCTTGACTTTTTTTTTTTTTCCCATTATTGCTGAATGTTAGTGTTAAAATCTTCTTCTTTCCTAGTAGGAATTTGTCTGGCCTTTTTATTTAGCTTTCATCTGCTAGACTTGCAGACCCAGCAGTATCCAATTCATTTATCTCTCATGAGAGTACTTCCAGATTATCATGAATTCACCTAATAACCTTTTTATCAGTAAAATATTTATTTTAGGCAACCTTAATCAGTTGCCTGCTTTGATACTAGCTCAACCCTTCATCACTTTCACAGCTCTTCTCTAAGTCCTTCCCTGTGTTTCATCAACATCTTTCTTGCAATGTGGATGTTAGCAATAAGGAACACTCAAGAGGCAGCTGCAGAGGTGCCAAATGCTGATCGGAGCTGAACCCACAAAGGGGTTAGTGTGTGCTGGTGTGCTCAACACAGAGGCTTAATAGCTCTGTGCAGAGTTGAATGCACAGGAATGGGATCTGTGACAGCAGGGAGGAAAAAAAGAGTCCCATGTGCAAGCTTCAGCTTATAAAAAGCAACTGTGTATCTATGGTTTTGGTGTTTTTTTTCTATTGACAAAATTAATCCTAACCCTATCCAGGCACATAGTCTGGAATCCAGGACTTTCCCTCTTTCCACATGAACATCCTATTACTGTACAGAGAATCCATACTGTACAGGGTTTTCCATCTGCTCCTGGCAGCCTTGTGGTCAGGACCACAGCAGAACACATCTCCATTTATGCTGTTAAGGCATTTGGCTTGGAAGACTTCAACGGCTCAAGATCCTTTTCAGTTACTGCTGGAACGAGAAATATTTCACTGCCGTCCATTACCATAAACACACAACCTATTTCTCCCCAAACCAGACCAGATTCTGATCAAATAGCTGTGGCTTTCCTGCTTTATTATGAACTACTCAACCATTCTGATCTCACAATGGGCTGATGCTATCAATAAAGGCCTTTTGTTTTTAATTTGTTACAAATAAGCTAAATAGTAACCTTAAATGTGCCAGAAGGTTGTTGTTTTTACTCTCTCAACAAAAGAATTTATTGCTTTTTAATCCTTTTTCCTTGCTAAGCATAGGGATTTTCCAAACGTTGGCTAACTCATTACAAAATGTCACTGTTTTGTTTTTCTTTAAACTAGTGTTTCCTGACTTTTTTGATTTTTTTTTGAAGGGGGGCTGTTGCTGTGAGCATTGAAGATGCGGTCCCTTCTAAAGGTACAAATCTGTAAATGTATCAGCATGCATATATATACACACAAACGCACATGCACACACACACACACACACACACTGTTTTAGTCTATGTTCAAGAAAGCGTACAGCAAAAAGAAATAAATTGTAATAAATTTTATTTAAGTAGTGTTTGATTTTAACTTCTGTTTCCAGTTCCTTTCTCCTAGGCTGGGTAAATTCCTAAGGCAGTGTTTGGTCCTGGCAGACAAAAACAAATGCTAAATGAAAATTATTTTAATTTAGAGAACATTTGAATTGGGAAGTGCAAGGGCAAGGGCTACATTCACAAGCATTTTTTTTTTTTTTTTTTTTAACCATTGGCTGGTTTGAGGTCTCCTACTTCAAGATTAATTATATCCTATATGCTAAGGATAGATAAAGATGAAGCCACTGCCAAATATTTAAGTGATCTGCTGGTATGTGCATGATGACTAGAACTCTTAAGGTTACTTTCTGTTTGACTTCTTATTTGTGGGCTTTTTTTTTATTTCAAGATTTATAATGACTAAGAAATTGGTAATGGTATTCTTTAAAAATAAATCTGCATTTCCTGTTTTTCCCCACCTTTTGTTTCATTTTGTCTGGGGGAGAGGTTTTTTTTATTCTACTTTTATTTTCCTGAATAGATCATGGGCATTGATTTTTTTACCTTTGCAATTAGGCAAATAATTCCTGCCTATTTGAATCGTAAGGTTTTTTGCTCCCAATTCCCAGCAACCTCCTTGTTCTTGTAGAGAGGGGTTGGTGGCCCAGGAGCTTCATTTTGAACCCTGATTCTGCAGGCTGGAATGGGATGCCACCTGTTCATTGAAAACATTGGTAGATTAAATCTTGTGGGTTCTCAAAGTTTTGAGGCAGGTAGTTTTGATAGTATGTGGCAGGTGTTCCTCCTTTTGGCTACTCGACAGTCTGCTGTTGGGGTTATAGTGGTTGGCTCATGAAGAGTTTCCAGCCTCTGTGAGCTTTTATTGGGTACCTCAAAAAGCCAAACTGGTATAGCTGCCTCTCTCTTACTCCTGAGACAGTTGTTACTTACGCAGTCCTGTCCCAGGAACCCACAGCAGTGCAATCCTTTTGGCTTGTGTTCTGTATCTTTTCTCTATCTCTTCTGAAGTTACCAGTGGTTTTCCACTGTGTCACATTTCTTTTGAATTTTTAAAAACGAGATCTGTATGGTAGAATCATGTGCTTTTTCAAGGGAAAGTGGTTAGTCTGATACGATCTTTCCTGCACAAGACGCTGCTGTACTTTATTCTATTTTCTTTTAACTGTCATGCTTTTCATGATTTTTTTCCTTCACAAATTGTTCAGAACTCTGACATAACACTCAAGTGAATCTAGTGAGGCTATAATTGTTTAGTTCTTCTTTCCTCGTGCATCACCAAATTTGGTGTTCTTTAATTGCTTACTATCGTGGTTAGATCATGCGCTGCTGCACCTGCTGCAAGGACCTACCACTGCTCACAGCATCCTTCTGCTTCCCCTGTCCTGCAGATAGTTATTGTGGTGTGGAGGATGACTCCAGTAGACAGACAAAGATGGTACTGGCAGTCCCATCCTGCTCCTCTCTTTAGCCATGCACTGTGGATGTCCACTAATGAGAACACAACTACATATAGATGTCACATGTGCCCCTACTCAGCAGCTAAGCCTAGACTCTAAGCAGCTCTCCTGGGATCCCAGTCTCCCCAGTGGCTGGCACCTGGACACAGGTGCCCTTGAGTGTCCCTGCTCCAGTCAGTCAGGACTCCCTTGTCCCCACTATACCATGGTATGACCATTAAAGACACCTCCCCCTTCCCAGTTTCCGGGCCACATCACTAAGCTGGATCTGGTTTGGCGTGTGCTGGTGTTCACATGTGGACTTGCACACCTGTGCTGACTTCAGTTGCTGCCAGGGGGCCCAGTGCCCTTGGCCTGGTCCCAGACCTGTGTACACACAGTTGCACATAGAACAGAGTATGCTTCACTCAGGAAAGGAAGCAAATTAAGTTTAATCAGCAGACAGGACAGACTGCGCTGACCAGGCAAATGTATAAAGCAGACGCTTGCTTACACACAACTGACCCCTTCTATCTCCTTAGCCCTCTGTTTTTCCACACTTGTTCCACCCCAGATCACCACAGTGTTTCTCTTCTTCTGCCTTTGGTTCCTCCCCTAACCATCCTATATTAAGTCTTGCATCACCCTGCATCCTTGATCTGTCTCAAACCCCTGATATTGACCTCTCTTAGTCAATGTAGTCAATAGAAAGGTGCTCTGGAGAGTTGCTCTCCATGACTTGTAGTGATAGGTGTACCACCTAGTCACTGGGACTGAAGCTGCCCTTGAATGGTGCTGGGATGGACCCAGGCAGGGTGTCCCATCCTCTGAGCCCTTAATTTGGGCTCTCACCTGACTTTGTGCCTCTGCTCCTGTGGGCTTGTAGTAGTAGGGTGATGGTGCCTGGGTTGAGCCTGGCAGTATGGTGGTGTTGCTAAGGCTTCCATGCTGTTGACAGTCTGTGTTCTACCATATGCATATGTGCAGATTTTTATCACTTAATCATAATTACATGATTATTTCTAGCAAGATTCATGAGCTGATGTTTAACAGGTGCTTTGCAATTCATATATGGAATCTCTGAAAGAAGCATTCTTTATCTAAATTACAAATATTTACTTTGATCTAGTTAGCTTTTTCAGCATTAATAGCAATTTTTTCACTGTTAATAGTACTGCTTATGCTTTTATATCTTGTCAGCTCCTAGAAATAGATATAACTGGTGATATCAGGCAGTGGACCACATTTTCAAATGTGGGAAACTTTAGTATGGCATGTATGCAATATATAGCATGCATTGGGATGGCCTAAGCAGCGTGCACCATGTAGGCCTATATGTTTTGTTTAAACCACCAATTTAAATTCTTCTGTTAATCAAACATCATCTTTAATAGGCATTGATATTTAGATCAAATTTTTCTGTAGCATGAGTGGCATGACAGCAAAATACTAAATGCAAAGTATCAGTATTGAGTGGATAAAAAAAGAAGAAAATGTACCTCACTGAGACTCAGAAATAGAAAGCTGGTTTATGCTATCATGCAGATGCAAGACAACATCTTTATAGAACAAAAGGCCAGAGAGAAAGATAGTGTCTTTAAGTATGTGCATTATTATGTAACCTGTAAGGCTGAAGCTACGCAGAGAAAGCATAAAGCACACAGGAATTTTAGTAGTCTAAATGGCTAAAGGCTGTGGGTTGAATGTATCTTACAGTATACTTCTACCTGGAATGCCACTTTTTGAAGGAGAACGGCTTTTGAGGAAGATAATGCAGCTCACCTCTCACTTTCTACTGCAATTACACAAACTGAGTTGCTGTTATTGCTGCAGGAGAGGCACAAAACAATGACTGCTAGTGAAGAAGGAAGGCTGTATTTTATTTTTTTTTCATAGCAGCAGCTACTGCTGTCCTATCCCTCGTGCTTTTTTTCCTTCTCTCTCCCCACCCCAGCAATGCTCTGTCTCACCAAGTTGTGCAGCAGCTGCCGACCAATTCCAGAGGGGAATGTTGTGCCCTCCATAGTCTGATACAGTAGGCAATTTTTATGGCTGCGCCTTTCTTTGCCCTTGATTCTGTGCTTAAATCTGGGCAGGTATAGAAATGTCAGCTGCTATGTTTTTTAATTCATTTTTACAATCTGCAGATACACTCTGGGTTTCACTTCTTCAAGACAGTCTGCACAGTTTAGATATGCTTATAAAGAGCCCACTTGCTTAGGAGAGTATAGATATGTGGGAGAATGCATAATTCCCTTTCATACTACTCAAGCATTAACATGGAAAACGTGAACGTCCTCTAAAAGGCTGTAACAAGGAGACCTGCAATACTTCTCATCCTAAAGGTTACAAGTTTATTTTAGCATATTTAATTTTCCAGTATATGAACTTATGTGATCAAGAAGACCACAGTCCTTCACTATCTTAACTACATTGTAAAATGTCAGTGTTAGCAGACTTGCTCTTGAGGCTGTTACTCTTCTGTAAATGCAAGCTGGTGATGATTGGAAATTCCAGTACTTCTAGACTGGAACAGAAAGCGGTGTGCTGTACCAGCCACATCTTCCTCTCTTACATTATAGTGCTATAGCACCAACTACATTCTCACCATACTGAATATATTTTGCAAGGGAGTTGTATGCTCTATCTTTTTAATAGTGATATTAACATAAATAGCTTAAAAGTGAAAAGATAAAACTGTGCATTCCTAATTTTGTTGCAGTGCCCTTCTAGGAATTTTTTTCTAGAGAGGAATAGTTAATTCCTTTAATTAAGTTATTATTAGGTTTGCTATTTGCTTCCATTTTCACAGACATTGTCTAGCTTTTTCAGTTTTATACAGTCATACTTCTATGGCTTGGTATTCTGTGTCTGATTTTAAGTGAATTACTTCTTACAGCAGCTGGAGCATAAAATTCTGAGTGTGATACTCAATGTAGACATGATGCCTCCTCATTTTATATAGGCATAGGGTCGTTATCTATCCTTACACATTATTTTCAAGAATGCAGGAGCAGAAAAATGCCTTTCACTGTCAAAATGTGGATACATTTCCCTATCACATCATCCAGTTCCAGTGCAAAATAAAGCAGGTGGGATGAGGAGCACAGGCACCTTGTGCTGTGAGTTTGGCGATTAAGAATTCAGCTGATATACCCATTTTCCCCAAATGACTGACTCCTTGAAGTTGCATGGTTCAGTCCTCAACCTATCTGGAGATATCTGGAATAGATATGGTCTTATTTGTCCTCTGCTCCCCTGCAGCACCTTGGTTCTCAGCTGATGGCTAGGCAGGAGGATTCCTTTCTCTTGCAGTCACCTTCCAAGAACTTGCACTTCTATACATTCTTGCAAATGTCCACTTATGCAATTCCTCACTTCCCTCACCGTGATTTTACCATACTGTAATCCTCAATCTGTTTCAGAAAAGCTCTGACTACAGAAATACCTAACTTTTAATTAACTACAGCCTCCAAGCACCAATTTTGTAGGCGCTGTGGGAAAAGTACTGAAGCCAGTTAATGCTCAAAAAAAACCAAACACAACAACATCAACAACAAAAATCAACAAGCAGATGAGAGAGGCAAACAGACTAACACAAACTGTTTTTTGTTTTCTTAGCAGCCTTAACTCTTAAGTCTTAGAAACCTTCTTTCTTGCCAAAACAGCGTGGCCAGGTCTCAACTTTCTCCAAATAATTCCTGACCTGTTCTTTCCCCTAAGGAATGTCTGGGAAATGGCTCTGGGAAAATGGCAGTTAGCCCAGAAGAAAACTGTGCAAGATGGCAGCTGCACAGCCATAGTGGTCATAGTGCACAAGACTGTGTTCCAGCCTTGATTTGTCTACTAGAAGAGATACAACTGGATGGTATAACCTAATAACCTTAAAGTAATTCTTACTTCTTCCAGAAAGTGATCTATTGCACTTTCTTTCCTGTCTTAGGTCCTATTCTGTCTTACTACTGTGTGAATGGCATCAGCATTTGTTTGGTATGGATCAGCTTAATGAATCATGTCTGTCCCAGTAATAGCTACTCGCTAGTTATATATGTTAAATTGTATGTATCTGCTGTCAGTTTGGACAAGTTCTCAGAGAATACTGAAGACTTTATCCTTGTCATAGTTTCAGCTGGGACAGAATTGTTTTCTTCAGAGTGTCTGGTACGATGCTATGTTTTTATTCTAGGAGAAAAACAATGTTGATGTTTATAGTTACTGCTAAGCAGTGTTGTACAGAGCCCAGGTTGTTCCTGTTTGTCAGCTCATACTAACGAAGGGCTGAGAGAGGATAGAACCAAGACAGCTGCCCTAAACTGGTCAAAGGGATATTCCATACCACTGACATCATGTGGAAAGAGGGGAAAGAAGGGAATGGGAGTTCATCTCACTCTCTTCAGCTGCTGGGAGGGCTAGCTGGGAATAAGTCAGGGGTGAGCAATTGTTTCTGCATCAGTCATTATATACATTCATATATATATATCATAATTATTATCCTTTTCCTTTTCTCTGTCTTAGTAAATAGTTTTATGTCAAACCATGAGCTCTACTTTGTATTTGTTTTTTTTTTTCTCCTTTTGATTCTCTCTCCCATCCCACTGGAAAGGGATGGGGGGGGAGTGAGCGAACAACTGTGTGGTGCTCAGCCACCTGCTGGGTTAAACCACAACAATCCTACACACTTGCTGCAAATGTCACCCATATGGACTCAGTTCTTGGTTTCTGGATGAGACATTATTAGCTATAGTTGTTGTTTCACTTCTTCACAGTTACTGCTTTTATTCTATATTTTAACTTTGATAGAATTGGAACATAAACAATATGGTCTGCTTTTTTCAGACATATCGTTATGTTCATTAATGTATTTGCTGTTTTAATTTTAGTTGTTTCCTATCACTTTAAGAAAGTGTTTTCTCATGAGTGAGTAGCAGTCTATCAGCTCAGAAACCGCACAAATTGTAGAATGACGTGGGTTGGAAAGGATCTCAAGGATCACCTAGTTGCAACCCCCTGCCACAGCTAGGATTGCCGGATGGGACTGCCCAGGAGCCCATCAAGCCTGGCCTTACCCACCTCCAGGGATGGGACATCCACAGCTTCTCTGGGCAGCCTGTACCAGTGCCTTACCACTCTTAAGAACACAGGCTTGAAGTCAACAAGTGGGCTCTGCGCTGAGCTAGCTCAGGTCCTCAAGCTCCATGAATTCTGACTGCATGAAAGCATCACTGCTGCTTTTGAATCCAGTTTGTCCCTGGAAACAGAGAGCTGTGTTTGCAGAGCTGCATTTAAACCTTAGACCAACTCCAGTATCACTGGATGTTGGATATAGAATAGCACAGTTAATCCACACCACTCTATGTTGTTTGTTTTAGAAGAAAATTAGAATTATTGACCTCCAAACAGTGTGGCTATCCAGAAGATTAAAGAGCTTATAGATGAACAAAACTAAGATAGACTGGAAGATGGCAGTAATTACTGGCTTGTAATTATGGTCTCAGCTGGACAAGAAGCATCTGAACTAAATCACTTTAACTGATCCCAGCTGATGTCTGTTCTCAGCGCTGCAGAAGAAGGCAAGTGTCTTCCCCACATCCTATCCAATTTGACCTGGAGAAAACATTCTCCTTGGATCTTAAGCAAAAATAATTGGTTCTGCTGAACCTATAAGTAGGAAGGCTTTCGTGCATGCAAAAGTTATACATCTTTCCTGTTCCTATCCTCCCTACAGTTGTTGCTAATATCTGTTACTTTTGATGAAGAAAAGTACATGAAAAGAAGAACTTTAATGCTCATCTGACCTGTTCTAAGCTGCGGGAAATAATCTCATCTGGTCCACGTGAAAGTGAGTAGATGAAGTTGTGGAGCATGAGGTTTAGGATTCCTCAGCATAGAAATGCAGTTGTTTGCCAGAAGTTAAAATTGAAGTTTACTTGAAAGAAATAGAAAGGAAAGTTATGTCTGTCTAAAAAATATTGAAGATTCCCTTTGAACTAATCTTCCTTGTTTTGAATACTACCTTGCCTTACATGGTGTTCATTTAGCAGTGTTTTTATCTCAGCAACATTCATTTAGGACAGACATCATTTAGGACTTGGCTGTTGTATTTATCAGAATTATTTGCCAGATTTTGTTGCATGAGGGAGCTTCACAATTTAAATGCAAACTTGACACATGCAGAAATCCTGCTTCCTCTAGTATGTAGGTGGTGAGACCTCAGCTTCTGCCAGGGTTCTTCTGAGATTTTGCAGATGGCTTTGGAGTTCAGGCTGTGTTTGTCTTTTGCATGCATACTCCCTTTCTGAGAGAGACATTTTGGATGCTCATATGCTGTTTAGCCTGTGGGAAGAATCATCATTAAAATTTGGCCTGTGGAATGAATAGCTCATGGAGACAAGAAGAAACGCCCCAGGTTGCCTGACTGTTACTGCCAACTTATGGTGGCCGGGGGGTAAGAACAGAGAAAGGAGGTGGCGCATTTCCAACGTGACACCATGAGAGGCTGTTGCTTTAGAGACAAGAGTCTTCTGAGCTTAGTTGGACATTTTGTTGGCATTTTGTTTCTGTGCTAGCGTGCTATTTAATTCTGCTCACTTGTGTTTGATTTCATAGCATCAGATCCACTCAGCTTGGTTAATACCCTTAGGGCCTGTGTTTGATTTTTTTTTTTTTTTTTTTTTTCTGTTTTCTTTTTAGTAAAATAAGTATAGGAAACGCTTTGAAAGTTTTCAAAGAGTAGAAATGGTCACAACGAAAAAAATGAACAAGCAGCAAAAAGAACAAGAGGAACAAAAAGAAAGAAGTTATCTGTGCGAAAATGGTGAGAAAAGCATTAAAGCTAATAAACAAGAAAAGCAGAGTGCTGAAAAACGAATGAATAGATAATAAAGCACATCTGATAGTACTGCTCCATAGCGTGCCACTGTTTGCTCTAAGATTTTGCTTCATTTGCTGCTCAGTCTTCAGCGATGACACCTTCTATTCTCTAGCCAGCAGTTTAGACAGTGAAGGTTTTGGGTTAACTTTCTCACCTTGGTTCCATTTACTGATGCTGCACTGGGTGACCTCTGAAGGCAGAGATGATTCCTTCTCTACTGTTATTGGTAGTAACTGTGTCACTTCACAGTCTCCTTCATCACTATCCAGTTATTTTCTCTTTGCTAGATCACTTCAGCTTCTTCTGCATGAGCTAAAAGTATTCTCGACTGAATTCTCCAGTCTGTATGTGATCAGGGCTGGCCTTGCCAGAATGGCGGGAGAAGACAACACTCTCCGCTTGTTTGTAAACATGTTCTGAATCCTCACTGGATCTTCCTACATTGACAATCCTGAGCTTTGTCAACAAACTAATCTGTTGAGTTAGACTACAGAAAAAATTCTACTTTGCAACACCCCTTTCCTCAGCAGAGCTTCTGTAAGTTTAGCTCTGCATTTGAATCTCTGGTGCAGAACTGAGCTGCACAAAGGAATGGAGAAATGATGATGGAGGAATGCTGTGTTCAGCAACCTCTCTCATAAACCAGGGCCCTATATTCTTAAATAGCATTCCTTATGTTTCAAAATAACATCATGGCTTTTGCATGGGAAGTAGTTTTCTTTATTATTTTGATGAACATTTAACATTATTCTCTTAATGAAACAGTATTTTAGATGTCTTGCATTCTCTTTTGACCATTCCTCAGAAAACCAGGTCACAGAGCTCTTTTCTGCCTAAATAAATCAGTACAATTATGTGTGCTGTGTAAATAAAATAATATACTTCTTCATGAGTACTGCATGCAATTGTTTCTTTGATTAGAGAGGCTGTGGAGTGAAGTTTGTTGTGGTCTGCAGAAATCTGTAAAGAGATCCTGTTCCTTGGTGCTACTTAGATTCATAGATTCATAGGAAATATTAAGGTTGAAAAGGACCTCTAAGATAATCTCATCCAACTGGAGACCCATCCTCACCATGCCCACATGGTGTGCCATACTCAGATAGCTGTGTAGGTTTTTTGCTTGTTTGTTTTTTTCCTCTTCATGGGCAGTGAAAGAAATGTAAAGAGCAGAGGTGAGCCTAGAGTGTTAGTGTCAAACCAGAGAGGTCGTTACAGTTTTTTGTGAGGCAAGGACTGAACTAATAAAACTTCCTGAAGGAGATCTACAATTATGAATGCTGCTTCTGGCCCTGAAATGATTGGCACAGTTCCTTCCATTCTGATTTTAAAATTATACTCAGTTGATGACTAAATTCATAATTAGTCTGTGACAACAGTAATAGGATGGTAGCAGTGTCCAGACTCTCACTGATGTTAAGAACAACTTGGGTGTTTTGATGTGAGGCATACCCGGGCACGTTAGGGAGCTGTGGAGTGAGGAAGTAATGCAGGAGGCAGAAAACTCATGATTGCTTACTTGCACACCTCCCTGCTTCAGGGTGATGCTCCTGTGTATCTACAATACTCTTTCATAATTGAAGTTCATGCAGTTATGTTGGCTTCTTCCGTGTTATGGAAAATGAAATAAATTCTCCCTTCTTAAAAGCTGTTATGGCTGGCCTTCACGCTGATAGTCCTGAAAATGGTACCTTTATTTCATCCCAGTTATAAAATAGCAAAAGTCAGAAGTTTATGATTCTACTATAGCTTTCTGAATTTTATGTTTTTAAGTTGCTGAAAGCTTTCTCCCATTATTTATTTCTTCTTTCTCTCCCACCATGGTTTTTAATAAGGATTTACTTAATTTTGACTTTCTCACAAACCTGTTTCTTGTCTCTACTTCGGATCTGGAGGAACTTTTTGTTTATTTTTCAGTTTTAATTTGGGATTTTTTTTTTTCCTTCAATATGCTACATTTTGCTTAAAGCTTCTTGTAAAGGAATTCAACAGCTTAGCTGCATTGTGAGAAACATATTTTGCTTTGCTTAGACCTTCCATTTCATTTGAATAACTCTTACACTGGAACAGACTGAACAGCTGATGTTTGCTCACTGACTCAAGGCCACCTGTGACTTTATGAGTCTTTGTCAGACCTATCATCAATTTCCAGGCTGAAGGACTGTAACTTAGTTATTTTTCCTTATTTAAAGTCATTCTATACCTTTGATCTTCCTTATTACCTTGCTCTGATCTGAAAGGGGTTTTCATTTATGCATTATGAAAGCAGAGAAAGACAGAAAATCCATTAATACTTCACGGCATGCTTATTTAGTAAGAAAGTAGGTTGTTGTAAATACTGATGACTCTGAATAGGAAGGGGAGGAAAAAAAAGAAAAAAGAAATACGAGCCTAATCCTCCACACAAGTGCAAATTATTTGAAGTGTTACTGCCAAGATAATGAAAAATCTGTCCTGAGGAGGACCCATGCAATTTTGAAATGAAGAGTGTGTTGTACTGAAAAAAAAAAACCAACACATTTTTCTGCAATATGTGAAGGAAGCTCAGAAAGAATTGTTACTCATCAACTTAAACAAAGTAAGAGAAAGAAGTAAATGAGAGCTCCTCCAAAAGTAATGCCTCCTATTTTTATGATGTTGGCCCACTATGTCAGAAGTGGATGTTGGTGGTATGGAGGTGAATGTTGAACCTTCCCACAAACATTCCATTACATTCTGCTGCTATGTGACATAGCAGCAGAGGGGCAGTCTGACAGAATGGCGTCTGACATGGAAGTACATACAGAGGAAAGGTGTGCCCTTAAATTCCTTCATGCAGGAATAATGGCAGTCATTGACATCTGCTGAACATTTATGGAGACCAAAGAGTGGATGTCAGCACAGTGAGGTGGTGAGTGGTGCATTTCAGTAATGGCGACAGTGACAGTGGGTCACCTCCACTGGAGCAGATTGTTGTAAGCACAGCATGCATGCTCTTCTTCATTATTGGTGAAAATGGATAGCTAACAGCAGTGACTATACTGAAAAATAGAACTTTTATAGCTGAGAATTTGCTCTGTCAAATATAATGTTACTGTATTCTTCGTAACGTTGTAGTTTCTGTGGAAATTAACAGGAGGTTTTTCAGAGCAAGCTGTGTGTTTGTTTTTTTAATCACAGAATCACCAAAGTTGGAAAAGACCTACAAGATCATCCAGTCCAACCATCCAGCTATCACCATGTAATGTCAGAAATTAAAATGTTGAAGCCTGTTTTTATTAACACAGTCATTTTGTAGAAAAGAGTGACTGTGGTGATACTGCGTTACAGGGAGACCTAAGTTAGGGTTGTGTCCACAGTGCTGTTGCTTTTATTTTTGTGGAGGCATAGAATTTCTTTTTTTGTTTTGACTTTAATTTGAGCAAAACCACTTTAAGGGTTGGGAAGGTGAATCTTTATTTTCCTGGCTAACTGGGGAGGTCTCAGTTGACTGGAATGTGATTTCACTCATCAAGAAGGAGAATCCAGGGAATTACAGGCCTGTCATTCTGACCTCAGTAACAGGGAAGGTTACAGAGCTGATCATCGTGAATGTCATTACTTGGCACATGTACAGCAATCAAGTGACCAGATGGAGCCAGCTTGGGTTTGTGAAGGGCAGGCCCTGCCTGACTAACCTTATCTCCTATGGCAAGATGACTGGCTTAGAAGATGATGAAAGGGTTGTGGATTTTAGTAAAGTGTTTGATGTTGTTTGCACAAAATTCTTCCTCCTGACTGCTCAAGACTTCAATAGGTTCAATAGGCTACCCAGGAAAGAGGTAGAGTTCCCATTCCTGGGGGTATTTAAGAGGTGTGAACATGGCCTTAAGGGACATGATTTGGCGATGGAACTTGGCAGCCCAAATTGATAGTTGGACTGGATGACCTTGGAGGTCTTTTCTAACCTGGATGATTCTGTGATTTGTATGTGTATGTACATATATATCTACCTATATTACTTGAGATCTGGTAAATCAAAATCCATACTCGGAGGCAGGGAAGACTACGCAGAATAACTTAGTATTTCTGATCATCTTAACACAAGTGTATTTCTCTTTTAAAAAAGAAAAAAGAAAAAAGTAACTGCCAAAAATAAATGGCCATGAATTCAAAAACGGAAAAATGGAAGCGCATCTGAGCGATAATGCAGTTACTGGCTCATTAACTGGATGGGGAAAGAATGGTAGTTGTGTAGCTGCTGATGAGAGAATTCTCAGAATTCATTGTATATATATAATGCATGTATATTTTTGCCTCATCCTAATAAACGCAGTTCACGAAAGGCTAGGAACAATGAGCAGTGTCTCCAAGGGGTGCCACATTTCATATATTAGACCCTTCCTTTATCAAGCATTGAATGTGTAGATATGAGAAGAACTGGAGCATGTATAGCTTGAACCTCTTACATGTTCCTTTAAAGCCAGACTTGAAGATCAGTTCAACTTTAGGATCCAGGCATTTCACTATTTTTCAGGTAAAGGTCATGATATATTGTGTGGAGTTAATCATTTTAACTTTAATGGCATTTTCCATTATACAAGGTCTTGACAATATTTGTGTTTGTGTATGTATAAATGTGTGTGTAAAATTTCATGTATAGGTAAATACTTGTAGTTTTCCTTCTTCCTAAATGTGAAATTTGAGAAGCAAGTCAAAGACTCTAAACTGTGTTGAGAATAATTCTTCCATACTACACTGTTGTGTTTCTGCTGTGGCTAACAAGGTCTTTTGGGTATTAGTCTGTCTAAGTTAAGTTCCTATGTAAGTGTCTTCCATTTTAGTTCTTTGAGTCCAGCTAGTATTAAGGACATCTGAATATAATGAGACCGTGTATGGAAGTCTTCTTTCCTTACAGTGTGTTTATAAAAGGCTGCACTTTTCCATGAGACTGTCAGGTTAGGTTGTTCATTAATTAAAACACAGACAATATGATGAAGCATAGTTCATTCTGAAAGCCTAATTGCAGGGAGAGGCAGAATGGTCTTTAACACAAAACAGTGTCTGCATGGATTAAAGGTATTAATACTTATTTTCCCTATATTGACATTCATACTATTTTGGGTTGAGGGGTGAAAGATAAAGGATAGCAAAAGTAAGGGACAGTACTAAGTCCTAATGTAAAAAAATAATTCTTATTAAAAAAAAAAAACAGATATTTTTAATTAATCCTCCACAAGCTGATAATTCTCCTGCACACATACATTTACATAATTATGCTTTAGTTAGTTTGAAAAGAGAACAGCAAATATGATTAATATTCTATTTTGGCAGCCAGATTTACCTGTTCCACTGCTTTGGTTTGCTTTGTTTTTTCCTTTTCCTTGTAGTGTTAAAGAGAATCAAATTAAAAGACATTCAGCAGAAGCTTTTGTAAGAAGTTTGCTGACCTGGATAGAATAAACAAATCCAAAACTGCATTCAGTTACATAACTATTTTCAACTTAATGTTTTCTAAGAATAGAGCAGTGATAAGAGTTAATCAGTGCCAAGGTACAGTTCTTTGTTATTCAGAAGAGCTGACCCGTATCTCTGACTTGCAGTATCATTTTTGAAGTGTCATTTTTCTGCTCAGTTCCTCCACTTCTTACATCTCATTGGAGGATGCTGATTTTAATATTTGCCTTTATATAGTTTGACCTTAGGCATGCTATATAATGTTTTTTCAACATGCTGTATTTGTGTGAAAATACAGGTTTTGAGAAAGAAGTCAGATCTGGAAGAGGAAAAGAAAGCCTTAAATTTAGCCATACTCTTGTATACTGATGTATAATGGATTTAATGAATATCATGAAATAGTGTGTCATTTTAAAGTACTTTCATTTAGTTCATATAAGTCATCCTGTTTTCTTAAAGTCTTCTAAAAATCGATGCAACTTAAGGGGTTTCTTTGTTGTGGTTTTGTCTATTGTCTCCTTCTGCACTATGAGGAATTTAGTTAATTTTCACCTGGAATAGGAGATGCATTTTATCATCAGTATGAGCCTGGAAATCATTGTAACTTTTTTTTATCTAGGGCCAGAAAATGCCTCAGTGAGCTGATCAGACAGAAGCAGAAGTTACTGTAACGATTAAAAAGCTAAGAGGAGCTGTGAGGTTCACCTGGTCCAATGTATGATGGTCTTATATAGCTTAACTGAATCAAGCTTTCATTTTCTCTATAGCAATGTCTCTTTCCTCTGAATCTTGGCCTACTGTGGACCCTTGATAGTTCTTGTGAGCCACCATAGATCTTTGTTACCATGCACCTAGTTTAAAAGACTGTAAGATCTGGCTGCCCAGGCTGTCTTTTGAGCATCTTAACTTTGCAAGACCACCATTATAAATGGTTTAAGAGAAACATAATGGTTAGTAGTCTTTTTGCCACAGCTGTGAAAGCAAGCAGCTCCCACAGAAAATACCTTGAAAGCCAGTTTTTCTCTGTTAGTGGCACAAAGTGACTTGCAGTCACTGATCAGGACAGAATTGGGTCTTAGAACACCTGTGAGAGGCTCAGTCTTCTCTGACATGCTAGATGCATCTCAGTAGATTTAATTTTGAGATAAGAAGCTTTACTTCCTTTTCAAGGCAAGGCATAGGCTCCGGTTGGTTGGGACCATTCCATGAGATGCATGAAAACTCAAGAAGGAGGAAGAGGTTGGCAGAAGGAGAAAGGATGAGGGGAGTCTCTTGAGCTGCTGGCTGCCAGATATGATTGAGGTGTAAATAGGATATTTTAACGTAAAGGAACTAGGACCAGATTTTAAAGGTATCTGTGGGCCTGAGGATTCACTTGTGAAGATTGTATCGTGCTTTTATTTCCACAATAAAAGGAAATTTATTGCTGGGTAGTGAGGTGTCTTGCAAATCCATTTCCCATTTGCCTTGCAATGAGTTGTGAGGTTTCAGGAGCTAGTGTTTTTGGAGTGGGACGTCATTGCTGTAGGTAATGGTGCTGCGTGGGCCTTTTGATCTGCTGGGGCTTTGAATACAAAGCTACATAAAAATGATGGATAACTAGAGGAAAAAGGGTAGGGAATAATCTAGGGCAGCATCCTTTGAATGTTGCTCAGATCAATATTATATTCCTAACCTGACAATTCTTATAAAGGTTGCTGGCTTTCTCCCTCCACAAAGTAAGCGACATGGTGATTGCTTTTGACAACCTTTGAGGCAGCACAAAGAGAAGAAAATAAAAATCTATTTCTGCTCTTATGTCATGGAGCTTCTAAAGAGCCTTTCTGTATCTACATTGGCACCATTATACCCTTGCTTTAAAATCCAAATTGATTTGTTTTCCTTAACATAGAGCAAGCTTGATTCTATCTCATGAGCTGATTTTCCTGTCACAAATACGGAGATGTTTGCTGTGATCTAGGTCATGCTGACCTTAATTAACAACCGATTCACCGTGTGTCAGGTAACATCATAGACTGTTTCAGAGCCCTCTGCTGCAGTACTACTTGAAAAAACTGGCAACAGTGCACAGCACAGGCAAGCTAAAACACATGACATTAATTTGTTTCCAAAATATTTTTATTTGAATGTGATCTAAATTTCCTTGTTTATGAAAACATTTCCTATGATATGATTGAAGCTCCTGTAACTACCATAAACAGACTAGATTAGAGACAAATATAGAATATTTAATTTGTTTTTAACAGTAATAGCAGACGTATCTAGACTAAAATGCAGTATATGAAACTTAGTCATTTGCCATCTACTCTCCCTTTTGTGTGTTTTTCTCTACAGTTCATGTATTATTATTTATTGTATAGTCTCTAATTTTTCCTTGCTAGGGGATCCACTCTGCTGTAGGATCTAGGCAGACTGCCTGGAGATTATATGAGAAAAGTGGGTAGTCATTCCTCTGCTGCAGCACAGGGGGGGAGTACGGTCCCTGGGTACCATAGTCTCTAGCTATTGTACATCTGTACCTGACACATGATGAAGAGCAAGATAGTTGGCAGCTGTGCAGTTGGGTTTTTTTTCCAGCTTTTCCTGTCATGACTGTAAGATCACTGAATTTCATTGGGGAAGAAAAGGGACCTGTGGAAAAGAGAGTTTGGTTGATGGAAAGCAGCATATGATACACTAATATAATATTTGAAATATCCAGCTATTAAAACATGCTATCAGATGTTAATAACATACAAATAATTTGATTATGTTAAATGAACCATTAGTATGGGAGACATTCGGGTTTAGAGCTTCATCTGTAACTGTAACACATTTTCTTAAAAGTGTCTATGACAGTCTTTTTGCTTCTATTACCACTTTAATCAGCATCATGTTTCAGCCTGAACATTGTCTGGTCCTACAACAAGATCTTTAAAGAAGTTCATTCATTCAATGCTTCTTCAGAGTATGAATAATACAGAAGCTACAATTATGAATAAAATCATTTCTGTACTTTAAAATTTCTTACATTTTCTTCTGCTGTAAGGTAATTTCTCTGTAATTATAACTTGTTAAAAACTTATAAATCTGCATTTGCACTAATTTTTGTATTCCATTTGTACTTCAGTCCTTAATTAACTATTTGATACTAGCCTTTAGCCATCATTGGAGACTGTTTTGTTTTTTTTTTTTACATCCATAATAGAAATTTTTAATGAACTTTCTCTAATATGGTTTACATTTAGTTGATTTTTAATGATATAAAATGATGATATGCTGGATTTTGAGGGTTTTTTTTTTCTTTTGTAAAAAATGTGTGTATTTTTATTTGAATTACCCACTGGTAGTTGTTTGGATTTATCCATTAAGCATTTTCAAGCTGACAAATAAGCATGTTACTTATTATGAGCTCTGGATTGAATATTAAATTAATGGTGGAGGATTGGTGGAGGATCATTTAAATAACAGTTTAATACTGCCTGCAATGTAAAATAGCAGGCAAAGTATGTAAAGCAATTGTGGAAAAATAGTCTGCTGAAGAAAAATTCATTAAACCAGCTAGATCCTTTTTGAGATGCATTTAGAATCAATTTTAATTTGCTTTTAAAATGTATTCATTAAATGTATTGGAGAGCTGTTCTAACACCGTTTTTGTTTCTTACTAGTTTAATTCATACCGAATTCTTTGTATGATTCTTTGTGTATTTTAGCATTAAAAAAAAAAACACAACAGTTTTATCTCAATTAATTTAGTCATTTGTTGAACACAGCAATTGCTAGGAATGTTAAAGAAGTGCTAGTAAAACTTAGAATATTTTAAATGCATGAAAGACTATTTTTGACTATTTTTGTTGGGGTCTGTTATAGACCGCCTAGTCAGGACGAAGAGTTGGATGAGGCATTCTATGAGCAGCTCGCAGAAGTCACGCGATCGCCAGCACTTGTTCTGATGGGAGACTTCAACTTCCCTGACATATGTTGGAAATATAATATAGCGCAGAGGAAGCAGTCCAGAAGGTTTCTAGACTGCGTGGAAGATTGCTTCCTTATGCAACTGTTAGGAGAGCCTATCAGGGGCAGTGCCCTGCTGGATCTGGTCTTCGCTAACAGAGAAGGGCTGGTGGGAGAAGTGAAGGTTGGGGACTGTCTTGGACAGAGTGACCACAGAATTGTAGAATTCTCCATTCTTGGGGATGTCAGAAGAGTGGTCAGCAGAACTACCTTCTTGAACTTCCAGAGGGCAGACTTTGATCTGTTCAGGGAGCTTGTAGCGTAGGTCCCTTGGGAGTTGCTTCTCAAGGGTAAAGGGGCACAGGAAGCCTGGACGCTCCTCAAGACCGAAATCTTGAAGGCACAAGAACAGGCTGTCCCTGAGTGCCGTAAGGTGAGCCGCAGGGGAAGGCGTCTGGTGTGGATGAGCCGGGAATTACTGTTGAGACTCAAGGAGAAAAAGAGAGTCTACATCCTCTGGAAGAAGGGACAGGCTGCTCGGGGAGATTACAAAGAAGTAGCTAAGGTATGCAGGGAAGAAGTTAGGAGGGCGAAAGCCCAACTTGAACTCAGGCTGGCCTCTGCAGTAAAAGACAACAAAAAATCCTTTTATAAATATATCAATGGGAAAAGAAGAATCAAAGATAATTCTCATCCTATACTTGATGCAGCAGGGAACGTGGTCACTGAGGACAAGGAGAGGGCTGAGATCCTCAATGCCTTCTTTACATCTGCCTTTAATAGTCAGATCAGTTATCCTCTGGACTTCCGATCTGGAATTCTGGGACACAGCACAGAATATGCCCCCAGCAATTCCAGTGGAGACAGTCAGAGAGCTCCTCCTCTGTCTGGACTGTCACAAGTCCATGGGATCGGATGGGCTGCACCCTCGGGTGCTGAGGGAGCTGGCAGGGGTGATTGCCGAGCCCCTCTCGGCCATCTATCAACTCTCCTGGTTAACTGGAGAGATCCCAGAGGATTGGAGGCTTGCTGATGTGACTCCCATCTTCAAGAAGGGCCGCAGGGAGGATCCGGGGAACTACAGGCCTGTCAGCCTTACCTCAGTACCAGGGAAGGTTATGGAGCAAATCATCTTGGACGAGATTGCACAGCATGTACGCAGTGTCCAGGGGATCAGACCCGGCCAGCACGTGTTTGTGAAAGGCAGGTCGTGCTTGACCAACTTCATCTCTTTCTACGACTGGGTGACTAGTCTGATAGATGAGGGAAGGGCTGTTGATGTAGTCTTCCTAGACTTCAGCAAAGCCTTTGACACGGTCCCTCACAGGCTTCTTCTGGGGAAACTGGCTGCCCGTGGTCTGAACAGATATACACTTCTTTGGGTAAGGAACTGGCTAGAGGGCTGTGCCCAGCGGGTCGTGGTGAATGGAGTGAAGTCCAGCTGGCGACCCGTTTCAAGTGGTGTCCCCCAGGGGTCGGTACTGGGGCCGATCTTGTTTAATATCTTTATTGATGACCTGGATGAGGGGATTGAGTGCACCCTCAGCAAGTTTGCAGATGATACCAAGCTGGGAGGTGGTGTTGATCTGCCTGAGGGTAGGGAGGCCCTTCAGAGGGATTTAGACAGGCTGAACCGCTGGGCTGAGGTGAATGGGATGAGGTTCAACAAGGCCAAGTGTCGGGTCCTCCATTTTGGCCATAACAACCCCATGCAGCGTTACAGGCTTGGGGATGAGTGGCTGGATGAGTGTGAAGAAGAGAAGGACCTGGGGGTGTTGGTTGATGCTCGGCTGAACATGAGCCTACAGTGTGCCCAGGTGGCCAAGAGGGCCAACGGCATACTGGCCTGCATCAGAAATAGTGTGGCCAGCAGGAGCAGGGAGGTGATCATCCCCCTGTACTCAGCACTGGTGAGGCCACACCTCGAGTACTGTGTTCAGTTTTGGGCCCCTCAAAACTTTCCCCTACAGGAAAGATGTTGAGATCCTGGAGCGTGTTCAGAGAAGGGCGATAAAACTGGTGAGGGGTCTGGAGCACAAACCTTACGAGGAGCGGCTGAGGGAGCTGGGATTGTTTAGTCTGGAGAAGAGGAGGCTCAGGGGAGACCTCATTGCACTGTACAACCTCCTGAAGGGAGGCTGTGGTGAAGAGGGATCTGGCCTCTTCTCCCAGGCAACGAGCAGGACACGGGGCAATGGCCGCAAGTTGTATCAAAGGAGGTTCAGGTTGGACATAAGGAAGAACTTTTTCTTTCAGAGAGTGGTCAGGCACTGGAATGGCTGCCCAGGGAGGTGGTGGAGTCACCATCCCTGGCAGTGTTCAAGACACGTCTGGATAACGTGCTGCGTGATATGGTTTAGTACTAGTGGTGGCAATGGTGATGAGGAGACGGTTGGACTGGATGATCTTATAGGTCATTTCCAACCTTGTGATTCTTGTGATTCTTGACAATTTTTAGTATCTGAAAAAGGCAGTATTTGCTTCCTCTTCTGATGTGTAATAGTTGTGTATCCATCACAAACACCAAATAGTGCCACTTGACTGCATACGTTCTGTGGTTAAAACTGTTCTTGGAATCCAGCTAGTAGCTACTAGCCCTCTCTAAAACATGGCTGACATCCCTTTCTTTCTACTTGCCCAACTCCTAGCAATTCCAAAATGAGAAGTTGCATCTTTGTATTTTATCAAATTTGGTCAGTTATTCTCCCATAAGTTTTTCCAAAGGGCTCAGGGTTAATAAAAATGTCAGCTTCCTCAACATCACGTTTCAAGGAGTATAGTTGTTTCATTAATATTTTCTAGATGTTTTGACTGTTTACTATTGCTGCAGTAATCCCTGCATTTTCTGTTCTCTATCCAGGATATGTCAGTCTTTGAAAATTTCCCCAAACAGTGTTCTTTTTCCACACTGAAAAGTATTCCTCACGGCTCTTTTCTTTATTCCATTTTTTTTTGTCTACCCCATTTGAGAGGAGTGTACCACCATTGTGTGTCGTTTTGAAGGTGTGCTCTTGCTGTCCTTTTGTATAGTGGTGTGGCTGCTTGACTGCTACCAACTACATTGAGCACATCCAAGTTTGGATTGTTCCTGGTATGGCAGTAGAGTGATTCAGGCTAAGCTATTCTCATTCTTCTCTTGAATCTTCTATAAAAGAGTGTTGTATGTCTCTCGCTGTTTTACCTCATAACAGAAGTGAGTGACTGAGCTACAGCCATATCTGCATCCCAGACAAGATATCATATATCCCAACATGTTCTCTGTGACATCCCAAAAGACACATGAGAGGAGAACTAAGAGGTGTGGTAACAGGATTGAGAATTGCTTGCACTGGAGCAAGTGACGCAGCACAAGAAGGATTGTCTTTAATGCTGGGTGTGATAAGTGATTACTCTTTTGCTGTTTATTTTTGTGTCCTTGATTGAAGAAACAGGTTTTGTAAGGCATTAACCTCTGAGTTTTGGTCTTGCAGCTTTGTGTTCAGCTATTAAACATACAGAGGATATAAGGGATATCAAGTGTATCGGAGATAAGTAATGTATCATAACAGTGTCTCTCAGTTATCACTCAGGCTCATTAGTTGCTGGCTGTGCAACTAACTTGTAGTTTCTGTCTTTTCATATGTAGCAAAGCAGCTTAATGTTTGCTAAAATGTTTTGTCTGGGCTTCTACCAAACTGATGAAGTAATGCTTTTTAATCAGAATGTTTTGATTAAGGTAAAACAACCATCATTCATAAATGAGAATTTTATATGTAATTTGCTTCTTAGAATTTTGGGGTTTTATTCACAATAGTATTAACTGTTCTTTCATTAAGTATGTGTAAGATGAAGTAGGCTTTTCTTTTTTTTTTTTAAACTTATTTTTAGAAACTAAATGTACATTTATAATGGCTAATATGATATAGAAACGTTATTGTTTGCAACTGTGGCTGAAGTTAATGACATTTACATGGAAATAACTGAAATAATAGTTCAGTTGGAAAGGACCTCCTTCAGGTTTAACTGCTGCATCTCTTCAGGGCTGACCAAAAATTGAAGCATGTCATTGAGGTTGTTTCCAATTGTCTCTTGAGCACTGACAGACATGGAGCATCAACCACCTCTGTAGGAAACCTGTTCCAGTGTTTGACCACTCTCATAGTACAGAAATTTTTCCTAACACCCAGCCTGACCCTCCTCAGGAACAGATTTGTACCATTCCCATCCTGCCATCTATTCAAAGAAGTAGAGCCCAACACTTCCCTCTGCTTCCCCTCCTCAGGGTGCTGCAGAGAGCAATTTCTTTGCTATTTGAATTCACAGAGATAGACTGTATTTTCGTGTGCTTCTTAACACTTTATCAATAGTGTTCCAACAGTATTCCAGTGAAATTTATAACAAAGTTTTAAATTAATAAATATAGCAGCAACATGACTGTAATCATCTGGAAATTGTAATATTTTCTTTATATGCTGGTAACTTTTTTTCGTATGTAGGGGGGCCTGTCAGTTTTTGCAAAGTGTCATGATGGATGTCAGTAATAATCACACGTTTTGTCTTCTGTAAAATACTTAGAAAAGTAGTACACAAACTGTAAATGAACCTGTAATAAATGCATTAAATGCAAAACCTACTTGGTAGGGCAGTGCTGCAGGTAATCATAAACAAGGTCACCCTGGAAATGACATTGCCACCAAATTTTCTGTATTTTCATGTTCACAATATTAAAGCCATTTGATTTCTAAAACTCATTCCTTGGAAGGGAAGACTTCGCCATGTTCACTGTCATTTCATTTTCACAACATGCATTCATAATATGAAATCTGTTTTTTTATATAGTATGTAGAATTTGCAGATTCATTTCTAAAGCAAAACCTCTAGATAGTATTTTTGATCCCAAGAAAGAGGAAATTAAAATACGAGCAATGAAAGTATTTGAAAATTTGTTGAAAAATGATGATATGGAAATCTGATTTTTTTTTTCTTCAATTATTATATGAACTACATATATAAGCTACTAAGATTGAATTACAATTAACATTTGTGTTGGATACTCAGTAGCTTAGCTACAAAATCCTTACAGGTCTATTTCAATTTACCTGTTGCTGTGGCAATTTTTACTGCTAGTGAAAGTCATTCTGTTTATTACCATGTAATCAGACTTGCATTATCAGCAATTTTGGAATCTGTTTACCCCGCTGAAGTTCGTCTGCCAAAATGAAAACATTTAGTCCATACAAAAATATTTTAAAAGATGTTGCAGAATGCTTTTGTATGCAAATACGCAGTTGAGAAGAGTGTTTGAAAAGTGTTTAGATGAAAGTTTTATATATATATATATATATATAATATTTTGAAAGAAGGGAGGTCTTCAATTGAAGATTTGAAGTTGTTTGAAGGCATCAGCAAATGTGAATGAGGTTGATTTAATTGATAGCTCTACTTGGATTTCCAAGACGTTTGAAAATCCTTTGCCCAAGTATTTTCAGGCAACTGAACAGCCAGGAGGAAAGATCAATGCTTGTATAATTACTTCTTTAAAAAATATGAAACAGAAGATAAGGATGAATGGTAGGTTCATACATTTAAAGAATCAAATAAATGTGGAAGCATGGAATTTGTTTCTTTGCTGGGCAGTACCTGCATTTGTTTAATGATTGCTCCCAGCTATTTTAAGAGTAGCAGCCTGTTCTTTATAATGCTGTGTAGTATTTTAGGCATCTGTAATGTGTAACCACATGCTGCTCTGCAGGGGTTGTCGTTAGTACTGCTGTGAAAGTGAGCTACTGTATTGATCTTTCAGATGTTAGTCAGAATGTATCCCGCCATGTAATTTAGAGAATACTTTCGTTCAGGATATCCAATATACTTCATATAAGCACTCTGAAAGAGAAAATCTGACGTGACTAATGACATCTCTGCAGGTCTGAGACATGACGTAGAGAAAGTAGTTTCTTTCGTGTGAAGATAAATACAAATGGAATGAATTGGAAGCAGCAGCATGAAGACTTTTCAGTGTCTACTTCATAATATAAACCAATTATTAAGTTTTTAATCCATTTCTGTAGCTCATCTCTTTCCTCAGTTTTACCTATACATTATCATGTATATTCTTTTGCATATTATTCTTCCTGAAGTACATAGGCAAATCCCACTGTTTCCTAGCACAGGCTGCAAATGAAGTTGACAAAGATTGCCTTAGTCGTAAGACAAGCACAGCAAATACTTGAAGACTGAATGTTATAAAAATCTTATCCAGTTCATTAGGAATAGTGAGAGAGGAAGAAAATTGCCTAAAATATTAGTTTCATGAATCTTAATTTCACTTAGAGATCATATAAAATACTATTCTAAATGTCTAATTACTGTTGTCTGTTTATAAGTTTAAATCAAATATATGAATTGCCAGCATTTTGCGAACAGAAGGATATTGTAGGTTGTTCATGTAATACTAATCTCCACTGATTTTAATTTCGTTGTATATTGATAACTGGAAATATGTAGCATATATTTTGTAGCATACACATAACTATTTTTTCCCTCTCTTTTTTTTATTTTCCCCCTAATCTTGAGTACAGAAACTGAATGGTTTTAATTTCAGGAAGAGTTGAACTTTTGCATTTTTATTTTTTAATTTTGTCAGTAACAACTGACTATTAAGTTTTTAAGTACTTGAAAAGAAAATAGCTCAAGAATCCCAAAGTGATATAAAGTCCTGAATTCACAGAATTAGTTTATTCCATCAGCTATTAAATCTTCTTACCTCTGTGACATGCTTAATTAAATAACTTTCTATCATTCTTAACATGTTAATGATATGTGAATAACTTTTCAATTAAAATTTAATTATGTAGCATGCATTTTGATTTTTAAGTCCTCTACCAAACAGTTTGTTGCCTCATACTGACTTCGATCATTTGCTATTTTAGAACCAGAAATGGCTGTTAACATACTACAGTTCTGTCTTTGTGCATTTAAAAATAAGAAAGGTGAACAAAAACTCTAGAAATTAGGGTAGTCCAAACAAAAAGAAGATGGAAGATGAGTTGTAGTGAGTATGTTGTCTAATTTAATACATTATTTTTAGCACCATTTGTTACAGAAATGAAGCTGAAGTGATTATCAGCTCATTTTTCTGTTAGTCTATCCTTCTTCTGACAGCTTTTGAAACTTCTGAATCATTTCTGCAAGACTGACCAGAATGGAAGGCACTTAGAGAGATTTATTTAATAGAGAAGTTTCATAAAGGCTAGTAGATAGCACAGGAAGGCGATTATGATAATAGTCCTGTTGTGGGATAGGGAGGAGAAACCTTTTGTTACACATTTAGCTTGGCAGCTGGTCCTGTAAGGGCAGATACACATATGACAATTTTCAGTCTTTTACTAAGCAGTGAAGGAGATGACTTTCTTGGAGAAGACCGAGGCTGTTTAAAAGTCAGACATGGAGCTCTGTCTTTTTAGGATAACACTTAAGATTTTATTCCAGATGAAAATAGCATAAATTTGTTCACAGATTCTGGTTTCAAAATGTTTAGTTTTACCTAACATCATCAGAATAGGTTTGTGGATTTCTTCTTTTTTCTCCAATCAGTCACATGTTTAAATGTGTTCAAGCAGTTTTAGTCATAAAAAAATAAAATGAACCACGAGGCACATGGAAACACAAAATAACTTTCCTCCTTGAGGCAAAAAGGGGAGTGCAGTGGCTGACTTTCTTCTGAGCGAAGGAAATGAGTTTCCTTTTGGCAAAAAATATTTTAATATTTTAAAAGTATAGGTCATTTATCAGTCAACTGTATTGATTGTGTTACAGCGAAGTGTTCTAAAGGAACCATAACTCTGATTCTTTGTGTATTATTTTTTTGTTTGTTTGTTTTGATTTGGGAATTTACAGTTTATGATCTGTTTTCATACACACTGGCATACAGATAAGCTCTCTATAGTGCAGAACTGAACAAAATAAATCTAGTCATTCCACAAAGCAGCCTGGAGCAATGAGAAACCTCAGTTCTATAATAATGATAAAAAGAAAAACACATCAAATAACACAGATACTACAGAAAAGGAATATCCTGCTGATGTCCACAATGCTCTAATGGCAGCAGCTAAGAAGCAAATTACACAAACAAATTAGACAGTGTCATGTAGTCACAAGTTTGTAACTTCCTATCTTGTAAAAGGTCTTTGTGTGCATCCACAAAGAGGCCTTTCAATATTTTTTTGGAAGCAGTTGAAAAATATATAGAATTTTGCTGGTGTTTGGAATAAAATGTAATGTTTTTTGTTGTTTTTTTTTTTTTTTTTTACTCCCTAGTTTCAAGTAAATCTTAGCTTTTTGTTCTTAGCTTTTTGTTCTAATGAGCTGTTTCTTGCAAAATTGCAATTTGTTTTTACTGTTGTTGATCCTCCTGTAAAAAGCACTTGAGTTTCTGCTTGATACAGACAAAGGATCTTAGGATACTGAAGCTTCCTGGTTCTTCAGTTCATTCATTGCATGTTTTTACTGTGGTTTTCATGAGCATTTGAGGATTCAAATACCTCAGTGTACTAAAACATGTCACTGTCATTAAAGAATTGATTTTTACTTCCCAGATCTTCCTGAGCCAAAGTATTATGTGCAATAGATGGAGAATCTTTTGATACGTTTACTAAATTAATGGTATTTGTCATTGTGTGTGGTGGCCGTGCAAATTAAGAACTCTGTGGCTAAACATATCCTTTCTAAGTGCTGCTTATGGAGCAGATTGAGGGAGATCACGTGGCATGTGCAGGACAGCCAGGGCATCAGGCCTAGCCAGCATGGGTTCACGAAGGGCAGGTCCTGCTAGACCAACCTGATCACCTTCTGTGTTCTAAGGACCTGTCTGGTAGACGAGGGAAAGGCTGTTGACATAGTCTACCTAGACTTCAGCAAAGCCTTTGACATTGTCTCCCACAGTATTCTCCTGCAGAAGCTGGCAGCCCATGGCTTGAGCAGGTACAGTCTTGGCTGGATGAGGAACTGGCTGGAAGGCTGGGCCCAGAGAGTGGTGGTGAATGGAGTGAAATCCAGCTGTAGACTGGTCACAAGTGGTGTTCCGCAGGGGTTGGTGCTGGGGCCTGTCCTCTTCAATATCTTTACTGATGGCCTGGAAGAGGGCATTGAGTGCACCCTCAGTAAGTTTGCAGATGGCACCAAGTTGGCTGGAAGTGTGGATTTGCCTGGGGGTAGCGAGGCCATACAGAGGGATCTGGACAGGCTGGATGGCTGGGCTGAAACAAATGGGATGAATTTCAACAAGGCCAAATGTGGCTCCTGCACTTTGGCCGCAACAACCCCAGGCGACGCTACAGGCTTGGGGCAGAGTGGCTGGAAGACTGTGTAGAGGAAATGGACCTGGGGGTATTGATTGATGCTCAGCTGAACATGAGCCGACAGTGTGCCCAGGTGGCCAAGAAGGCCAATGGTATCCTGGCTTGCATCAGAAACAGTGTTGCCAGCAGGAACAGGGCAGTGATCATCCCTCTGTTCTCAGCCCTGTTGAGGCCGCACCTCCAGTTCTGTGTCCAGTTTTGAGCCCCTCATTGCGAGACATCGAGGCCCTGGAGTGGGTTCAGAGAAGGGCGACAAAGCTGGTGAGGGGTCTGGAGCACAGGCCTCATGAGGAGCAGCTGAAGGAGCTGAGATTGTTCAGTCTGGAGAAGAGAAGGCTCAAGGGAGACCTTATTGCTCTCTATAACTTCCTGAAGGGAGGTTGTGGTGAGCTGGGGGTCGGCCTCTTCTTTCATGTAACTGGTGATTGGAGAGAGACAATGGCTTCAAGCTGCACCAAGGGAGATTTAGGCTGGATGTTAGGAAATACTGCTTTTCTGAAAGAGTGGCCAGGCACTAGAATGGGCTGCCCAGGGAGATGGTGGAGTCACCAACCCTGGAGGTGTTCAAGGAGTGTTTGGATTTTGTGTTGAGGGACATGGTTTAGTGAGAACTATTGGTGATAGGTGGATGGTCGGACTGGATCATCTTGTAGATCTTTTCCAACCTTGGTGTTTCTGTGATTGTGTGATTCTGCTTTTCAGTTTCTTTTAACTGTGAAGAGTATACTTTCTGGCTGAATTTTGCCTGAATCTAGAACCTTAAATAAACCAAGCAAACAGACTTGTTTCCTAACTTGTTTTGTCACACAGTCCATCAAAAAAAGATCCAATGGGGAGAGAGACAATTTGTCTTTGCAGAGCCAGAGAACTTGCACCTTGACAGTGATACAATAATTCTTTGTCTCCCATTAATTTCCATGCAGACATTATAAATTATACCCTCTCTTGTCCATTCCTCAGCTTTCATTTAAATCTCTACTCCTTATATACCATAGTACTTACTTGTATACACATGCATTTGTAGGCAGCTTTTATCAGTCGAAATAGGAAATTGTGCTATTACAGTGTAATCTATATAACAGACTGCATTTTGTAAACAACTCGGTTAACTTTACAACTCTCTTGAGAAATTAGTCATAGCTACTTTACTTTGTCTTCATTTGCTTTTAAATATAATCTATTTTGTTAGTTAAGCACTAGACATCAGACCATTTTATATTCACTGATATTGAGTAACATATCTGCTTGAATGTAAAAATGCAATTCAGAAAGTGCCCTGTTGCCTGTAAGCATGTGTAGTTTTTAGCATACCAAAGAAGAGAGAGATCAGGAATGGTAGATCAGGTGTCCTTGAGTGACTAGAGGTGCAGGCTGGCACTTGGAGTATATGAAGACACTTCTTGGTGGTACCTAGTAGGTCTTTGCTTTGTGGTTTTTTTTTTTTTTTTTTTTTAATTCATATTTAAATCAACTTCAATAGACATTGTATTTAGGCATTAAGTACAAAGCGCCACAGTGTATACAGTCAGTAGATACATTTAAAGGGATCCATGTAGCCCAAGAGGTGGACTTGCCTCTCCACTGTATGTTCAGAGATGGTAGGACTGCTGTGTGACTCAGTATTTCCATCTAGAAAATGGAGTACAAGCTTTCTATAGTTCATGGATGTTACTGGGGGGTGTTTTGTTTCTTGCTTTCCTTCCTAAAATGTCTGTTTCTAAAGATGAATTAGGTTCATGTTTTAGAAGTCATTCAGTACTGTTTCTGCTGTTGTGTTACAATGTTTTCTGTAGCTCAGTCTTACTGTGCTTACTGTGCTTGACAGGATCCTTAACCATGTTGTGTAGGCTATTTGGGTGCCTTTTAATTCTTTTGTAAAGGCTTTTGATGATAATTTTACATGCACAGTTGATGAGAGTTCTCATAGCAGAATGCAGAGTTTCTTGCCGGAAGGGTCAGAGCACTTCTCTTTCAATGTGAATCTGCTGGAGGAAGGGAGGGATATATGGGAAGAGAACAGGATTTTTAGAGTTCTAGCTCAGAGAAATGTCAAAGCAGCTTTTATTTAGGAATTCATTCTAAGTGCTTTTATCCAAGAATGATTCCAAGCATGGAACCTTCTTCTCAGAGCTGACACCTGACAGAACAACAGGAGAAATATTTCATATGCTTGCACACTGATTGGAATACTTGGCTAGGAAGCAGCAACCTTAGTACAGTTTTCATTGGTCCAGAAAACATTGAACTTGTGTCTTTACTGCAAACCTCAGATGGTGCTCATCTCCAGCTTGTATGTTGAAACTGGGCTGCTGCTCAGGGAAAAAAAAGAAAAAGAAAGTAAGATTTAAGAGAAGGGAGGCACTGAGCAAGTATTTTTATTTTCCATTAAGCCTTTTATATCTACTTTATGTTTCACTCAATAACTTACTGGCAGAAACAGAAATATATGCTTAAGCAACACAGACAAATTATTTGTTGCTCTGAGCAAAAGACCATTTCACCCATTTTTTGTAAGTTTTCTCTGTTAATGCCTTAGTGATACATTTCTGAATGAATTCTGCCTAGCCACAAGAATTGAGGTTGTTCTCAACACCTTTTCTATTATATATTCCCTTACACACTTATGTGTTACATCTCCACTGTGTATGGCAAGAGGCTTTGAACAGCCTAATTCAGGTACTGCAAGCATGCACATAGCTTTATGTGGGCTGTATTACCCCATTGAGAATCTGAAAAGCCTGGTTAATTAGCTTCCTTGCTTGTCACTCACTTGTTTCCATCTATTTTCTCACTTCATCTGGTTCAGTTATAAAACTGTAATCTGTTTTTCTATGGCTGCAAAGATGATACTCATAATTTACTCCTCCATCTAGCTATCTCAGTGTATTTTTTTTTAGTTTTGGGTGGTTATATTCCTGCAGTTTTGCATTGAATAGTCTGTAGCTTTATGAATCTGGATAGTACATTTGGTAAGTGCATGTGCAGCTTTTGAACACAGGTCTGTACATACGAATTTGTAATGCTGCACCTGGAGTACTTTGTCCCATTCTTATCCCCCCAGAATGAGAAAGAATTAGGCATACTAGAAACAGCGCAATGGAGAGACACCAAAATAGGGACTGAAGCAGCTCTTCTTATGAGAGAGCTGGAGACTGTTCAGCCTGGAGTAGAGGATTGGGAGGGTTGTATCAGTGGGTGTGAATACCTGCAAGGGAGGTGCAAAGAGGGCAGAGCCAGGCTCTTTTCAGTGGTGCCTCGTGATGGAACATGAAGCAGTGTGCACAAACTTGAACACTGGAGGTTCTGCCTAAAGATTAGGTAGCACTGCTGCACCATGTGAGTGTGTGAGTGATGGAGCACTGGCACGGATTGCCCAGAGAGGCTGTGACTGTAACTGCCAGTTTGCATGCATTACCCCTCCACTGTAACCTCTCACATAAATTTTTGTTCACTAATCTACATCTGTTGAGAGTGCTGCGACATATCAAACATAAAACAGTTTTGAGTTCAAATTTTCTTCTTTGCACTGTCATCTCTTTGTCATCCAATTCAAAATAAAAGTTTCATTTAAACTACTTTTATCTCACTTTAAAGAAAACTTATTTTTCATATTCATGTATTGTTGTGCACTCTGCTGTAAGTTCAAGTGTAAACTTTATAAATTTAGCGTTGTGTTTTTGAGGCAAATGCAGCAGCTAAAAGTATATTCTGGAAGTAAGATATCATGTCTCACTATGAAAATCCTCGGGAAGGTTGATGTTCATAGCTAACGCTTATGGTGGTTCAGGGTAACATAAAATGCAGGCCAGGTTGTTGATGTTGTATTTTTACTCCTTAATCCTACAGCACTGCAAAGGACAGTGTCTTGCCAAAAGAGGATGGCAGTCACTTGGCTGCTGCTGGTGTTTCTAGGAGCCATAGCTGTCACTTTTCAGCAGTAGATCCTACCTAATTGGTGTTCAGCAGTGGATGTAGAACATGAACTGAGTTTATTTTTTTGTTAAATGTCTATCTCACAGAATAGGCAAACATTTGTTGTGTTCTTATTTCACTCTCAGTGAAAATGGTATAATTGCTTTGCCACTGGATGTGAAGGCTTTGTAAAAGGTGAACTATTGCTAGGAATCAGACAAAAGCAAAATACATAACTGCAGCAATCTTTCACTTCAGATTAGGTCTATATTCTGCTAATTTATTTGAATAAATTCCCTGAAGCTATTTATTTTTTTTTAACCTCCCTAGATATTGGCTAATGTAATCATTTTCATCTGTGGAAACTTGGCTGGAGCATACCACAAACACCTGATGGAGCTGGCACTGCAGCAGACATATCAGGACACATGCAACTGCATCAAATCCCGGATCAAGTTAGAATTTGAGAAGAGGCAACAGGTAAGGTTACACCCATGTTTGATCTGTTCTGCTGTTTTTGTGCTGTCTTCTGTTCAGTGCTCTGTGATGTGGATTGCCAATGGAAGAATGCTTATTGAAAGTTACTTCATGAAATACACAAAATCTTTTGAACAGAGTTGTGTGCAATTTGCATCTAAGAAGGCATTATGATTATTTGTGTTGTCAAATATATGAAAATATTTTGTATAAGGAATGTTGAAAATGCTTTATAGATTCTGTTTTATATGTCTTTTTTTTTTTTTTTTTTTTTTTTTTTTTCGTTGGATGAGCAGTGTTATGAATATAAAGGCTTTGGGAATCGTTAGTTCTTCATGCCCAAGACCAGTATGGTAAAATCATTGCCAGAAGATATTACTGCACTGTTTTTGAGACTACAATACTGATGAATCATGTGATATAGTTCCAGGGGTCAGGTGTGTTAAGAGGAGCTAGGGGAATTGCATAATGAGACTATCTGTCATTTACTGTAGCAGCTGAATAAAAGGCTTCTCTGATTGCTTTATATAGTTCTTTGTCTCTTTGCAGGTTCTTTACTGTGCCTATCATCCTGACAGATAGGTGCTTCGTTTAAGAAAATTTGAAATACAAATTAGTTTATGAAGTAGTAAAGAAGATGGGTATATTTTGCTCTCAAGGTCACCAGACTAGAACTTTATCAACTGTTAAGGGTCAGAAAAGAGAGCCCTTACCAACAAACCGACCTTAACTGTCATGTCTGTCTCACAAATATCTGCAGCCATTTAAAACTACCTTTAAGATCCATCACGAACATTTTGTAAAGCAGAAAAAGTGAATGAATTGTCTATATTGTGACTTCAACAGATGTTACGTGTTCAGAGGACTAGCCTTATTCTGCTGTGCATTTGGGTCATATACTGGCTGAAGATGCTGCAAGACATTAATGGTAGTCCTTAGGAGAACACTTCACAGTAAATAAAGGCACTGATCAGATTCAAAATCTGTATAAGGTATCATTGCACAAGAAGTTTTGTGTACATATAATTTTCTACCTCTGCCTCCACAGTGAAACACTAGGCTAAATAACTGATACTATGCAATGCAGATATTCCCATCTGTTGAGCACATGGGTCTGTGTATCTCCAAATGAGTTCTAGCGAGACTGCTTGTAAGCAGAGCACAGGGTAGCTAATGCCCTGAGTCTGGAAGAAGTACCACTCTGATGGGACGGTCTCCAGAAACATGAGGATGATGTGATTGCTTCTAGACTCATGGCACCTAAGTAGAGGAAGTTTAATGCTGTCCTCTGTGCCCAGGCTCAGCTGCTGTAATCAAATACTACAACTCACAGCAGGCATCAAAGTCTCTTGATCAGGAGAGACCTGAGCTCTTAGCTTCCTGAGCAGAGTTGTAAAGATTTAGGCTTCCATTACTGATTGTGTTTTCCTGTAAGTACAGGAAATGCATTGGCGTATCTGTAGGAATCAGGATGGAGTGTTACTGGACAGACTGTCAGTTGATGCTCTCAAAAGGTTGAGGATGGTTCTTGCAGAATTCAGTACTGATGGAGTAGAAGTGCTGGCTGGTGATTTGTTTAAATGTGTATTGTTTACTTGATGCTGCTAACTTTTATGAAGAGATATCACTTTGGCTTCCTAGAATTTCTGAAGGTATTGTAAACATAGTTGAGAGTCTATCAACAGAGAGAAGTAAAATATTTGGAATTCTATGCTGGAATGCTTCCTCTTTGTTCTTTCTAGGAGTTGTGCATCTCTTATGTTAGAGTCCAGCAGGATGGAAAGCAGAAGCAACTGTTTTTCATTGACAAACATATCAAATGAATGAAGGCATCTACACGCTTTTTAAGTAGTCTATTGCAGGTGTGGATTTAGGCATTTTCATTATCAGTAGATAGGGCAATGGCTCATTAAACTGGAGTAAATTAAGTATTCAATAAATATTAAAGATTATTATTATTATTATTATTATTTTTACCTCTGATGAACCACAAAATCATCTGATCTCACATATATTTCTTTAATCTTCATTACCTCAACCTCATATGTATTTTAACCTATGTCACTGTTTTTCTAATTAAAAAAATGCAAGGGGTTGTAGATCTGTAGTGGAAATGCTAAGTCATAGCTTGAAACAGTGATTGAGCACCTGGTGGGAAGGCAGGGCCAACCCAGGGGAACTCACCTGCAAGCAATGAACCTGAGTGACTGGAAGGGATGAAGCCAGGATCCACCCCTTCCCAGAACTCATTTAAGTGTTGGTAGTGGAGGTAAGGGTTTTTCACGGGAGATCCTTGCATGCCTAGGGCTTCTGAAGGTAAGCAGCTTATTTCCTTTACCCCTGTGCTCCTGGTTGTTGTATTCAAGCAAATCCTCACTTGCTGTAGCCTGGGACCTTGCTGCTCTGATGTCATTGCTGCACTTTCCATCTCATTACGAGATCGTTGCCGTTATACTTACAAATGCCAGATACTTAAATATGTAGAGGTAAATGAGGATTCATTTGAGAAGGAGTCTCTTCTCCAGGATGATGTACTTACATGTCTGCAAACTTTAGTTTAGAACTGATTGTACTTTAGTCTGTGTTTTTAATGTTTTTATTAAGAGATAGACAAGACCATCCCTGCTGTTAGTATTCAGGTAGCAAGTCAGTGATATTGCTGACTGTTTTCAGAGAATTGAGTCAGGTATCCTGAAATAGTAGTAGGAACAGGTGTGTGTTAGAAAACACTGACTTTGATCAAAGCCTTTATGAACTCATGTAAGGTTGTAGTATGGCCCTTAATTTGACGTATCTTTCACATGCAAGCACAATATTAATTTACTTTGGTGAGAAGCACCACAGGCTGCTTTCACGCAAATGTAGAGTGTAGGATGTGCTTCTAAATACTTAGGGCTCCAGATCAAATTTGCACTCACTGACATTGTGTCTTTTGTAATTGCTTTCAAAAGACAATTTATTCCCAATTGTTCCATAAATTTCCACTTATTTTGTTTGAGAATAGGACCATACAGATGTAGCTCCATAGCTCGTTTTTCAAATTTGTTTTCTTTGCCTTTGAATAACCTTTGTGTGAGCACCATTTTGATTGTATCGATAGATAAGCATATCAGGATACTACTTGACAGTTACACCAAAGAACTCGAGAGAAGCACAGCATTCAGTGTTATCAGGGGAGGCGAATGCACAGTGGTACCTGGTGGAAAAAGAAACGTGCACGTATATATATTCAGATATAAGTTAGAAATACTGTACCCATGCTGTTCTGTATTTCTGTTAAGGCACAGCTGTACCCTAATGGATAGAAAACTATTGGTGATAACATCTCTCTGCAGGGCAGAGACCTCACCAGCTAGGGCTTCATTCTACAATACAAGCTGGGCACACCCAATGCTGTCAGCCAGTGTCAAGCAAGAGTTCAGAATGTCAGGCAAGTTTGTGGTGATGTGGCATATTTGAGGCCAACTAAGTTGTTCCACGGATCAGTGCTAGGTCCAATAGTATCTAGGCAGGTCTAAAGTGAAACTGGAAAGTCAGCCAAGGGTCCACAGCCATTTCTTACACCATGGCTTAGGCTGGAGTTGAAGAACCATGGGTGAGCTAAAAGGGGTCTCTGTGCCTGTGGATAAGAGGTGGTGGCTGGAGGCCCACGTGATGCTGGTCAGGGCTGATAATCAGAGCCCTTAGGGCCTATATGATTTCCTGTGATTTATTGCATAGGTGCATTATTTAGGCTTGGGCTGGGTTTGCCCTACGTAATGGTCATTTTCCTATGTGTGTGTATGTTTAGATGTTTATGTATTGTGAGCAATGCCTTTTTATGAACTGAGTTTTTGTAGGGTTTTCTGCAGGTTTTAGTTTTCCTGGTGTTGTAAGGTTTGTTAACTCCTGTGGCAAAAGAGATGATTTAAATGCCTACTTTGGTGCTTCTCGTACAGCTTTTCCATCTTTTCAGTGTATATAAAAGAGCACTGTGAAACTATTCCTATTCTGACCTCTGTAGATTTACAGCCTTATCTCAAGATAAATATTTAAAATAGCCGCTCATAATAATGTTTGTCTCACCAATGCAGCTTGGCTGACAGTTTGTAGGGGTAATGACTCACTGTCACTGAGTGGAAGATCTCAACTCTGGCAGGTAGTTAACATAATTGTTCTTTTCTCTGCCTTCTAGTGCTTTGCATTATGAAACACAGACGAAGAAATTCTTACAACAGCAAAGAGATGTTTGTAAGGTGTTGGTGTTCAGTGTGTTCCCTAAAATGCTGTCTTTTCAAAGGAGGCAGCATAATGATGGTTTAGAAACAGTGCTCAAGTAGCAGTTGAAAATGAATGAGATTTTAAAACATTGAATGGCATTTTAATTTTTTCACTGAAACATGGTGAAGCAATACCATTCATTACAAGCACTGCAATACTTCAAAACTGTCTTAAAATGAATCTAAATGAGAGAAACCTCATACATTTCTCAGACCTGAGGCTGTTAGTAAAGAAGTATTTTAAATACATTATTTGAAGTTAATATATAAAATGTGGGTACCTGGATGTTCAATTACTGCATTTTAAAGTGTAAGCTATTAATATTGTTGTGAACATAAAATAGTTCTTCTGAGGGCTTCCTTGTTTTTGGTTTTCCCCTCTTTGTGCATCTCTCAAGGTTAGTAAGCAGGAAAAATGAGAGGTAATTAGTTTTGGCCTTTTAAATTTTAGAATGCATTTTCTACTGCAGGCCTGTTTGTATGCATACACACAGATGAGGTGCTAGTCCTTTCTTTTAATCTACGTGTCATTACCAGAATTAAAGGCTGTTGTGAGGAAGTGCCAATTCTTGTGAGGCAAGCCACATGGAAGATGGCTACAGTATACAGGATTAATGGATAATAGGTTACAGGATTAATTAGGGAGCTAGAGACTATGACAAGATGATGAGAACCTCAGAGGAACTGGGAATGCTTGGCTACGGAAAGAAAGGCTTGGTGAGGATCTAGCAGCAGACTTCTGCCTGAAGCAGTTTATGGAGAAGATGTGCTCAGTTCATTCTCGGGGATGCGGAGTGAACAGATCAGAGGCTATAAACACAGTTTGCAACAGGGAAAATCCTGACTGGAAGGAAGGATTTCCTCCTCAGGAGAAGGGTTAAGCATGGTGAAAGGTTGGCCAGGAAGGTGGTGGATCTGGGTGCTGGGAGATCTTCAGGATTCAGTTGGACCAGTTGTTATCTCTCAACTCTTATAGTGGGCTAAAGGGGTCATATTGCAAGTGCAGAGCTCAGAATCTAATCTAATGTCTTAATCTAACAGAAATACGACAAACAATCACTGGTGTTTCAGTTACAATAATAGTAACAGTCACAGTCCACGTTAATTAACACAGTCTAATCAGTGCAGAAAAGTGTAAGCACAGTTAAAACTGTTAAGCAGAAAACCTTCTGGCAACTCCTCTTTCTCTGATACTGCCCTCAGCTTTATCATAGAATCTGAATCCTTAGAGTTGGAAGGGACCTCTGAAGACCATCTAGTCCGACTCCCCTGCAATGAACAGGGGCACCACAGCTGATCAGGTGGCCAAGGGCCTCATCCAGCCTCACCTTTAAAGTCTCCAGGGACGGGGCATCAACCACAGCACTGGGTAACCTCTGCCAGCACCTCACTGCCCTTACTGTAAAAGACTTTCTCCTTACATCTAATCTAAATCTGCCCTCTTTGAGCTTGAAGTCATTTTCCCTTGTTCTGTCACCATGGACCCTGCTAATGAGTCTGTCCCCTTCTTTCCGGTAGCTCCCCTTTAGATACTGAAAGGTTGATATCAGGGCACACTTAATATAGTAGTTTCCATTGTATGCTTCTATATTCTGTAACTTTAATATGATGCAGAAGAGAACTTGCAATTACTTATTTCAAAAAATAATTGCATCACATACATCTTTGCTTCATTAGGTCTGTCAGAGAAATGAGCAAGTGCATAGCAGCACCACAGTTTAATTGTTTTGAAATGGCAATTATTCTTCTATTTTATTGCTGTTAGGAGTTCAAAGATAGTTATTTTGGATCTTGTCAACATTTCAGCAGCTGGAGAAATACAGAGGTTGCAGTATTTTTGCTCAAGCTCTTTGTTTAATTTAATGGGTTTAGCTTTTTGTGCTAAGGTTGGGATATGATATTCTGCTACCTCATCTACTAGGATTTCTACACCTATGTGATCCCTAACAGGAAAATTATTTGAAATGGTTTTTTTATTTGTTTTTTTTTTTGCTTTTTATAAGAAGTTTAAAGAATTTAGTCTGGGCTGGACAAATTCTGCTAATAAGATGTATTCAGAATGGTACTGTGGTTTAGTTCCAGTTTGCCACTACTTCACCACCTTCTTAGCAGAGGTATATTTACAAATCCCAGTGAAATGAGTCAATCTGTTTTTCAGTTCTTTACAACACAGTCTTGTGCTCTCTAAACCTATTCTGATGGACTGGTTTGCTGTAGAAGTGGTGACTATAGTAGCTCTTCAATTTCTAGAACATTTGATTTTTGATTTTTTTTTTTTCTTTTAGTATCTCTGGGGGTTTAAAAAAAAAATAAATTGTATTTAAATTCATGTAAAGAAATCATAGAGCATAATTAGGATTCTCCCAGTAGTGGTAGTAGAGCAACTGAGACTTTAACCATCAGTCATTGTGACTGTGAATAGCTGCTGGATTACCCTGAAGAATTTTTCCACTTTTTTAAGTAATCTAACTCTATTAATAGCATTGTTACATGCACTGTAAATTTTATTCTTAACACTTACTCTGCTTATAGTGACTATATTGTTCATTCACTTCAGTTGTAGCGGAGACATCTCAATATGGTTGTTTCATTATGATTTCTATTATTTAACTAGGAAATTTGAAAGAGGAGGTGCTAAAGATTAGTGTGTTCTGCATCTGGTAACAAGAAGTATGTCAGTGTAATATTACTAAACAAGTGTCTGTCGTTTCTGACAAAAAAAAAGGTGCTCTGAGGCACCTGGGATGCATTAAAGTGGTTGCATTTGTTTTGTGTTGCTTTGGTTATACCATAAAGGTATATTATTTCCCATATGTGTTTTTTGTTTTTCTTCTCATATCCATTGGATTATAATTCCTGTGCCGCCCTTCTTACTGCTGCAAACATTTCAATAAATTTATCAGGAAACTTCTAGTTTTTGAGCAGCAATTGCTTTTTTTTTCCCCCTCTCTTGATTTTTGCTCATGTGATTTGTTGGTACAATTCATGCTTTCATAGTAATGCAAAATGCACTGCTGTGATTTTTTTTTGAAGGGCCCTTGGCAGTGGACTAGCCAATGTATCAACTATTGGCAAAAGGATCGGTCTTAGCAGCACAGGATGACAAATAGGCATGTTTTATCTACTGGTTACTGTGCTTTAGTTTTGTGTCATGTGGATTAAAATAAAAAAAAAAAAAAAGAAAAACAAAGCCATAGCAAAGGTGGTGGTAGAAGACTCACAGATGACTTGATGACTGGGCTGAGCAGGTACTCAGTTCTTCACCTGTTCTGCTTCACTGTTTTAGAAATTGCTTAGAAGCATCATCCCTGTTGAGCTGGAGTCCTGGAGAGGTGTGGGCGGTTGATTCGCCTTCTGCCTGAACTTTTTCAATTTTCAGAATAACTCAAGATGTCCACTGCCTATGGGATATTTCCTATTCAGTGTTTTTTCCAAAGGTCAGAGGAATGACCTAGATTTGTAGAAAAATACTATTATAAAAGACTACTTTTCTTGCACTATTTTCAGATTTTTGTTCAGCTAAATGATTTGTAGGTCCTATGAGAGATCCCTAGAGTAGAAGTAAGGCTTACAATGTTTTCAAGTGTTATAAACTGTGCCTTTCACCAAAGGGAATCTCATTGTTAAGAGGGAGAGGTAACGTCACTGGCTGTCTAGTTATATATACAAAGACATTCATGATGTTCATTATTTTGAAATGAATGGCTTAGCAAATATCATACTCAAGTGTTTCCTGCACTGCTCAACAGAGACGTTGCAGTTCCTGCTTGTCATGTTTGTTCTTACCTCAGCACTTTGTAGAGTGAAAAGGTCACTTACTGTTTTGCAGGAAAATAAATGAGATTTCAGCTGCTTCTCCATGTGTTAATCTGCAGTAATTTATATCATGTAACATCTTCAGAAAAACCAGTGAGTCATTGCTGCTTTGCTTTCATTTAAAGAGAAATGTGTAGTTTAAACAGGTACTAATTGTCACACTTTCATAGGTACACTGATAATCCTGATGAAATATACAGCTGGCAGGCGAATGCTCATTTTTGTCGTGCCACCTGTGGTTTTGTCAGCCTCATTGTTAGAACTAAAATTAATAGCTAAAATGTAATTCTCTTTCTAAGAAGAACATCTTTTGGCAACCAAGATCAAAGTTTTCAATTGTTAATTATTCTCATAATTAATTGCCTAATTTTTAAAATTGTTATTTCTATCTACAAATCATTTAAATTAAAGTGGATCCCTTTCTTATCTTCCTTATGTCATTTTCAGGTCTCTACATTAAAGCATCCTTCTCTAAAAGTAGATTTTGCATATTGTATGTGGAGTAACTATACAATTTTATTGACTTAGAGGCATCATCCAATGTTTTATTTTTAACCTATAGTATATCTCAGTCATGTTATAGAAATCCTTACAACAGTGTGAGTAGCTTGAACATCGTGGTGTTCGTGAAGAACATCTTAGTCCATGAAGTTTCTGTGTGTGGCAGTGTGCTTTTTTGCCTTGACTTGTTAGCTTTTCTGTAATTCTTAAGGAAATTGCTCTGCATTTTATTCCAAAAAATGTCTTCAAGAATTAAGAATAGAAGTTCACTGTCTAGCCAGGAAAACTTCATTTACAGTTATTTCAAGCTTGTACTTGCAGAAATGATAGATTTAACTTCTCCATTTTTCTGAAGGATATTTTCCAAGCAGATTCATTTGGGATTTTTCGCTGCACAGATATCTGATTTGTGTGTGATTTGATTTTGATTAGTGTAATAGGAAAATCATTATAGCAGTAGCTTCTTGTTTCCTGCTCAACCTCTTCATCAAACTTTTCTTGTTATGATTCAGGGAAAAGTGTAGAAAAGGTGAAGATCAGTGTAATCAGCCCCATTTATACTAGACTTTACAGGACAAAATTAAAACCTGAACACAACCCAAGTTTTACCTGATGTTTCTTATTTCCTAGCTGGCATTCGTCCTCAGTGCAAAGTGGGTTTTATCCTTTTTTTGGTTTTTTTTTTTTTTTTTACATGCTGCATGATTTCTCAAAGATTTCTTTGGTTTTTCTTTACAAAGGAAAATCTTTTCCTGTCCATCAGAGAGCTCATTAGTTTTAGCGGTTTGTACTCAGACACTGAGATTATAACAGCATTTTCCCTTAGGTTACCAGGCTTCTCTTCAAGCAGCCCTTTGATATTTGGTATATGTATGATGTGCATGTGGATGCTTACTCAAATGAAAACGGATAATGAGAAATTCCCTGAAAGATGTTCATGACCTGTGTGCTTTTCTGATTCTAAGGACTACATTTTGTATTGTCATATTTTGTCTCTTTCTTTCAAATAACGAATCACTCAGGTTGAGAGGATTATACTCTATCTGTGTGGCAGGGGAGGGCAAATGATACAGGCATGCCAAAACTCTTACTGATTGAACTGAAAGGTTTCTGTCAAATCTGAGGTGCTCTGGCCTGTGTGTACCTGCAACATATTTTCTGACCATTGCTGTTCAAAACTAAGGACACTGAGGCAAGTAGTTACCTGGTAGTAGCATGGAATTTATTTTTCCAGCTGATCAAAAGCTTTGTAGAAACCAGTATGAGATATCCTGTGATATTTCAGATATGCTACTCAAAATACTCAAATGTTTTTCTTAGTAAACTGCATTTTTAGATCTGCCAATGGACTGGATTGGAACTCATTCACTCTGTGCTAAATTTTAAACCACAACATTAAATGACAATACTACACTGTGGCTTGTATAAATCTAAATTACAATGTGGACAACTGTCCTTATCAACAAATGTCTTTGTTGTTGTTTTTCTGAAGTCTGATTGGTAGCAGATGCAGTAGGAGACAAACTGAAAAATTGGAGCTGCTTAAGCTTTTGAGGCAACTGTGTTTGAAAAGCAGCTTTTTGTATGATCATAACTGAAAATCGGTTTTGCACTGTGACAAAAAAAAATTGCTTAACTTTTTAAAAGTGCTGTGGCAGGGGAAGTAAACACTATCCTGAACTTTCACTTCAAGGAAATCCATGGAAATCTGACTTTCCTTCTAGAGCCTTACCAAACCCTCTAATGACTTCTTTCTGGCCTCCTCCAACTTGAATGTGTTTTCTGATTATGGAAATTAAAAATCATAAAGCAAGTGTGAAAAGAAAAGTGAGATAGAAAGCAAAGATGCATAGATTTAATGGTTTATCACTTTTACATTCACCTCTTATGTACAAACCCATTTGTGAACTTAGTTTGCTCCCTTTAAAATGGGAGATTTGTGTATAATGAAAAACACCCCACCAATTTTTCTGAACAGAAGCAGACCTATTAGGTCTGTTCTCAAAATATAATTTAGTAGAAGGTTTTTATCTAACCTCAGAATGCTTTTGAAAATGCAGAAGTAGTTTCTAATGTGAAGAGGTTATTTAATGTTTCTACTTGTGTGGCAGGAGCAAGTACTCTTCAATGACTCCACAGGTATCTGTCTAGCCAGTTCTTCAAAATGCAGAGGTTCTATGCCTTCTCTAGACAATCTGTTGCAATTAGTTCTTGTCTTTGGGAAGTGTTTTTCAAGTCCAACTTAAATACCCTATAATTTATTTTAGGACTGCTAGTGCATTTCATAGAGGATGTGAATAGTCTTCATTCCTTTCCTTATTATTACAGCATTCTGTGCACTTGAAGATTATTGCCCCTTCTCCTGCCTAGAGTTACTTCTCTAATGGAACAAACAAGCTTGTTTTTCTCTATTATGTCTTATAGACCATATTTGCTAGCTCTGATATTCTGTATTTTCATGATTCTAGCAGTTGATCCAGGTGATTTTCTGTAATGTTAAAATGCTTTGGCAACATTATGTTTTGTGTTAAGTTCAATTTGACATTTCAGAAGACTTTGAAATATGATGTGCTATTACCCTTTCACCTTTGGAATTCTGTAAGTTAGTTTAAAAATCCAATTCTTGCAGGTCAGGTAGAATTAATTCCATTCTGCTCTTTACCAGCACTGGATTGGAACTGACTTCCCTACTTAACTCATCTATCACTACTCCATTCTACAAAGAATTTTTTATACTCTCTGAATGTAGTTATATGAGCATGTAATGAAAATGAAGATCTTCATTCAAAGGCAAGTTCTTTCTACTCGTTGCAGCTAAAATCTAGTAAGTCTGCCGTATTTTAATTCTTTTTGCTCTAGAAGTGAGAAAATCACCCGTGGCACATCATTTAAAATGTATATTGTCATTTAAAATACTTTCATGTATTAAATATTTTTAATTCATGTTAGCTATCTGTGTAGGTCATTACTCTGATCCAAGACAAGTTGGTTGCAATCCTTGGTCTGATTACTGTGAAGCCAGCTAGATCCCTAAAGTCTTCTACCCTGAAATTACAAGAAAGTATGCTGTCTCAGCAATTTGGTAATCTCTTATGCCTCTCTTGACACTAGATAAGGCTTGAATTGCAACTGTCTTCTTTCTCTTCTGTGTAGGAGTCTTCTCCTACCAGCCATGCATTCATGGCTGCAGCGTATTTTTTTTAATGAACTTTTGCCTTTCTCTCACACTGATATTAATATCCACTGCTTTGGATTACCTTTTTCTCTTCTGAAGTAATGAAATCTGGTGGAGCCAAGAATTGCAGCTGACTTTTCCCAGATTCATCGTTGTGAATGCTTAAAGCTGTTCTCTGAATAACTATATCACGAATCTTTCCTTTTCCTCTGTCATTGACATTTAAGGCATCCGTAGTCTTTGTCAGATATTCTTGTTAAAAGGCCCTCAATGCATTCTAAACTCTAAAATATCATTCAATTTCTTTCTTCTGTGTCTCTACCCGTAAACTGATTTTTTTTTTCTCCTCTTTTACTCTATAGAAAGCAGGGCATCTCCTGTACTTATCAAGTATTTTATTCGCTTACCATTTTCTAAATAGCCATTAATAGCTACCCCTGTAGTAAAAACCTCAAAAAATGAAAAACAGCCTACTACCTTCTAGATAGTGTTCTCAGAAAGTTTATCCTATGTTGCACTATAGTACAAATACTAAGATCAAGTACTATCGATTCTTAGGGAGGTATTTTTCACTATGCCAAACACAAAATTGGAAGGAGACTTTAGCTATGTTCGTATGGGCTGGGGAAAAGTCACAGTGGAGTGTGGTCTGTTACGTGTTACAGTATGTCCTGAATAGGAATGCAGGTGTAAGACCTTAGAAAGGTCAAATTTTTAAATTAAGTTCCTTGTTATTTTTTAACTGATCTGATTAGGGCAATCTCATGAAGGCTTAAACCTATAGATCTCTACTTAATCCGGAACGTTATATGTGAGCATCTCTGGAGGATTTAAGAAAAGAAAAGGAAAAACAATCCCTAAAGCACAACAGCAATGTGAAATTTTAAAAAAGAGAACTATGCTAAAGCGTAACTGAATAAAATAGTATTTAGGAAACATCTTGAAAACTGAAAAGGTAGAAAGATGAGATAGAGATTATTTAAACCTAGTCTCCTAGTACAAAAATAATATTTAACGGATTCTAAATATCTCTCGAAGTAAGAGTTGATGGGGGGAGAAAAAAGCAGAATAAAGGAGATTGCTGGGAATAAAAAGGATGAACGTAGATATTCTGAGCCAAAAGAAATTACATCTATCCCAGTATTTTCTTGCTGTATAGTTTGTGTGTGAAGTGGAAAATACACTCATGCATATGATGATACTTCTCTAACATCTGTCTCAGTACAAGAAGACGTGTGGTTCAGTTACTTAATGAACCAGAATGGATGTTGTTGCATTTAAAAGTGCTTGATAAATTTTCCACCTGTAAGTTTTCCTACTCTTTTTTGAGGCACTGTAAATTTCTGTTGTTTAAAAGTCCTGTAGCATACTGTTTCAGCTAAACTGCATATGGTGTGAAAAATGATTTTGTTTTGGTTAAGTCATTATCCAGGTGGTTTTATTGGATGCTCTATTAAGTCTGTCTCAAATAGGAATCCAGTGTTCTGTGGTTCTGTGGACTATTTCAAAGTTTCTCCCCTTGTCACTGAAGTTTTCAAAACTCAACCATTATCAGCTTTCTCACTTCCACTCATCAAATGACTGCTCAAGCAGTAAGGCAGGACCAAATCTGTGCAGTAGTTCTTATTTTTCTTTTAAAAGATAGCAGAAAATCATTCCATTGATGACTTTACACAGCTGAATGAAGTTTCAGGCTCTAAGGATGGCTGACAAGCAGAAGCATTCTTGCTGCACCGAGCAGGAAGATTTCTGCAGTATTTAGCAAACGGTGTGATACTGTAATAGGTTTGCCTTGTCCCTCAGCCAAACTCCCACCCAGCAACTAATTTATTCTCTCTTGATCGAGCAGAATAGACAGGGAAAATAAGGAAAAGAAGGAATAGAAAGTTTGAGCTTTGAAGGGTTGAGGTAAAGATAGGATAATTGCTTACCAGTTCAGGCAAAAGAGACTAAATGCAGGAAAAGGTAAATAAATTTTTTGTCATCTAGTATAACTTCGGGTAGTGAGGAGCAAAAAAACCAGCACTGAAACAGCATCTTTCATCCCTGCTTTCCCAGGGCTCAGTTTCTCTCCTTCACTCCTGACTCCACTCTATCCCTCAGGTGGCACGGGGCTGTGGAAACATGGACTAGAGCTGTTCCTCTCTGCTTGTTCCCTCCTTGTCAGTTTTCAGTTGGGATCTCCATAGGCCTTCAGGTCTATGCGCTGCTCCAGCACAGGCACTCCTTGTGCTGCAGTGAATAGCTGCTTCACCATGGAGTACCTCTTTCTCCTCTGACTATGCTTTCTCATCCTTTTGTTCCCTTATGCTCTCTCTGGATGCTGTTTTCTGTTCTTTCTCATGTATGCTTTCCCAGAAGTGCCACCAGCTTTGTTGCTGCGCTCAGCTGTGTTCTGCACTTGATCTATTGCAGAGGTTTCCTGTGCAGCTCTGTGCAGTTCCCCAAACCTTGCCACCTATGCCCAGTGAAAACATGGTTTTCTCTGAAGAGAAGTGGGGAGTGTAGTGACTGGCAGCAGTGGAGGAAGCAACTCAGGAGGTCTTGGAGGCAGCCGATGGGCAAGCTGTGTTGTGCTGGCCTTGGTCTTCTGAGGCCTTTCTACAGGTTTTCACAAACAACCTTCTTCTGGTTACTATAAATATCATCACAAAAATCAGCCTTGTTAGTTGTTCTGTCAATTCTACACTTTTTTTCTAAAATCTAATCTGTTGTGACATTAGTTTCTGTATTAGTTTCTATAGACCTTCTCTAATTTGTACCTCCAAGTCAAATAGTTTCACATTTTTCTGATCTGATCAGAAAAAAAATCTGAACAATTTTATGCTTTTGTGTATTTTCCATGTTTGCAGAGAGTGGCAGTTTTGGAAGATTGCCTTTACCCAGCAGAGTATGCGATCCTTTAGAAATACACTTGTTGGAGTAGGTCCTGATATCTGCTTTCCATCCCAACACTGTGCTGTGTTGAGTACTGTGGTATTCAGAATATGGGAGGTCTGGGAAAAAATCTGTGTATGATTTGGCTTTGTTAAATTCCCTTTGCTTTATAGATCACTTCTGGTCGGTCACAAATGAATTCAGTAATGCTTCTAAAACATCTAAGGGAATCCCTCTGGGCAGTCCAGGACTGATATGTTGCAACGACAACTGGAGTTATATTTCTTTTCATAATTAAAAAAAAAAAAAAAAAAAGCAAAGTAAACCTAGTACTTACAGGAGTTATGCACAGCTGTAATGAGATCCATGATGGTAATGCTCTTTAAAAATGCAATTGCAGTAAATAGGTTTACTCCTGAAGAGGAACTCATTGTCTGTATTTTGTAATTTAGAGGCTGCTGGACCTAATCTATCTGTGAATAATGAGTTTTTTTAAATAATAGCTCCATTTTCTTTGTATATTTACTGGTAGTCTTCCTTCCTTTTAAAATATTCTTCCGGGTTATTTTAAAATGTAACCTTACGTGGTCACTATATGTTAAAACTGAACATTTGTTTTCTGGGTATCATAGGGAAAACAAGTATGTTTGTGACAGCAGTTATAAAAATAGAAGATGGAAGTGTTAGTGTGCCTGCAAGTGGTATTGTGACATGCGAATAGTCTGCAAATGTATCCAAGGATGTCTGCTATTTTACTTTACTAGCAGGATAATTTCAACAAAATCACAAGCTTCTGTTTTGCTTTTCATACCATTTTTTTCTGTGAAAGACTGCAATCTTTTGTTGCTCTGTTAATCTGTTTTTCTAATTAAGTTTTACTGCTTATCTTGTGGGTGTCCTCTGATAGACTTACTGTCCATTTTCATAATTCTGTGTAAACTGTAGAGCTAGTTTTTCTTCCCCATATGTATTTTCTGGAGTCTTTGTAAATTAACGTATGCATCTGCAGTAATTTTGAGAAACAAATGATACATCAACCCAATTTAGAATCATTAGCATATGAATAACATATTACTGTTAGCTGATTTCCCATTAATTTTTGCATATAAAATACAATTATTGTTGCTAATGCTTTTGTCCAAGCTCTGTGCAAAGATTCTCTGCGATGCCAACAGACTGTCATTACAAGGCTGTGCAATGCCATAAATATAGTATAACTTGTTTGCGTAACTGATTGTACCACCATTTCTTTCTATTTTTTTGTTCAGTTAAATTATTATCTGGCCTGTGAAAGGCAAATGTATATTGTTGCATAGCATACATTAGCATTTTAAAGGTATGATGGGTTGAAGGTAAATTGGTTAATAAATGTGAGGATGCACCTAAGAGAAAAGGAAATGGTGATGCCATTGTTTAATGTGCAGTACATCTGGCATGCAATTTTACATGTGCACAGAAGGTGAAGCTCAGAAAGGTCTGATTGTGTTTTAGTAGAACTGCGTGTTTTTGGAGTGACTTAAAATGCAGTAGTATGTAGAATCTGAAGATTTCAGTTCAGCTGGATGCTTATTGAAACCTTGGTAAAATGAAAAATTGTAAGTTTTGGGTATATGTAGGAAATTTGATCATCCATCCATTTTGAAGAGAATGATTTTTTTCAGATTACTACACACATGCAGGAGCCATGTGATAAGCCTGCGCTAGTCATAATAGTGATTTACACTGACTTCCAGAAAAATAATTATTTTGGTTTTGGTGTGGTGTTTTTTTTTTTTGGTTTTTTTTTTTTTTTTTTTTACCAGCAGGATTTAACTAAGAGATCTGAATCTCAGAAACAAAGTGAAAAATCCAGCATTAAGGAAATGGATAAGGATTTCAGTCCTTTGGAGACCTTACTTGAGCAGTAAGACAGCATAACTAGTTAACTGAACTTTGAGCTGTAGAGAGCTTTGGAAGACAGAGTGAACTTAAAACAGATGGTGCAAGCTGATGGAGTGGCCCCAGCATGTCTGCTGCTTAAAATGGATTGAGTTTCCTTCAGAGACTGAAAGAGATCCAATATCCCTTCAACACTCAAAATTGAATTAAAATGTAGTTTTTCACTGGCATCACTGCTAAAAGCGTAACAGCATGCATCAAAGGGTTTTCTTTCTCTACAGGTATCACTAGATGCCCCAAAGTTCCCAGCAGTATAAGGGAGGTCTCTCCAACTGTTTCAGAAAGTGTCAAGTTGGTTGCACATTGATCTTATTCACTCAGTGGTACTTTGCAGATATGACATTAACAGACCTTTGTGTGCGGACGAGACCAACTATTTGGTCTTTGAAAGTACTTGACAAGGGTTCTCTCAAATAGCTAATGGTACTCACCTCTGCATCCTCCTCCTATCAAGCTTATCTGGCTTATTTGAAGAAAAAATGTGAGGACAAAATCTAGTAGTAGAAATAATTTTCAACCTCCTCTTCTGGGAGCTTTTCTTAAGTCACTGTCTAATATCTTATATTTCTTGCAGTTAGAGAGGAGCTCCATAGCTCCTGTTTGTGAAGTGAGAACACTTGCCAAAGCATTTGGATCTCTTATTGAGTGTAGCCATAGGCTTTGCGTGTTCTGTCTTCTTTTAAATGATTAACTGCATTCCTCTCTTTCCAGCCACAGTATCTGAAGCTTTCTTGCATAATTTTTCCCTGAATTGCCACAACTGTTCATTTACCTGCTGTAAGACTCCTATTTGTTTGAGGAGAAGAAACAATGAATAGTGTAGCTTTGGAAGATGTAGCCTTTGTTGACAAGTTGTTACTTTTGAGTTCATCACTTGCAGTTCCTCAGTACTTCTGTTCATCCAAAATGATGCTGGAATTTTAACTTGTCAATATGGGAGGATAAGAATATGTATTTTTAAAAGGAAGCAAGGAAAATAAAATCACATTATGATGTGATGCAAGGGTTTCATTCCTTGGAAATGTTTGTTTGAGCTGATCAGGTGCTTAGCCTAACCCTAATGAATGACTCACTCTCTTAGTCTGAAAAGCCCACATATTTAAACACATTATTCCGCTGCCCTCTGCAAAGGCTTTTATTTTGTGAGGTAGATGTGGCGTTGGGAACGTTCAGGCATCAGCTGCAGAGTGAGCACTGTGACAGCTGCTTCTGAGTCACACTGCCTGCGTTAGCATGGATGCGGGGTTGTTTACTCCTCAGTGAGATGCACCGGTGAGCAAGTTAGCAAACTGGAAGGGCTGTTATGACCCAACTGTACCCATCGGTCTCTGGTAAAACTGGTGCAGCATTGTCATTCTGTCCCCATCGCCACAAGTTTCCACCTGTCTTGTTTCCCATAGCTCTATGAGGGACAGTACCTCTGCCTGGAGTGTAAACATAATTAGTAAGTTTCTTCATTCAGAAAGGTTTATTTCAGCCTTTCAAATCTACAGCTGTGGTATAGGGTTAATTGCTTTTATTGAGGCAGATAGACACTGATATAGAATAACTTAAATTTGAAAGTTATGTAGCATCCACTGTTAAATGCACTGGATCCTTGGAATAAAATGACTTCCATGTCTGTCTTTAGAGTATGATTGCAATGAATTACAGGAGAATGTAAGACTGATATGGTGGCATTTAGTTAACTTGTTTTGATTTTATTTTGGTTTCATACTACTAGTATCAACTTTAATGAGTGTGGAAAATACAGTTTTAAGGCATTCTCTCATCTGTACCCTTTCAACTTGTGAATTGATATACAGTACTTAATTTAATGAACTACAGACATTAAAGTTAGGCACTGGCTCACAAAGGTGCTTCTGATCATGCTTGAGCGACACATGCTGGTAAGTCATGTTGGGTGAATTTAAGTGCGTTTTTGATATAGAATGTGATTAAATGTAAAAACAAATAGTAAGGGTCTAGGGATCTAAGCCACGTTATGCAACTTACCTGTGTTGTCTACTTGGAAATGTAAAAATGTTCATAATTAAACCTAAGAAAGCTAAGAACAGCACCTTTGAAAGTAAAGTATTAATGTATTGGTTCTAGACCAGGTTTGTATTGTCAAGCACAAAGAGAGAAAAAGAAAATAAAGGCAGAGAAAAGCATTCCATGTAATCCCTGTTCTTATGAATGCAGATTGATAACAGTAATTTTAAATGACTGCAAGAACACTTGAAGTTGTCCTGAAGTGAGTAGTTTGTAAAAAATTTTTAAGAAATACTTAATTTTTTGATCTCTTGGGAAAATGAAATTGTATTTGAAAGGAGGTATTTCAATGTTAGTTTAGCAGCAATGATTAGAAGGAATGAGGAGGTATGTTTTCAACTGTACTGAAATGAAATGATTTATTTTTTTTTTCGGAGTGAAAGCATGTTCAGAATTTAGGACATATGATTGCGCATAGTAAAGATAGTGATTACTTTTTTTATTCTTCTGCGTTTGTTGTGAAACAACAAAAAGTATCCCATGACTCCTTACAGCATTTCTATCTAGGTGAAAGGTGAGAAGAGGTCAAGGAATAAATAAAATAAATAAGATAACTAGTAATAAGTCTTCATATCCATGTGTTCATCTGAGAGATGAAGAAATGTAGAAGTTAAGCAACTGAAATGCTGTTGTGTAAGCAGTTTGCCAAGACTTGTGCCAAATACTGCTGGGCAGGAGGACCAAAACAGTTCTGCGGTAGACCAAGAGTCTACAAACATAGGAGCCTAGTGTCTGTTTTGGACATATGAGTGGGTCTAGAATATAGAAACAGCGTCTAATTGGGTGAGGATGATACGTGGAAGAAGAATCAAGACAACATTTGTGGAGAAATGACAAAGAATTAAGTCGTGATGCTGGGGGTGAGCATGATGGGCTTGATATTGGCTACCTGTATCTCTGGAATGCGAAATCCCTCACAAAAGAGCCCTGAGAAAATTAAGTAGGGGACAGGCCAAGTGTCTCTGTATGATCAAATATTTTATGTTCATCAGTTCCCCTCTCCGAAAATTTAAATCTATACATTAAAAAAATAAAATCCCTCTAAATTCTTTTTCTTGTATGCTCAGATTATTTTTAAAGTAATAGTTTTCTGCATTTTCCTCTAAAGAGTGAAGATTTACGAGAAAGGTACTTATCAACCATGAAATATGTGCAGGTCCTAGGCACAAAGAATTGCTTTTGGAGCACCAGTGTGCTGAGGATTATTCACAGAAGCACTTTAGTGCTGTGCGTTATACCACAGTGTAGAGATCTGTCTGCTTTTATAGTGAGCTTTATGCTACTACAGATAAATCTAGAAATAAATATGATTTATGTATTTTTAGATTTTAGTGTATAAAATAAATCTCAAGATGCAATTATGCAGATGGCAGTTTCTAGAAATTCATCTAAATTTCCAGAAGATGAAAAGAATACTGAAAGAGTAATTTCTCTGGAATTCGTGAGGTGCAAAATTGCTGCTTTGTTTCTTGCTTTGTAGAGGCCAGATAGATATGTTAATGGAGTAGCACAGACACTCAGGGTAGATACAGATGTTACTGTAAATTCTAAGACAGGTATTTTCCTTCCTTCTTCATAAGAATGTTTTAGCATGAAAATAACACCTATGCTTACTATTATATCATGCAGTATAGTTTGAGCCTTAACTTTTGGTGTAGCCCCCCCCCAGGCAATCTGTTCTAGTACTTGATCTAGCAATTGACAACTCTCTCTATAGCAAGGGGCTGGAACTTGATCTTTGAGGTCCCTTCCAAACCATTCTGTGATTCATTGTTGACCATTAACAACTGAAACTCGCAAACAGACGCATCAGATTAATGTATTTCTTATTTGACTAGCTGGCACTGCTATTTTTCTTTTCTTTTTTTTTTTTTTTTTTCCTAACGTAGTCAAATCTCTACATGATATTGAAGAGACGTGATTTGTTGCTGGTCTTTCAGTTCCTCCTGGGCCATATGTTCATCCTTTGTTTAATCCCTTTTTTTTTTTTTTTTTTGGTTTTGCTTTGGAAGCAAAAACATGAAAATACCATATTCCATATGCTTTCAGTTTCTGTCCCCTTTGAATACACACTGGGGAGTGATCCTTTTGATGTGCTGCTTTAAGAGAATAGAAACAAACATCTGAAAATACAGATGTGAATTTACAGATGAGGAAAGTTAGCTGACGCTAGCAGCAGTCGTTATGAAAATGTCATCCTTCTCTTTTTTTTTGAGAGAGAAAAATAGACTTTGAAGCTGTTCTGTAAGATGCGAGGTGACCAGTATGAATGGCTTTAACTCTCTCAAATGCAAGGAAGGTTGCCACGCTGGAAGAGCTGTAGGTTCATCGAAGAAAGATGGAGCAATGGCAAGCAGCTGTCAATAGTTCAGCATCCAGTCTCAGATCAGAGCACCAGGCTTCCTTGGAGACTTAGCAAGTAAAAAGATACAGGAGAACATCAGAGATCACACCAACCAGATAAGATGCAGACCTCATCTGTTAAGTGTTAAAATAAGAATTGCTTTGTGTACGTGCTGTGTCATGATTTGAGTAGCAGTTGTTATAGACTGAAGGATGAGCTCTGGCAGAGAAAGCTTCTCAGACTTTTTCTGAACATGAAACAACCTTTTCCTCCCAAGTAATTTATAGAACTTGTTTATTGCGTGGGCTGCAATCCTTACAAGGCTCATATAGCTATAAGAGCTGAACCTTCCTCGGATCATTGAGAGAGTTTAGTCAAACTTTATACTGGATATAGAGGAGCATGACTCATATCAATCCTTAGGCAGAACAGTTGCCAGTTTTAAAATAAATAAAAATGGGGGGTGGGGGAGGGGAGGGAGGAAGGAGAAGGAGGAAGGGAATTAACTGTATCTGTGCTGTAAATAACTTCTTAAAAGTCAGTTCTTCAACCAAGGAAAATCAGAATTGCTGGTGAACTAGGGGAGATATCAAAACTTGAAAATAAACTTCTCACTGAATCCTTGCAAGGCAGGCTTTCCTTCAGCCTTCTGCTAGAAAGCCCTTTCAATTCAATGGTATCCAGCAGCTTCCAGCAGTTTCCAGCATTGAAAGACCTCAAGTCCTTTCTGAGTCTCTAGGAAATCATCCTGTCACCTTCATGCTTGACTGACAATCTTCTCTTCAGAAGTTAGTTGCACTGCACGCGTGCTAATGCCTGACTGAAACACAAGTCGGGTTCTTTAAGCTTATGAATAACAACGGCAGTGTTAATAAAGAAAGAGTAGTGTGGTAATAAAAATCTAAAGGTATATTTTGTAGATTTCAGCTGCAAGTAGCTGAAAACAGGTCTTATTTTTTTGGCATTTAAAAAAAAAAAAGTTTCTAAATTGTGTGAAAAGCAATGCTGGTGTGAAAAAGAAATACATAATTGTTTTATAATCTTTGCTAATATCAGCCAAAAGGAAGATTTTTAGCAGTACGAAAGCTTACTAAGAAGACTGGAACAGGGGTCAAATAAGGAAAATAAGCATCTTAAACTAAAAGTTTGTTCTGCCTTCCATTCCAGGATTTACGGTTCCTCTGTGCTAAATGGACAGCATTAATTGTCCTGTATTGCTGAAATATCAGTGCTCAGCAATAAGGCACAGTCTTATGAATTACGTGGTAGAATTCTGGCAAATATTTGTTCTTGGAAAAGGATGCATCTTCAAAATTATGTTCTGCTTTCTTCTGTTTTCACAATTATCTTCTGCTGTTCCTTCTAAACAGCAACAACATCCTAATGGTCAACATATTTTTTTCTGTTGAGTAGATGTATGTTAACGTATGTTTTAAATGCTTCAGGATTCATCAAATCAAAGGAAGGAATGGACTATATTGATTGCGTATGCTGGAAGTTATCAAAAAGTCTTTCTTGGTAAAGAATTCACAAAACATTTCTTTCAAGTTGGGAAGTTATTTAAGTATTGATTATGGAAAAGATTTAATTAATCAGTGGCAGGTTTGTTATTAGAAATAATGGTGCCTAAATCATTCAGTGCAGCTTTCATATTGTTTCTACAGCATGTATGTATATATATTATATATATATCCATATATATAGCAGTTGGACTAGATGGCCTCGGAAGTTCCCTTCCAACTGAACTAGTCTAAATTCATATTCACTTAAAATATGTGGCATCCATGTGTAAAGCAGGGTTTTGAAGGGACAGTAATGATGTGGAATTGGTAAGAATTAGATCAATTTGAGCCTTTTTGCTTTGCACAAGCCTGGACTTAGTACAGCAAAATAACAGACTGAGGCCCAATTTTGTGTGTCAAAGGACACACAGAGATAATCTTGACTGGGCTGTGCTTGCTATAGAAGGGAACACAGTGGACTTTATGGATTTAGGGAATTTACCTGAAGTGCCGCAGAGACAAGTAACCTAGTATATGTTTTAGTGACCACTAAATCATTTCATTTTTAAGCAAAGAAACTTTAAAAGGCTCTATGGAACCTACCTCCAAAATGACCTCAGGCTTGTTAACAGAGGCCTCTTGGAAGAGGGCTCTCTAAACACAGGTCAAAAGCACATTGTCCTGAAACCTCAGTTAAAACATGAAAATTTTTACACCTGACATCATGTTTTCTGCAGCTTTAGTAGCTCTGAATCTGCAGTGAGCTCATCTTATCAGCTGGTAATGGCAGTGCTGGTTGGGGTGTGGTCATAAATCACCACATGACAGTCAAAGCTGTCTCCAGACTACCATAGAGAACATGAAAACTGGGGGGGGGAAGCCTTTGTGTGCATGAACACTGCAAATGAAAACTTCTAACCAGAGACACGCTCTCCAGTTGCCCAAATATAGTTCAGAAAGGATCAGAAGGCAACTGGAGCCTGGAAACACACTCTTGTTGGAGAGTCTTCCACAGCCAAAAGGAGACACCTATACCCTCTTCCAATGGAAAGCCCATGCTGGAGGAGGGACCCTGAAGACAAGGGCATCAGAAAAAATTCAGTATAGAGAAGCAGAAGTGATTAAGCACAAAGTGCTTAAAGAAACTATCACAGATACCACCTCTTCTGAAACTGAATGTCGCCTTGCCGCAGGAATAAGGAAAATAGGGAATGGGAAGCAGAGAGGATGGATATTTATGTAAATATTTGAATAAGTATTTTTTTTTCAGACCCTAATCAGCAGTAGGAGGTTTGTTTTTGTTTGCAATTAATTAATTCAGTTACAATTCCCTGACTCCACACTGTTTTGCACACAACAGTGTCCCAAGCAAATAAAGATGCCTTCTTGCATATCACAGAGCTAGGTACCTCATGGTTTTGAGTACAGAACTGTAGGCATTGTTCCTTTCTGCTTGTTTTTCTCTTGTGAGGCTTCTCAGCCGTAATTCTTCAGTCTTGATTTCAGGATTTGGGTTTTCTCTATGCATTGGGCATGGTCTTTTAGTGGGGATCCCTCTTAGGGATCTCTTTTCCCTACAGGGCAAAGGTCTTGAAAGTTAGACATTTACCACTTTGGTGTTCAGATTAAGATGAAATTTCCCTCTGAATCTTTGAATGCCTAAAACTACTGTATAAAACACTTGGGGCATTATAGGTGCTCTAATATTGAAAACGTTACTTGAGCTTTTTGGAAAATAAAATGAAAGTAATTTGAAAGCTTTAACCCTTGATGTAATTTACAGAAATTTAAATTTTGTAAAGAGAGACACCTTGTGACAGGTGCTCATGAATGATTTATCACGTGTGTCTAATCTTCTGGCTTGCCTGCGCCACATTGAGTAAAGAGGAATTGTCTAGGGCTACATCTATTGCTCTGAAAGTCACTAGAGTTGGCACTGCACTGATCTCTGTGGCTGGGTTTCAGTCCAGGTAGGATGCTGAGTGATGGGTACACACCCAGGACTGGGCTGGGTACTTGGAGGAAGAGCCACTGCTGTAGTGCAATGGGACATGGAGGATGGCTGCAGTGCAATCTGTGCCAGGCCACAGGTTGCACGTGGCTGGTTTATCATGTATCTGCTGTTTTCTTACTGCTGAAGTTCATCGGAATACAAAGATTTCTTCATGTTTGTTTTTCTGTGGGAACATAGTTTTTCATTTAAAACTTTATTTAGTGAGTAGCAAAAACAATTTTGAAAGATCAGCTGGGAGACTTACGTGGGATATAAATTAAGTCAATAAATGAAATAGAAACTTTAAATCCCAGTTTAGAGATATATGCATTATTGTTTCCTTTTCTTTAGACAATTGTAACAGAAGGTCTGATTTATAAATGCAGTAACAGAGTATGCTGTTCTCTTATTTCTTCTTAGGGTGAGTCAGCTTTTTGTTCTTGGACATTAGGAAGTGAGCTTTGAATGAAGCGCTGCTCACTGCTGCTCTGTAAGAAGGTGTTAAAATATACTACTTACATCACTGAAATTTATAATCCCTGCTTCACTAGGAGTAGAATGAATTTTACCGCAGGCTTACTTCTCATTTATATTTGAATGACATGTATCTTGAAATAAATACTACTTGAATTACCTTTTCCCTCTGTTAAAATAAGTCATTCTGTAGGCTTATTATTACCTGCCTCTACTTTTGATGAATCCAGTGAAAATACTGATATTTTTTGTTTATTTTCATTGCTGTCTTGCTGCTTGTCTGACCCATTTTGAAGTGTTTATGAGTCCACAGTAGGTGTAGTTGGGAGACTGATCCTTCGTTTTCATCCTTTTTTTTGGCGGTTATTTTTAATCGCACAATATTTGATCACACAAATGTCAGGTATCTGTATAGTATCCAATAAATACTGGATAGTTGTATCACCGAAGACAGAAATTCATTCTTCCATGTGCAATTGGTATTCTGCAAGCAAGCTGTTAAAATATTATCTTGAGAAGTCTGAGAGAAGCACCCGCTTCATTCTAACTAGAAGAATGAAGAGGACTTATGCTGTTACTGTTCTTCAGACATTGATCTGCTACTTAAGTGCTGTAGAAATACTTTTGCTTTGGATTAGGTGCTTTTAGCAGCAAGGTTTGATCCTAAACTGGGCAGCTGGAGACCTCTGCTTTGAGGAAATGGCCATTTATACACCCCATAGGCAATACTCTAGCGTATGTTTTTTGGTATGAGAGCTCATTTAGAAAAATACAAAGACGTGAAGAGAGAGATTTCTCATTTCTAATGAAAAATTCACACAAATCTTCTCATTGAAATGGTAAATAAAATGTGTTTGGAGTGCTTAATCATCTAAAAGAAAGGGGAAAAAAAAAGCAGCTTGAATATGTCAAATATTATGATTTGAAAAAGGTAAAGAAGAAGAACATGAGTAGTTAATGATATTTGGTACTAATATGTTGTTGACAACCATTTATAGAGATTTTTTTTCACTATATCATTCGAATTCCCTAGCAGAAGACTTCCAGACCTGTCAGTGTTAATAAACCTCATGGAGTGAAAAAGTAATCCTCAGTTGCTACTTTGGCTTACTGCACTGTCAACCTCTGTGCCTGTGACTTCACCATGCGAACATGCCAGCCTACTGTGGTAGGCTTTCATACTTATCTGTGCAGCTTCTGACATGCTCTTTCTTGACTAGTACTTTTGCCTGCCAGGTTAAGAAAATGAAACTATATGTATTTAGTGTATTTACTTCCTACATTAAGAAAGTGGCTTGATAAGGGAAGAGCTGAATATATTACATAACACTCTGCAAATTAGTAGATTGGCTTCGTGTCTGTAGAAGAAATTTCACTTCTCTTCTTGGCATTGATTGATAACCTAAATGAAATTGCTGTTGGCAGTTGAGCATACTTCATTCAATATAAACACCTCTTTACTAACTTATATTAGTTTTGGAGGGTGTTTGAAAGATATCTAATATATATACACAAAGGAATGAAGGTTGTTCTTGCTCTGAGTTTTCAGTGGCATTTTGCATGCTCTATCATGCTTTGTAGTATTTTGCCATTGTTAAAGACTGACATAGTAAGGAATGTTAATCTTATCAAGCAGAATTTGCAGAACATTCCTTCTGGACATTCAGCAGTAGCCTTGAGATTCATAAACCTTAATGCAAGGCTTAACAGGATCAGACTGAAGCTAACCTTGAAATCATGTCAATTAATTAAGTAGCTGTGGCTATGTATGTCCTTATTTTCTGTTTTTACTCTACTGTTTTACTGCTTACTGACTTGGAACAGGAAGCAGCAGCAGATATGCATGTATTCTGAAGACGCAGTGATCCTCATTTGCAAAATTAGTCATAGACAGCCAGCATATGCAAAGGATAATTTATGCATAAACATTAAGCATCCCTTGAGTTCCTTGAAGGAATTTGTCTTTGCCAAACGCTTAGTGAGCTTATGCATTTAAATGAGATTTCAGATCCATCCATTGAAACCATTGCAGAGAAGTGGTGCTTTCAGATGGTTCTAGTGGTATGTGAAGATGAGAGTGACCAACTGGGACGTTAACAACACAGACACAGAGCTATTCAGCAACAAATGGTTTAGGCACATTGAGTGTGCAGAATGGTGCATGTTTAGCATAAAAATCAATACGCCTGTTCCTAACAAAAGCCTTGGTTGGTTCTACTGATTTCTGCTCTTGCTAAATGAATATGCTTTGCTGCAGGTGTTTTGTCTTTGAAATGTTATTCACTGCACTCCCTTCTGGAGGCTTGGCTGTGAAATCAGAACTGGCCCAGGGAAGGCAGCCAGTTTCTCACAGTGGCTCTGGAGGGAAGACCCCGGGTTACACTGTCACTGTGCACGTGTCTCTTCTTCCAGCCCCTGCCAAACCCCTGACCTGCAGCTGGTTTCCTGAGGTGACCTCGTTGCCACTGTGTAGTACCTTCCTGTAGATCACTGTGTGCAATCCCCTGCTTCAAGCCCTGACCTGTTCGTGGTTCCCTCATGGACGTGTCCCCTTACCATGGACTGGCCTGGAGATCAGGCCTCTCAGCTGCCTCCCTGGGTTGCCTTGCTCACTCAGCCATAAGCCCTCAGTTAGTGCCCAGTCTTCTTGACATCCTGCATGCCTGGCTTCCTCCTGGCTGGAGCAGCAAAGACAGGAGACACCTGTCATTCTCTTTATGTGAAAATAACTTTGTGGAAATTTGTGTTCCATGGCTGGTGAGGTAAAGAGAAGCAAGGGGACAATGCTCTCATTCAGCTTATGTTTAAGTTTTTAGGTGTCACCAGGCTTGGAGTTTCCCCTGAAGGATCATGAAGAAATAAAATCTTTCATTGTCATACTCAGGAATTTTTTAAAAAATCCTTTTTTACCAGAGGGGAAAAAAACATGGATGAATTTTGTTAGCAACACAGCCATTTGGGAGGCTGTTAACGTATAGATTTGTATTTATAACACTGTCATCAGAAAGGATATCACCTTTGGCTTAAAGTCTGTATTAACCACAAGTGACAGGAAAAGCAGAAATTACAAATCTAAAAAATGTTTCTGTATTACAGAGATTGTGATACATAGGAATAATCCTTTCCTGCTTTTTTTCAAGCTGAAAACAACTTGAAAGTATTAAAAAAAAAAAAAAAAAAAAAAAAGAGATGGACTGCAGCCAGATAGGAAGAGTAAAAATAATAAGTCAATATGAAATAATAGACTGCTAGGACAACTTTGTATTTGTAAATAAATAGAAGGATATACTTTACTTTGCAGGAAATTAAGTCAAATAAAAATGTTTTTAATGGGAAAAAGGTTTGTTTTAAATAACTTTCCAAAATTAGTATATTTCAGTATTGTATTTGATACAAAGACGTTGAACATGTCCATTAAAAAAAGGCACTGCTGCTGCTGTCCGTCAAAAGAGCGCAGTCTAAAGGGTTTTGAACAGCCTAACTGGGAAATTGTCAATGGAAAGATTCAGTGAATTGGTATGTGATAGTGTTCTGCAAGAACCAATTCTCATTCTTTTTACTGTTATGCATTTTTTATTATTGAGTTAAGAAATATGTACAAAAATCATCACAGGCAATAATTGTTGCAAATATTGGGTTCTTAGTCAAAACAGTGAGATGGGATACTTTTGGACTTGATGAATAAAGATTTAATGCTCCTTTGTAATAGCTGTCTTGAAAGTCATCATTCTTAAAGCAATGAGTGCAAGTCTTAGCTAGAAAACAGGGAGTTTGCAACTTTGAAAAATATTTTGTAGCCTCAGCAGACAGGAAGCTCCAGCAGCATTACAGCACAGTTGTGTAGTGTAAGTCATGGATGTCTTGAGCAGAATAGGGCAATAGCAGGGTGTATGCACTGATGTACTGGAACACTGCATAAAAAGTTGTGTTAAAGGAACTTTCAAAAAACGTCTGAAGGTTGTAGAGGACTTAGAGAAGAAACTGTAGAAAATAGTGGCAAGAGATTTAAGAGGCTAAGTCTGTTTACTTGTTAAAAAGAAAATGAAGTTATCTGATTATTTAGCTTCTTTATGGGGAAAAAAAATGTAATGTTCATCTGAGAAAGCTGCATAGGAACAAGATTAAGAAATAAATACAGAACACATTTTAAACAATTTTTACCAGTTCAACTAATCAAGCAGTAGAACAGATGGCTAAGGAATTGATGGATTCCATGTCTCTTGATATCTCTGTAATTGAGATTAAGTACCATCCTTTAGTGCGTATGAGTAAAACACAGTGTATCGGTCTCAGTGCAAAGGTTGGAAGGCTAGTGGAAGTTACTAACAGACTGAATTTAAGGGAACAATCTCCTACTTGGTGAAACCTCATCTCCTTTTCCAGTTAGGAGTCTGAGACAGCTTTAATAAAGAAATGTGTTACAGGTGTTTATCCTAGTATGTATGCTTGAAAGACTTCATGGGAGCTAGGAAGACAAAACTATAACTTGCCAAATAAGCATCCTGTTGATCCCTGGCTTCATCAGACAAATGGCAGATTCATCATTGTGTGATTAAAAAATCAGTGACTCCCTTTATTGTAGATTATTTCTTGATACATTTCAAGGGCAACCAAAAATTTGCATTTATCCTTGTTTACTTGTAAACTTCGTTGTGAAGCTGGATGGCTAATTTCTTCTAGAGCTCTCACTGCTGACTTACTGACTTAGCTTGTCACATATGCCACATCATTTTGATACCGTGATCTAGGCTACAGAAAATAAAGCTGTATTCAGTGCCCCCAGATGACACTGTAAGAGATAAAAATCTCTCTATGTTGGAATATATAGGACAAAAAATATCCCTATACTGTTTAATTGATCTACACATATATCATCTGTATACAGTGTAAGCACATACATAATATATATGTAGTTTATATATTCAGAGAGAGTGAGAGGGAGAAAGAGAGCCCTATCAGAATACTTTTTCTCCATGATTATGTTCTGTTGTCTATGTTATTCTGGATATTGGAGTAGATGGAGAACTGTTTACTTTTTGGCCTCTAAATCTGTAAGTTCTTTAAGTTACTTTCACTTAAGTGGAGTTGAAAGCCATGAAGTCTTATACAAATGAGTGAATCAAAAGTAGTAGTTTACGTAATGATATAGTAGTGAGTAGGTAAGGTCCTATTGCCTTGAGCCAAAAAGAGTTTGATTTGTGAAATAAGCACTTAAGAAAACGTACTGTTCCAAGTACTTGAGGGTATTTTTTTCTTGCTGATGGCATAGGACCAGCATGACCTCCGTTGTGCAAAGTATTGCAAACTTAATTGCTACCTTGCAAAAGCTGATGTAGAGCTGTGATATTTAGCAGATGCACTAATTTATTCGAGGAAGGGTTTATCAAGCTTTAGGTAAGTGATGTGTAGGTGGGAATTATGGGCAAAATCATCTGTGTAAGTCAGGGACAGTTCTAAAAAGGAAATCTACTTGCATATGTGAATTTGGGAGTAACAGCTTGTTAGATATCACTGAAAATTCACAGTTAAACAATCTAGGGGTGATGGCTAGTTGTTTGCCATGTAGAGGGATTCAGTTGAACATGTTCAGAAAAGAACATAGCATTTAACACCTTCAGTACTTATAGGTATTAAAATGTTGAATTCAGTACGAATTGTGTTCTTGGTTTTATGGTCCTAGAACTCAAAGCTCTCAGAAGAGATTTGAGTGGTGAGCCATGGAGAACACTGGTATTCAAAGAGCCTTCTGTACATGAAACACGCTCTAAAGTTACGTTGGTAACAATTCAGTGAAAGACATTCTTGAGAAGATTTTCACTACTGTGATAGAACTGAAGTTTCTCTCTCAGCACAAGTGTACACTGCTGTTATTTTTAGTCTGAAGGCTTTTAAGTGCTTCATCTGGCCATGCATTAAAAATTACTTTTTCTCAAAGTCGTGTAGTTTGTCAGTTAGTGTTGATTTTATTTTTGAGAGAATAGCACAATGTATTATCAAATAAAAAGCTATCATAAACAGCATTCTTGGTTGACCATGTTCTTTACACGGTTCCACTCTGCAGAAGTTTCAGTGTGCAACATCCAGTGATACGATTTGAATAGTAATTGTTTTTGATCCTTCTCCTGTACTCTTTATAGCCATCAGAGATTACAAGATTAGAAGAGATTTTCTAATGATCGTTTAGCAGAAATAAGAGATGACAGTGCATTTTGAACCATTTTGTATTTGGCTAGCTCACTAGCCCAGCTACTGTCTTCTGAAATAGTTGAGATTCAGCTTCTTTAGTAGTTGTCTTTCAGTGAAAGAAACCAAAACTAATAATCAACATGCAACATAATTTGTCACTTGATAATGCATTGTCAGACAAGAGATTAGTTGGACTGCACTCACTGTGTGTGATTGACAATAACTTTTATTTTGTACCATTGAAAAAGCAGAAGGAAAATTTTCTTTTGGAGGAGAGCTCTGATGTGATGAACAGTTTCATCAGGAGAATGGTGCAGAATGAGATAGTGGTCTGGAATGAAAAGAAGATGGGAAATGTCCCAATTTTCCTCCCGTCTCCTATAAAGTGACAATGTTGTTTTCCTTTTCCTCTTAAGACTTGTTGGCTTTATTCTACTTCCTGTGAATCCTTTTTCTATTGCTTTCTTAAAAACTTCTGTTTCTGGCATGCCAATAGGAAACAGTACATAGTATGTATAGTATGTCTTTTACTTACTTCTTGCTTCCTCTAGTCAGACTAGAGATGTATGTTTGCTTTGATGATTTACCTCATGACTTGTCTTACTATTTCATAGAATCATAGAATGGCCTGAGTTGAAGTGATCATGCAGTTACATTGCAGTTACACTGCTCCTGGTTCCCTTGGGTAGAACTGCAAACACCACAAAATTGTATGTTGTGAACCACAGAGAATGCATCACTATGAATAATACTTGCAGAACTTGCACATTTTGAGGTTGTCCTCTTTTCTGGCACAGCTATTTTTCTCTCTAATTCCATCATGGGCTTTTACAGGGGCCATCTCACTCAACATTTGTTCAGTTTTCTGTTTTTTGTACTTAATGAGGTTAAGCCTCTCCCAGTGCCCTATCAGGAAATAGAGAATTCCCATGGGAAGTACATTTTGGAGGTGGAGTATGATCAAAGCTGAAATTGTTTTTTTTTTTTTTTTTTTTTTTTTTTGCAGAGTTCTAGCCATTCTCTGGTTTAGTTCAGTTTGCAGTTGAAGTAGAAAATCAATGAAAAGCTGTCATGGGTAAAGCAGGCAAAATTAAAATGTACTTAGGTAACAGAGCTTCTGAAGGAGAAGATTGTTAAGTAATACCAAGAAAAGATTGGGAAAAAATATTGTGGGTTTTTTTTTTTTTTTTAATAGCTTATTTCTTTTTTGCTTTAGAATATTTTCAAATTCTTTAGAATATTTTCTCAAAATTTCAGTTTGGAAAATGCCGAAATAAGGGGAGAATATGTATCAAAGTAGATAATTCTGTATTTATATAGAAAAGTCAAACATTTTCTTTATGTTCTGCATCTGAGTTTATCTTTTTAGTCTAAAACTTGCTGAAAGTATGAATAGACGTTAAAAGTACACCTAAGAAAAATAGGTAGTACTTATAAACATGTGTATATTCTGTCAAGTTCTTCAACAGACTGATTTTGGAGGCTGTATCAGGCAAATGCAAGCTTCGTGGAACTGTTATTGCATCTTCATAATAAACAGTGCCTTGCACAGTATTGCTTCCATGCTGATTTTGTTCTCCTTGAAGAAATTGTGGATGTTTCATTTTAAATTTTAGGAGCGTCTTCTTCTTTCTTTACTGCCTGCTCACATTGCCATGGAAATGAAAGCAGAGATCATTCAGAGGTTACAAGGTCCCAAGGCAGGTCAGCTGGAAAATACAAACAACTTCCACAACTTGTATGTCAAACGACACACCAATGTAAGGTATTGGACTGGAATAAAATGTATTACAATGTTAAAAAGAAGAGAAAATACTGAATAACTAAGAAAATCATTGTTTTAATGTATTTTTCAACAACTTAATGTTCAGTATCTAGCGTATTTTAATTTATTAAATGCTGACAGCTCTGTGTTTCAGAACAGCGAAAGTGATAATGCAGAGAAGGTTTGTTTAGGAGATGGATGTTTAGTAAAAGCATAAACAGGCTTTCTTCAGAACATCTTAATTATTCAGTTTATAGTACCAAATCCCACCACTGCTTATTCTAGTTGAAATTGTGGTTTGTAATTTATATTACTCCGAATTAGTAATTTTCCTAACTAGAGCAATTTGTCAGGTTATAAATAATGTAAATAGAAACTGCTGTATCACATACATACTTCACACAATATCTAAAGATAAAATATTCTGCTGACAAATCTAATTACTTATTCATTATGAGTTTCTAGAAGTTAAAAAAAAAAAAAAAAAGAAAATATGACTTCTTTGTTGAAGACACAAAAAAGCAACACACTGAGATAAGTGAAAAAGTTAACCATTTATTTCAAGTATTCCTTAGTATTTAGAAATGATTTTACCTGTGTTTTGTTTGGTGGTTTGTTTTTTTTTTTTTTTTTTTTTTGAGTGAGAAGGTCATTGAATGACAGTCACAGAAACTACATTTTTTAAGAAAATACTGCAGGATGTTGGAGGTTCCTTTTCAGTTGTAAGCAAAACTATTATTTCATTTCTATGAATTGGTCAGTTTTTCTTGGTGAGAAGATACATTGTGTGATCTGAATACCTTAACAGTTGACCTTTAATTTAATAGTCTGAGTATTAACTGAACGAAGATTTCCATGATGTAAATTACTGATATTAAATCTTGACAAAAAAAAGTCCAAAATGATAAAAAGTTATTAATTCTGATAACAAACATGTTTATTGAAATTATTTCTATTATTACATTGTGAGCTAGTGAGTCAGAAAAAGATTTCTATTTTTGAATACAGCATAACACATATACATATAGAATGCCTATAAATGCCCATTAGTACAGACATATGTAAGAAGATAATACCTATTAAAATAAATATAGGTATGTATCTCCTACATATGTAATGTATATAAAAGTAAAGGCAGATATGCCATAAATACAGGCATATTTATTGCTTTGCATATAACAGCGACCATTTTGATTACAGGCATGACAGTGCCAAGTCCTGAATGCCTACTTTCAGCTTTTGCTGTTCATTGATAAGTTCATGTTTTGCAAAACTATGATGAAGCTTCTGTTTGTTTCCACTGTAGCATTTTATATGCTGATATTGTGGGATTCACTCGCCTGGCCAGTGACTGCTCACCAGGGGAGCTGGTGCACATGCTGAATGAGCTGTTTGGCAAGTTCGATCAAATTGCAAAGGTAAGTTTCTAATGGACTGCTACTGTTAATTTAAATATTCAGTTTAATTCTTAATTCAATTCTTAATTTAAATCCAAGTCATCTTTAAATATTTGTTCATCTTGGGTGCTCTTCTTTCTCTGAGAAAAAGCATTTCTTGGGCTTTTACAGGAAGATTAGTCTTGAACTACATGAAGTAAAATCTGGCCCTGATCTTAGAGCAATGTGTTTCTTCCTCTGAGACAATCTGTGAAAGCCAAGAAAGCTCGCTCTGATAGGGCCAATATAAACAGATCCTGGAGCTCTAGAAAGCTTAATTGGATGACGAACAGCATTTTAAATAGCATTTTGACCATTATGAAGATTAAAGAACTCAAGATAGAAAAATGTTTGCATCAGTTTTCTCTGGAAAAGCTTTTAAGAGACTGGACAACAGGAGAGACGATATTGATCAAAGTAATTTTAATTACTGACCGTAGCCTCTTGATTACTCAAGAAAAGATTTGAATATAAACATTACATCAAACTTGATTCTGTGTTTGACTGTTGTGCTAAAACAGACAAAATTTTTTAATGAATTTGAAAGCTAATGTCCAACTTTGATTATTAAAAGAAAACAAAAACAGTATTGCCTTAAAGAGTATAAAAGATTAAAATAAGATTATGATGGCTGGTTCCAGCAGGTATTTCAAGATTTGATTTTCTATTTCAAATAAAGTAGTTTATATAAAGTGTATATATATAGATAGATAGAGATAGATATATAGTATATGGTGCTTCACCTCAGTTCCTTAATCTAATGTGTAATGTGTATTTTGCTGTGGATTTTCTTTCTGGTTTAATCCATTAAAGACCATAAAAAATGGAGGAATCACTGCTACAGAACTCTGATAGTGCTTTTTTTTTTTTTTTTTTTTTTTAGCAAGACAAATACTTTTCTATTAAAATGGGCTTAAGCAGAACAGTTTTGATAATATCATTTAAGTCAGTCTTTTTAGCAGTAACACTCAGTTTGTGTAAATCAAGTTGAAAGTGATCATCCGATTTTTCTTTTCCCCCAGGAAAATGAATGCATGAGAATTAAAATCCTAGGCGACTGCTATTACTGTGTTTCTGGACTACCTATTTCTCTTCAAAATCATGCCAAGAATTGTGTGAAAATGGGACTGGACATGTGTGAAGCCATTAAGTAAGCATTGTGGTTTTATTAGATGAACAGTATTCTGTCTCCCTCTACCTGTAAGCTGCTGGTTGAAACATTCAGACCTGTCGTAGTTGGCATGTTTCAGTACAAGCTCTAACATGATAATCTTGGTCTTGGCCTCAGCAGAGAAAAATGTTGGGTTATGCCAGTCTATTCTGTCACTACTCTACAAAGATGATTGAGAAATTGGAGCATCACTCATGAGAAGAGACTGAGAGAGCTGAGGCTGTTCGTCCTTAGAAGTGAAGGCTCAGAGGGAAGTTACCAAAACAATTAAGGGCTTGAAGAGAAGATATATATATTTTTTTTTCCATTAATGCGTTGAGACACCGTTTAGAATTCTGCCCTTTTCAACAGTGCTTTGGATTTGTGGGCTGCTATCGTTGTCCCTTCTTTCCCATAATTGTTGCACTTGTTCTGTCTTGAAACAAAGTATGTTAGAATCATAATGTGATTTCTTTTGAAATAGCAGTTGCAACTTGTTTCAGGTAACTCAAATAACTACAAGAGGCTTGATTGTGAAATAGGAAAAATGTTTATAGCTGTTGGGTCACCACTGTAGATCAGATCATTTGCTTCAGACATGTTTGAGGAATACTTTAGCTTACTACTGAGGTATAGATTGAGAACAGAGTATAGGCAGTTCTGAAGATAATGGGACTCTAGAGATGTCATGCAAGAGGACAGCTTTATTCCCCTGTATCTCTCCTGGCTGGTACCTCAACTCAGTGCAGCATAGAAATAATTCTCATGTAAACTACCTGCCTTTGATGAATTCTGCCACTGAAATTGGACACATTTCAGCATGAAGGTACTTAAACTTTGGATGACTGCACATCATCCTGAAGGGTCCTACGTCTGCCAATCCAAAAACTTCAGATCCGTGTATTACAGGTTATTTGCTAAGCAAGGATCTGATTGTGCTGTCTTATTTAGAAAACCTTTTGAGAGTAAAAGACAATAAAAAAACTTCCACTTTTATTTTAAAACCAGATTGAGATAGTTCACTGTGTATAATTCATACCTGAAGTTTTTATCTGTTAGGAGTTAAAATACTGTAAGTGCTTGCTTATAGCAAATTTATTAATGGCAAAAATATTTTTTCAACTGGAAAGTGGTTTCCTTTGATTAAAATTATAGTATATCTTGGTGACCTTCATTTTGAAAAAATGTCTTGTGGATACATTGAATGTTACCTCAGTGATTAACTAAACAGGCCTACAAAAATGATTCCTCTGATGCTTATTTACTGCATGTGTTTCTGCTTATAGTGGTTGTTTTTTTTTTTCAGTTACCTAGTCTTGTGATTCAGTGCAGTAGAATTACTGTATGAATTTGTTGGTTAATTGAAATTGTTTTTTTTTTTTCTCTCAGTTTTTCACTGAAATGGTGTGGTATCTCTTTAAACAAGGATGTACCTCTCCTTGCTTTAGAGATCTTTTGCGAAAATAGCTTCAGTAAAGGAAAGAAATTAGGTTGCTGCATTTTCTAAAACTATTTTTCTTCATCCAGTTATGGTTGTACCTTACACTGTGTCCGAAGATATGTATTTTTATGGCACTTTCCGTACTTTCACTTTGGCTAGCATTAAAACTGCAGATTGGATTGTTCCCTCTGTTGCTTTCACTGGATGTTTTCTCTTTTTTATTTAGATACAAAGAGCAGCATTATTATAATTAAATCCTTCTCTAGCATATTAGGAATTAAAGCTGACATCCGTTCACTAGAGTTAAAAAAGAGTCTATCCATAAATTCTGACACTGTAGTCATTGTTTTGGCATTTTTACTGTATCTTATTTTTCTCTTTTTCCCAAACTTTTATTGAAAATGAGAGCTTTTTAGTTTGAATCTCAAAAGATCCAGGTGCTGTGTGATAGATGTGTGTTAAAGCATTCACTTGGAATTTCTGTTCCTTTTCTACTTTTGAAGAAAAAAATGCGGAAGGTTACAGGCAAATAGAAAAACAATACAAAGCCATGGCTGTCCTTCCCAAAGAACTAGCAGTATAATTTCGCATGTCACAAAGCAATACTTTACTTGAACTCAGAGAGCAGTCTTTCAGTTCATCACATTTCATAATTTCACTTTCTTTTAAAAATGATGTTCTTCTCAAGCTGCTCACAGACATGAACACTGCTAGTGCTCCTTGATTGGGTCCTTGTAAGTTCAGGTTTATAGTCTCAAAAATTATATTTCAATTATGTAGCACATTCTGATCTAACTTAATTGCTGTAGTCCGAATTGACAGTGGTTGTGGACTTGGTGCCTGGATTATCACAGGCTAGTTGCATCAGTGTTAAGATATGTGGAGTCAGTACCCTATGTTTTAAGATGCTTTCAAAATATTATGTCAAGTACGGCAGCCATTTCGGCACAGTGGCCTCTAGAACAAGAAGTTGTAATAATAGTAGTACTCTTGCTGTTGGAAGTGTGTAAAATGATATATTTTGGACCAAATATGTTGAACGTATGTGTTGTCTTCCTTCTGCCATACTCCATCCGCTTCTCTGTCTGGTGACTATAATTTACATTAGTCTCTGTTGCAAATTCTCGAAGGCTGTCTTTGATTACATAGTGTGAAATGAGTTCCATTTTAGAAGGCTGAAAGTGAAAGAAAGTATTGGATGAGGCTGTTGTACCAATTTGGAAGTTCCCTTTCTTAATTCATGAGAGCTTATTTTACTGCAGACTTTGTGATGTCCTCTGCAGAATATGGCAGGACAGCCTTTAGGAAAGCTCTCCTGGAGGATAAATGTTCCTCTTCCGCAGAGACCAGATTTGTAAAACACGTTTTATCTGGAGTGTTAAGCTTGTATTTCATCATATTGCTTGTGCAGAGCAAAGTTGTATTTGTCATTTGTGGACTGCTTGAAAAGGTTATTTACAAGCAGTCCAATTTCAAGTGTGTCAGCTACAGGAGAGCTGAGTAAAATAGAAAAGTGAAATGAGACATTAATAAAATTTGCTAGAGATTAAAGAGATTAAAAAAAAGTTTTCCATTTTCTTTTCAATAATTTCAAAACCCAGCTTAACAGAATACTTCATAAAATCATAGAATCATTAATGTTGGGAAGACTACTAAGATCATCCAGCACAGCCATCAACCCATAACCTCCATGTCCACTAAATCATATCCCTCAGTGCCATATCTCTGTTTCTTGAATGCCTTCAGGGATGGTGACTCCACCACCTCCCTGGGCAGCCTGTGCTAATACCTCACTGCTCTTTCTGGGAAGAATTTTTTTTCCTAATGTCCAACATGAATATTTCTGTTATTTTCATTTTCCAGCAAAAGAGCACTTTGAGTGATTAGAAGTGTCATTTGCCTTGACAAAATGAGACCGTTAAGTTCTACATCCCCTTTCAACAAAGAGGAAGAAGAGGCTAGTTTAATTCTGTAATTCCAGAGGCACAGAGCTAATGGGTATCATCACTGAGACTGAAGATGTTGCTAGAACTTTGAATCTGACCCATACGCAAGAAACCATTTGGATTTATTATTTGCTGTTTTTTCCATCAACACAGAATTCTCCCAGGATGAATGTTACATGTTCTTTATTGGCTACAATTTGGTCAGCATGAGCTGGGGTTTAAATTCCTAAATCCAATTTAGAGTAATATGATCTTCCAGTTTCTTAGAACTGCATCTGCAGACATATGAATTAGTTACATAGCTCACTAAATATGTAGTTAGATACCCATATGACAAATGAAAATGTTCTAGCTGTTTGGCTTTAGTCACCCACCTGTGACTCAGGTGCACCTCTTCTGAAAAGATTAATACCTGTCTTATGTGTAGGGCTGTTCCGTGATTTTGGATGAAGATACCTCAGCTCTCTCACTGGAAAGTTTGAAGCTTTAGATCTGGTATCCTTGGTGAGGGTGGCCTCTCACCTTCTGCATAACAAGCTATTGGGTAGGGCACTAACAAGCATGTGAAAGTCTGTTGAGCCTATATTGTTCATAGCCTGAATGACACTGAGCCCATATCTGTAAAAACTCTATGAGCCGCTTCTTGTATAGAAACCTGAGGTACTGCATTTTTCATCCTTCTTGCTGGAGATCCATTTGCAAGAAGGCACTCAAGTATATTGGGACCTGATAGAGGACAGTTGTGAGAAAGGCTATCCCTACCCTAGATAATAGGGTCTTCAGCTGGAAGCTAATGTAACAGTAATTCCAGCTCTCCAAAATCTTCATTAGATTGTTGCTGCATTAAAAACCAAACCAAAGGTCTTTAGGAGAAAACATTTCTGAGGTTCTACTGTAAGACTGAACTTGTCCACTACACAGTTCAGTTCTACCAAATAATTTCAAATGGATATAGGAGAAACAGCTTTAGATTTGGTAATGAATGTTTGGTGCAAATATTTGTAAATGCAGATAATAGAAAAGGTAATATATATTAAAAAAAAAATCCTATCACAGAAAAGATGGAGCCAATGCTAAAAAGAAATAGATGGTATCACCATTGTTCCTGTTAATTTGTGTGTCAAATTAAAAGAAAGCAAAGGCTTTGTTATGTATATTAACACAGGTTTCTTCTCAACTACAGGAAAGTGAGAGATGCAACTGGAGTTGATATTAATATGCGTGTAGGAGTGCACTCTGGAAATGTACTTTGTGGAGTTATTGGGCTACAGAAGTGGCAGTACGATGTGTGGTCGCACGATGTCACTCTGGCAAATCACATGGAAGCTGGAGGGGTCCCAGGGTAAGAGGCTTCTCTGTTAGCCTTTGTACACATGAGTCTTTGTTCTGCGGGGACACATGCAGGTACCGTGTCTTTGGTCATCAAGCCTCATGAAGAATCCTAGAATAATTCTTAGTGTTGTCTTTAAAGAAATGGATACATAGCATTTCCTGTGATTTAAGGAGTATTTTTGTGGATGGAAACCATTAGATTTATGTCTATTAGAACTTCTGAAAGTGAGATTACAGAGATTGCAAATGAAGTGAGCAGTGCATCAAAAGTATTTCAGAAAGCTAGTAAAAAAGAGGTTGATCAGCTTCCAGTTATACTCTTGATCAGTGTTCGTGATTCTGTCATTCTTTTAAAATATAATTTCAGCCGTGTTCACATCACTTCAGTCACCTTGGCACATTTGAATGGAGCTTACAAAGTGGAAGATGGGGATGGAGATGTGAGGGACCCATATCTGAAAGAGCATAATGTTAAGACTTACTTTGTAATCAATCCTAAGGTTAGTAGTGCTTCTGTTTTGTGGCCAGTCCTAGTTATTTTTGAGCAGGACCACTAATCTGTTTATTGAATAATTTACTGCCATAATATATTGATCAGAGCTATTACTGATTTCTTCAAATGCATGTTTGCATTGCCAATCTTTCCCGCTCTTCAGAAATAAGTCTCTGATATTTCCCAGCAATATCGTTATGAATTGTGTGTTCTTAGCTTCTCTCCATTTTCAAGTTCCTAAGCATGCAGATAAGTGGTAGCAGATGATGCATTTGTGCTTCTGAAGGTAATGAATGCCGAGTGTGATATCATTTTTTATTTTCTGTCAACCAGGGAGAGAAGCGAAGTCCTCAGCACCACATTAGACCTCGACATACTCTTGATGGAGCCAAAATGAGAGCTTCTGTCCGCATGACCCGGTACCTGGAATCTTGGGGAGCAGCCAAGCCATTTGCACACTTGCACCACAGGGACAGCATGACCACTGAAAACGGCAAGATTAGCACAACAGTAGGGGCCTACTTATGTCATTTTGTACAATTTAGCAGTATTTGAAAGAAAAAAAGGTGCTCACTGCTAAATACCTGGTTATTTCTGATGGAGAAAAGTACATGCATTTGTACTGGACAAAAGCCCAAGGAAGTTTCTAGTAGATTTTCCATTGGGTTATGAGTTTTGGATTAGACTTTGAAGAGCTGTATTTTCCTTGTAGTGTATGTCTGAATCATAAGAACTCAAGTGTACTTAACAAAATGCATGATTTTGCCCTCTGAGCTTGTGCCACAGTCACAGCATGTTGAATGGCTGCTGTTCACAATGTGGAAACAGATTCTGAATGTGTAGCCAGATTGCAATACCTTTAGGAAGAAGTACTTTTCATGCAGAGACAATTCCTGAAATTTAATGATTATTTAGCAACATACTGCATTTGGGATGTGGCCAAATGTAGAGCAAATGCTATGAAGTTAGAATATTCCTGTGTACCTGGACTGGACCTTTTAAGTACCTAATCTTTGGGAACCAAATCGATGCGTGCTGTAACATCAACCAGTTGAAGGTGCACTAACCAAACTGTAAACTGAAGCTAAGAGCCTGAGTATCACAATGCTATTGTATGTCACATCTCCAACACTGAGCAGAAAATATTTCTTTTTAATTTTATCATCACTATCTTATTGCTGTCAGTAAGACAGTTTCTATCTTGCACGTCACGTTATTCTACTTCTAAAAAGCACAAATTTAGAGATAAATTCTAAGTGTTTTGAACATTAGCGTTCACTCCTGTTTCCATTATATATGAGAGCATAAGACTGAGCCACCTAACCAATCTTGTTCAATAAATACAGTGCATCAGAATGTGGATTGTGACATGTTCATTATAGAAAGTACCCAACTGTCACTATTAATCACCAAATAAAGGTAGTTGTGATGGCTGCTATTCCTCATCAATAATAATAATGTCCATAGCCTGTACTTGGCCACTCAGGTCTGTTTTTTTCAAGAACACTTAATATTATTTTTTTCCTAAAGCTGGCAGCAGTAATGTATAACGGTTACTTTGAAGCAGTAACTTTCTAGTAAAGAAAAACACTTTTGGATTCTGGTGGTTGTATTGCTAATTTATTGCTTATTATGATGGATCATTTTGTGTCTGGATCATTCCATTTTCACCATTGGCTGGATTTTTCTTTTAAGAGTTTTACTCTAATGCTAAAAGTATTTGTATTGGAAAAATTTTTCCTTACTTGACCCTGTTTTCAACACTAATTTGAAAGCGAATTCACATTAATTATGTTGTCAAAGTGTATTATATTTAAGAGGTATTTTCTTTTGTCTTTTATTAGGATGTTCCCATGGGGCAGTATCATTTTCAGCGTTGCAGAGAGAGGTAAATTGGTTTTAAAAAAAATCAATTATTCACGTAAATTCCATATACATATATATATATATGTATATTTGCATTTTTATAGGTATAAGACATACTTTCAAGAGAGCAATTTCTTATTCAGATTACTTTTTGAACTGATGCCTCACAGATAAAAAGAGCTATGAAAACAGATTTTGCAGATATTTAAGAATTGTGAATATACTTCCTTCTAACAAATAAGCATTATTCAGAATGTCAAATTAGTGGCTCCTATTTACTTCTGCTAACATCTCGCTTGTTCTTCGTGCAGAAAGTGGTGTACAGGAAAATTGAGAGAGGAGGTAGAGGGGGGAAGAAAACAGAAGTTGCGAAGGGTTTTTAGTAAATTGTGTTATAACAGCTAATAATATGGAAAAGCATATTTTGTGAATTGCTTTGTATTTGCATTGTTTATTATTTCAAAGTTTATAGTGTTTATAGTGTTTGCAGTAGTATTTTGTGGACCTTCTGTAGTACTTTTGCTATGCAAAATGTTTGCAAAATCGTATCAATTTTTTTTAATCCCCTGCTTGTTGTTTCAGTGACTAGGCCAACACTGAGCAAAGATCACTTTCTCAAAAAAAAAAAAAAAAACAACAACAAAAAAAAACCCTTACGTATATCAGAATTTTATATCAAGAAAAAAATGACTACTCCTTAAAAAAAACAAGCCTAACACTGTCAGGATGCTGAAATCTTTCATTTTTATTTAAATGACCTGATAAGACTTTAGATAATGTCTTCATTTCAAAATTATAAGAAGCATTGCAAATATATAGGAAAGTTTGAAAGAGCCATTGAAAAATTTCTATTGTTATTATCTTTGGTTATGCAGACAAGTCATTCTATCTACTCCTTCCCCATTGTGAACAGGGTTGCCCAAGGAGGTTGTGGATGCCCCATCCCTGGAGGCATTCAAGGCCAGGCTGGATGTGGCTCTGGGCAGCCTGGTCTGGTGGTTGGCGACCCTGCACATAGCAGGGGGGGTTGAAACTAGATAATCATTGTGGTCCTTTTCAACCCAGGCCATTCTATGATTCTGTGATCTCCCTACATGGTAAATATCTCATTAATCAAAATAGAGGTTACTGAGGAACAGTGCAAATACATGTAGTATTCCTAAATTTCAGAAGCTGAACAAGTTTTGACCATGTTTGCATTATATTAATAAACAACATCTCTGGTTTTTAAACCCAGCATGTGTGTTTGGACATTATCTCCAGAGAATGTAAGTCAGCCTAGTAGTAAGAAGTACGTTCCAAAATGTATGAACAGGTACAAACATTGCCATGCTTGTTGATAGCATGCTATTGAAAGCAGTTTCTAGAAATGATTACTAGAGTCTCCTGTCTGTACTGAGGTATATAGCTAAAATTTTAGGTATGCAAGTTTGTCATTCTCCAAGGATAGCGCTGAAATGATGATAAGCCATCTGAAAATCAGTATTTTATTAGAATATGAAAATGTGGGTTTTGAAGCCTGACTATAGGCTTCCATTTGTGGCAATCAATCTTACCCACTTACATGGTATATTGATAGGGGTATGCCAGGAATGCTAAGTGTTATTAGATAATGTCTCCTCCGGTGTGGTTATTCCTCATGGGTGGAATGGTCCATATGTGAAAAATAAGCTGCGAACTCTTACTCAATCTCTGCAGCATTGAGTAGGCATGAAAACAGTTGAGTTGTTCAAAGCTACTGAAAATATATGAATATTAGTTTCTCAATGTGTGTGAATCCTGCAACAAGTTACTGTTTATTGGAAAATAACCCGAAAGCTTGATGTAGAAGTTGTTCCGTTGTATCTTTGAAAGTTTTGGATTTGTAGGTTAGGGAAATTCTGATAAGCTAGAAGTCAAATTTCAGATCTGAATGGTTAAAATGTGTTATTAAGTTAACATAAAATTTAAAGTTTTCAAGGCACAGAGATATAATCTAGCAATACTTGAAATATAATGGCCGTAAGGAGAGTGCTGTTGCTGAAAGAACTGGTGATGTTTGTACTTATCAAAGGCAAACCCTCTGCTGGGTTTATGATGAGTGCAGTGAAAATAAGACTATTTTTTCATTGCAGTTATATTCTATGTTATAAAAAGGGGAACAAGGCACATGCTTAAAACATTTCAGTCTTGATGTTCATACTTCTTACTAAAAATAAAGTCCAAGACAAGAAGAGTAAGCAGGCTTTCTGTAGGAAATGTTTATTATACACTAACACACTATTAGTCATCATACAGTCCTGACAAGGATATTTAAAAATGGTTGCAATAAATGTTTTCTGAATTGGAGCGTATTTCTGTTGTTTTTTATTAAATTCATGCCGCTGAGGAGGACTTTCTCTCAAATTTAATCTCCTATCGTTTCTTAAAGAAGTTTGGTGTTCTTTTTAAGTGCTCCCAAATGTTGGTTGATTGATTGATAGAGGGAGAAGTGGAGCAGACTTTTTTTGTCAAGAGCTTAGGAGGCTCAGTGTGTGAAGCCTGTAGAAGCTTTTGCAACATAAATGTTGACCACATATTACATAAATATTTATTTTTAAGGTTTATTAACAAAATGTAGTGATTTTAATTTCTCACATTTTTCGTTTCAGAACAAAATCTCAGAAAAGAAGATTTGAAGAGGAACTGAATGAGAGGATGATTCAGGCCATTGATGGAATTAACGCTCAAAAGTATGTTTCTATCCTCTGTTGTCTACTCGATTCAGCTTTGACATAAATCTGTAATAGTAGGTAGCATGTACTATTTCTCCCTCCCATGTTCACAGAGCATTCTTGAATGAGTAAATGTAGCGCTGCTGCTAGGCCACAAAGCTCTGCACATTGTAAAGAAGGATGTACAGTACCATTTAATACTACATGGGATGAGACATTGCCTGTGAACCGTGGTATGACAGAGGTTTTGGCTTACCTTGGTTTTCATAACAAAGGTATTTTTGTCTCTTTAACTTCACAATCATAGCTGTTACTCTACTGAATTATGTCATCTGAGAGCAGAGAAATATGACATAAAAATAACCGACTCAAGAATCAGAATGATGTGAAAATTAATGCTTCACAATTGTTACAGAAACATCTCCTCAGAATTATGAACTTTCCCTAAACTTGTAGTTTAATATCTCCCTCTCTCGTTTGCTTGGTTGAATTCTTAGACTAGGCTATGCTTGATGGTCCATTGAAATGACTGGGAGGGGCAACGTGCATGTGTTGCTTTTGTGTTCTGGGAGGTACTGGAGGTGGTATTGATGTTCTATGCTGGTGAATGGATAAGACTGAGAGAAAAATCAATACCAATCCGAAAGAAATGTGCAGGTTTCTTTTATGTCTCTGATGAAATAATTACTCTAGAACAATGTGGATAATGATAGAGAAAAACATGCAATTCATCACTGTATTTCTGTTACTCAGAATCTTAATTAGCTAGGTATTACTCCTAATTATTAAATGTTCATATATCATGTTTGTTTTGTTGCTTTTTTTGTTTTTTTTTTTTTTTTTTCATCTTTTCTTTTATAAGATACTTTTAGGAAAATATTTTTTAGTCATTATCTATAGGTCATACAAATATACAGAGAAAGAGGAGTCATCAGATAGACAAAGACTTCTGATTATACCAGACTTGCTTAAAACAGCTGTGCAAATTTTGACAGCTTTCACGTTTCCTCAGCTAAGTGAGCTCTAAAAACGATGATTTGATATCAAAGGCAGAAACATATTGTTGTCTTGTTTTCAGCTGAGACAGAGGTGTGTTTTTTTTCTTCATAATGTCTGGTATGATGCTATGTTCTGGCACTGGGAGAAAAACAGTGCTGATAACGCACTGATGGTTTAGTCATTGCTGAGCAGTGCTATATGGAGTCAACATTTCAACTTCTTGTACTGTCCTGCTGGTGAGGGGAGCTGAGGGGCACAAGGAGCAGGAAGGGGACAGAACCAGGGCAGGTGACCTAAAATGTCCAAAAGGATATTCCATATGACATCACATAAAGAAACAACAAACAGAAAACTGAGTGGAGTTGGCCAGAAGGACAGCTGCTTCTGTCCACAGAGTGGCTGGGCATCACTTGGCAGGTGGTGAACAATTGTGTTGTGCATCACTTATTTTGTAAATGTGTATTATGTTATTGTCATTACTGTTATCTTCTTTTCCTTTTCTGTCTGTAAATAGTTTTTGTCTCAACCCACTATTTTTAATTTTTATTGTTATTATTACTATTATTATTATTATTATTATTGTTATTATTTCTCCCATCCCACTGGGAAGGAGGAATGAGTGAATGACTGCATGATGTTTAGCTGCCTGCCGAGTTAATCCACAACAATTGTACATATACATTAGGAGAAATTATCATTACTCCCTGGGAAACCACACTAAGTGGCCTTGTTTGAGAAGGGGGGGCTGTACAGGATGACCTGCAGAGGTCTTTTACCTTAGAGAGTATGTGTCTTACTGAATTGTCAGAAAATCTGTGGCTTATTTAATTAGTGAATACATTCAGAGAAACTTAGGAACAAGAGAGATAAAACAAAAGTTGCTGCAAAAGCTTCAATTCATTTTGTGAACTAAACGGGGAACTATGGATGGGTAAGGAATGATTTTACAAATTACACAGACAGCATAGATGCCTTCCAAAACTAGGTTCTTTACCTTGATCTTGGAGGAATATATCACTCAAGACAGGTTATTCGATTGGTTATTCCAGAACAACTATAAACTACAGGAAAGTGTTAATTACCCAAACAGGAAGTTAATTTGATAATATTTTAACTACATGAATCTTAATCAGAAAGAAAAAAAAAATTGGTAGATCAAAACATGATATATGTTTTGGACATGAAACTAATCACTTTTTTTTTTTTTTAATTATTTCACTTCATTTGTGCCTGTGTAAAGTTTTTGGGGGACTCAACCACTGCCTGCTCTCCTGCTGCTTCATGCAACACAGATGTCTTTGCACAGCTCTGCCAAGTGCTGCATGTACACATCAAGGGTGACTCAGGGCTTCTGCATTCAATTTCATCTTCTGGAATGCAGATGAAGTCATGATCTCTAAGAAGCAGGGTCATGGGCTTTTGGGATGATTGAGAGCAGTAGATCTAGTTAGCATTGCTCCTTGAAAGGCCATGTGAGAAGGGTTATAACCTTCTTATTCAATACTATTCTAGATAAAGAAAGGTACAGATTTAGAAGAAGGAATAAGGAACACCAAGTTTTTCTCTTTCAGCCGTGTACCATAGCTATTAGATGTGCATCCTGCATAGGACAAGTTGGCTAGCTCTGGCTATACCACCTTGGTGATCAGGGGACTTTTATTGGACATGTGGTAGATGGATCAGAATCTAAATAAATATCTACAGAGAGAGCTAAACTAAAATTATTTTGCTATTTGGTAAGTAGGTGACTATGTTAAAAAGATACATTCTCTTTCCTTTTTCTGGCTGCTATGGTTTAAACATGTTGTCTACTGGACTAGACCTTTAAAACCATGCACCCTTGTCTATGACTCTGTCTTTGTTGTTCCTTGAACTGCAAGGGAATCCAAACATAAATGTGTTACTTCCTGGATGGCATATCTCCACGTAGCTGTAGATATTTGGGACTTCTAGGCTCATCAGGGAGTCAGACAGCAGGCAGGATTTTGCAGCCCTTATTACTCTGCTAAAAAAATCCTTACCTTTGTGCACCATCTCCTAAGCTTATTCTTCATTTATACTTGTCTGTGCTGCCCTCTGTACCTGCTGAATCTTTCTGTTGGCTCTCCTATTTTCCATATCTTCTGGATGATGCCTTGCCTGCTTACTTGCTTTTAATCCCACAAAACCTTTTCTCTAAATCTTGCTCGCCTTCTTTTCGTTGATGTCATTTTTCTTCTTTCATCTGTTCCTACAGATTTTGCTATAGAATAAAACGTTTTGTCAGTATGGATGGATAGGTCTCTTGCTTTGATTTCTGTTGCCTGGCATGAAGATAGCTGATAGCACTAGTGATATGGAAATTGGACATGCAGTCCCTCAGTCCCTTAAAAAATGGTGTATTTTAAGTCTGTCTGGAAGATGGATGTGAAAGGGTAGAACATGTTTGCTGAAAGTGAAAGATTCTTTTTTTTTTTTTTTTGAAAGTGAAAGATTTATTTATTTATTTATTTATTTATTTATTTTTACTGAAGTGAGAAATCACTGTTGAGTGTTTGTGAAACTGAGATTTTTCAAAAGGCAGGCATAGTCAATTATTGACTTTTTTTCACAAAAACAACGAGAGAGAGCTATGACCTCAAGGCCGCCTCCTATCAGAAGAAAAACTGAAGTTGCAGGGCAGAAATGCAGAGTTACTAAAGCTTTCTAGAAATTCCTAAAACTACTTTAAAAGAGATACGATCACTATGATTTTACTGAGGTCTTGAACATGTGAGCTAGTTGTAGGGAGTACAAGGCAGCATTTGCTCTAAGTGCTATTCGTGTGATCAAACGTGTACAGACCAGATTAGGCCTTAGAGAGCTGCTCATGCAGGTCCATGGTGCAAAGACTGACACTGGTTAAAGACAAAAACAGTTCACTTTTCTTTAATAATGTTTTTTACATTTGCTTTTAGAATGAGTGTGATTTATCTGCCATTCTTACCTATTGTAGAAGTATGTTTTTAAAAGATAACTTGTGAAGATGGGACCAGATGGCCTCCAGAGGTCCCTTCCAACCTAAAACTGTTCTGTGAAAGTCGTATATATCAGTGATCTGTGAAAGGTTTGCTTTTATCTCTGTGCACCAATTTTTTCTGTGCCCTGCAGTATTACAGTATTTTGGACATGAGTGGTATGTCATTGTGAGAATTATATCATAGAAATCTCTCCCTTGATTGTCTTTAGCAGTGATTCTCAGAAAAACAGCTCATCTGAACTTTTGTTTCATGAGTACATTCACAGTGGAAATCAAAATGCGGACAGGATTTGTAATATTCTCTTCTAATTTTAGTGTGATTCATCATATATGTTCCAAAGCCCAATAACTTTCTTCTAAGTTATTTTCTTAATTTGCTGCGTTTCAGTAGTACAAAAAGATGGGACTACTTTATTCTTCTGTCATTTATGTTTTCTTTTTCTTTTCTAGGCAGTGGCTTAAATCTGAAGACATTCAAAGAATATCACTTCTTTTCTATAATAAGACTCTGGAAAAAGAAGTAAGTTATTTTCACTGCAAAGTCATGATTGATTCCTTCTCTACCTTATCCTAAGTGAGGCCACCTTGCCTTTATAACACAGAGCACCTCCCCAGTGAGAAGTGCTTAAACATTTTTGCCTCATTTGTAGTAGAAGTGTTTTGAGTATGATGTCCAGTACTGCTTCTCTGTTTGCAGGGCAATTTTTACAGTGTTCAGCAATTCTGAATTTCTCAAAGTTTTCAAAGTCTCATAGAAATGAGAGGAGGTTTGATAATCTTGATTTGCTGATGCTGAACCAAAGGATTCCTAAATTAATTACCTATGTGCTCAAAAAATATTTATCAAACATTGCTATTTCTATTTTTTTTTTTTTTTACCACGTCTCTAATACTTCACCTCCAGTCATGATAGTCATGATAATTTTCCTGCAGTAATTTCAGTTCATTTGTTTTCTTCATAAGCACTTTATGCTCACAGTCATTCCAAGGAAGTGATACTGTAAATTGTATTTAAGAAAAATACCTATCTGTATTGGGTGCAATTCACTAAACGTTTTTATGAGTAATATACTTAATTTAAAAAAAAAATCAAAATGAAAGTTTCTTCCCTTATAGGCAACTGTTGTGACCACTAGCCCAGGAAGTCAGGCGTTTTCTTTTTGCCCCCTTGTGGGGCTTGATTTTGTTTCAACATACTGACAAAGTTTCAGCGATAAGACTGGAGAGTTGTCTCTTTTCCCACCTCAGGAAGCAAAGAACAACTGATAGCTGAGAAGTTACTGTGTCTTTCAGTGAAGTAAAAGGTAGATCAGACCACAATTGGCTTTGTAAGTGAGTTAACCTGATAAGAACATAATAGGGAAAGCATTACCATGGTATGTTTATACTGTGCAATGGAGGTAAAAGCGTCATCTGGGTCACACTTGATTCTCAAAGACGTAATTAATCATTTTTGCACGTACCTTCAGTTCAAAGTGTCTGAAGTAATTTTCACATCCTCTCACAACTCAGCAGAATGGAGTTCTTCTGGCAGACTGCCAAAGGCATGTTGTATGACCTTGGCAATGCATTATGGTGAGAAAAAATTTAAGGCTTGTTAAGGCTGTGTAGAGGTGGCATAAGAAAGAAGCAGCAACACCCAACGTGGTCTCACCCACAGGGTTTAGTGATTGCACTGAGTGGGAGCACATACAGATTTTTATGTGGATAGTACTAACTGATTAGTTCTAAAATAGAACTTGAGAGCAAACCATTGTATGTGCTGTTTGGACAATGAGGGAATTGGAATTCTGGAGAAAATCAGCCAAGTTATTTGGCTCTGTGGATGCTCCCTGTAAGAGCCTAATCTCTTTTAGACTGTTGAGTGTTACAGTATGACAAAGAACTAATTGTTCTTTTCAGGTCTGGCTTTTTAAGGTTCTGTCTTTTAATGACTCACTAGTCCAATTTTAAAGAACTCGGTAGGAAGCCTGATTTTGATTTAAGCAGGAACTTTTCAACCCTGCAGGGCCTGAAAGTACTGTAAGGTAATAAAGCAAAATAATTATTTAACCTAAGGAGTGAGTTGCCTGGCTTTGTTCGGAAATGTCTGGAGAAGTGTAAAACACTGAAAAGAATTTACAAGTGTGTTGGAACTTTTTGAGATTTTAACAGCAACTCAAGGCCCAAAATTGTTGGAAAGGACCATTGAGATATAACAAACGCTCAACAGATGGAACAACAAAACTTGCTGCAAGCATAGTGATATTGGTGCCTTGGAGCTCAGTTAGTTATGTGGGAAGAATTGCTTCCAATTTGTCACAGAATTTAAAAACAAATGCTGTTGGGGTGCTAAACTCAGATGCTGCACATTCATATAAAATAAAGTGCACCAGTTTCAAGGGAAGAGTTTGGCACTAAGTGTGAAGACACCACCATTAGAAAGCGTAGCTCATGCACATTTTGTTTTATGTTTGCACATTGAGAACGTAATAACGCAGAAATAATTTTTGATACTCTTTTTTTAATAAATCAGATCTTGGAATCCTTACCTTTTTAATAAACTTTGATAGTGTTACCGTCAGAAAAAATTAGCGCAGTAGAAAGAAATGCAGGAGTGGAATAGCAAAAGGACAAACAGGAAATGAATGCTCACCCATCTGCAAAGATCTGAGCTTGTGGGGGAAAAGCACCACAAGGGAGGGATCTCCATCCAGAGATCCTTCCCCAGTGGCAGTCAACCCTTTAATGGGGTCTAAGAGAGATGCAGGTTCCACGCCTTTTGGTTGCACAGGTGAATTGTCTTTGCCTGTGCTCCCAGGGCTGGTCCTTTCCCTGGGTGATCAATCAGTGGTTCAGGCTGTGACTCAACACTTACCATACAGATAGGTTAAGTAACTTCAATAGACCCAATCTTTAGGTCATTTCCTTTTGAGTGCTTAATTGATTTCATTCTATTATCTATATGATCTAATAATATAATCTAATCTATGTGTCAATCTCAAATTATAGGAAATTCTTCTGATAAATATTTCACTGCTTAATTCTTGTGTTTCTGGACAGACTAATTAGAGAATTGTAAATAGTACTTTTTTTATTAATGACAAGGCGGATGGAACCAACCCTCTCCTAATAACAAGTTTTTATTATTATCAGTGAATAGATAAGGCATTTTAATACAGACATTCACTGAAGTGATAATGTAGCACCATTAAATATCAGTATGATAGGTAGCTCTGCTATTGGAAAAAAAAACTTTTATACAAATTGTTAGCAGTTTACACTTTGTTGATTCATGTACTCAGGAGTTTCCTGTATAAATGACATGAACAGTTTCTTATATCTGTTCCAGCCCACTCAATATTTATTGTTAACTCAAAAAACAGTTTGGGGAATTAGTGACTGAGAAAGATTGTGGAAGCATGGTCAGCTATTCTTAATAATAGAAGTACTTATACTTTTTTAATTAAAATTTTTATGATGATGCTATTTTTTAATTATATTTTTTTATGATGAATATGGGATAGTCCTGTTCTGAGGAGGAACAAGACCAAACCATTTCTCATGGCTATCTACTCTGTCCTTTGAAAAGTGAAAGGCTTCACTACTGTGCCTGATAATCCTCATGTAAGTGGATATGATGATAACCTATGAACAACAGGAAACTTACTGTGGCTGAAATGAGCCTGTGCGTATCTGCATCTTAAAACTGGAATTTCAGTTGGGTGATGTTTTATCAGTTTTGAAAATTGTGTTTGTAATATTTGCTCTTTCTTTTTCCAGTACAGAGCAACCACTCTGCCTGCGTTTAAGTACTATGTGACTTGTGCCTGTCTCATATTCTTCTGCATTTTTGTTGTGCAGATTCTGGTATTGCCAAAGTAAGTGGTATTTTAACATAAACATTCCTATGTTTATTTGCATATTAGTGTAAAAAAAAATATATATATATGAGTAAAAGTGTTTTGAATTGTCAGATTACAGAGATCAATTAATGGAAAAAATTTGGACAGAGATTGAGGATTGTAGCCAATTTTCAATCTTATACTTGTTTCTAATTTTAAACGCTGCCATTGCATGGTGCTCCAATATTAGTATCAATTCTTCATTGATTTTAGTTTTTCTATTTAAAAATGTGTGATGATGACACGAATCCATACGTGCAAAGAAAAGTAATACAAACTATGGATTTATGAGACTACAATTGCATGTTAAATAAGCCAGAGCATTGGGCTTTAAAGTGGGGTAAAGTGGATTGCAGAATTGAAACTGTGATTAATTACTTTTATTTAACACATTGCTGTGATAATACTGCTTTGTTCTACGTACAATTATCGTTTCTATTTGAAGAATTTCTCTTTTTAATACTAGTTTAAAAAATATCAATTGATGAAGTAATTATTGCCATCAGAATTTATTTCTATGAGAGGAATGATTGTGAGATAATTTGTTTTTATACCAGCCAGAATCAACTGCCCTTTCTGTCTATGCGTTTTCTAGAAGGCCCAAGGAAATTGGAATGCAGTTCCAATAAATAATATTTTACTAGATTTCTGAAAATGCAATTTTGCTGTTGATTGTTTCCATAATGGACACTCGGTGTTTGTTAGTTTGATAGCAGTTGTCTCCAAAGCAAACACTGTGTATTCTCTCAGATTCAGGTCTCAGACTCAGATTCAGTATTCAGCCTTTTTTTTCTGCACAGTGCTTGTGGGAGTAGTTTTTACAACTCAGATGAGTGACTGCTCTCTCATGCTGTAGTACTTGTGTTTTAATTCAAAGCCAAAAGGAATTTTTATCCTGCAGACTTTTTTTATAACACATATAAATTTTTACAGGCTTCTTTTCGGATGTTACAGCATTTTCTTTGCAATGGGTTTTCCATTAGTTTCTAATTTACAGACACAGGCCACGAAGGGTCAGTCTTAGAAGGAAAGAGTTCAGCAGTATCCTTTCTGTGGCTCAGTCTGAATTTAGGTATCATACCAAAACAAAACATGAATCCAATTAGTCTCTTCCAATATTATCACTTGCAAATGTGTTTTTATGTTTTTATTTCAGTCACAAAAATGAATGTAGCTTTATTATTTGCCATATATGAAGTAAGGTATTCATTTTACTATATGCTTATTAAGTCTATTGAACCAAATGTGTAGATCATTAAAATGTATCAGATACTTGAAATTAGAACACTTGGGAAATATGTTCAACTAAGGAAAGTGTTCTTTAACTTGTAAAACCATACGCTGTCTTTCTAGTATCAGAACAAAAGATACAATAATTTGTCCTTTTCATTACAAAAAATGTAAATTATTCATAGTCCTTTGATAAGGCTGCTTATTAAATTAGAAGAGCAAGAGTATAAAATCACGGAGTGTCTGAGTTTGGAAGGGACCTCTGGAGATCATTTGGTCCAGCTGCCTTGCTCAAGCAGGTTAGAAAACAGATATTAGCATATGAATTATGTCCAGCTTCAAGGGCTCTGTGAATTAATTTAAAATAAGCAAAAATTGTAATAAGGAAAGCAAGGTTTTATGCAAGCATCTGGAGCTCTGCTGGAAAATCTCAGTGCGTGTTTCAGATTTTAAAAAATACTTTAAAAATCACTGATGTACATAAGGGTATTTCTGGAAAGTAAAATTATTTTTGTTATATTATAATTTTACCTGAGTTGCTTACAGAGATGTATTTATTTAAAAATTCTATAAAAAATCAGGTGCGGAACAGTTTTCTTCTGGGTTATTGCACAGATGTAGATTGGGAAGACGTGTCTGCCTACTTGTCTATAACTAGGAAGCAGTGATAACAGCAGGAGAAAATGTTAGGCAATTAGCCATTCTTGTTGACAGTTTGGTGTTCTGCACTGGAAATAAAGTTCAAACTCCAGTCAAGCAGACTGAACTGCTACAGATGTTATTTCCTCCCAGGAAAAACGAACATGCACATATGAAGAAAACAGCACAGATTATTGGTTAGTTTAAAATTCTATCTAGTATTTCTTTCTAAAAGCTCTGCAGAATTTTTAAATGGTGATTTAATGAAGACAGAGAGAAAAACTTCATCTGTCATTGGATTTTATGGGTTCACTATTAATCTGGTTTTACAGCAGTGTAATGTTATTGATTTCTGTGCATGTACACCACCTGCTGCTTTAAAGTAGATTTGGAAATGCTTGATAGTAACATCCAGCATGTTGCAAGAATATAAGCAATGTGTGCAAGATCATGAGACATTTCTTGCAAGGCTTGAGTCGTTGATTAACGTTTCATTTTTCCTGTGGTCTAGAAACTAGTGCAATGTTTTCACAGTAAACTTAAATTAGTAATTACAAATAAGAGCAATATCTTGGACTTGAATGTGCCATGGTGTCTTTATTGTGCCATTACGACATAGCAGATCGTTTCCTTGGAACTGGCCTTCAGTGGCTTTTTAGTCTTTTTGGCTTATGAGGTGACAGAAGTACCTGTGGTGATTCACATGAATCCTAACTTCTCTATTTAGTGAAACTGTCAATCGACATGAACTTAATAGTTGTTTTTTTAAATGCATTCTGCTAACTTGATATAAATCCATTTCTATTGAACAGGAGGTACTCATTGTGCTATTCAGGCAGGGAATTTGATTGGGATGACATTTAAAATTCATCCCAAGTTTTCTTTCTTTCTGAGGCTGCTGTGTTTAAGAACTTACGTCCTTTTGTCCTGAGTCATGACAAGCTAACAATCATCCATCCTATCCCTGGAAGAGGGTTAGGTCTTGGTGTGGTATTTCCTATTAAACGCAGGTGAATTTCTTTGCAGAAAAAGGAGGTCCTTAAAAACCTCATCTAAAAGCGGGCATACAAAATATGAGACATTACAGCAGAAAGAAAAGCATTATTACTGCCTTTTTTTAATGCTGCATCCAATTAAGAAATAAACAGCTACAAAAAAGAACACCCTGTAGTATAATTACAATATTCAAATTATTTTTCCTAAACAAACTGCCATGCAGTCAGCCTGCATAGTCATTGAGTCAATCAGTGACATCAGTCAAATCAAAAAAAGTGTAGCTGCTATTGGTTACAAAAAACATCTAAATTCAGTATTGTCTTGTATAATTCCTTCATCATGATTTTATCACTCAAGAGTTTACAATCAAGCAGTCAAAAACATGAATGTCAGTATGGTGGAAAGCTGTGTCTACTCAGGTGCATGAACCATGGGTCACACGTTTTCCTAAAAGTTACAGAAGTGGGAAAGAATACATTCTTTTCTCCATGATTACATTCTTTTCTTATTTTTTCACTGCATTTGTCTTCATGATGAATCTTTATTTTTCAGTTCTTATGTTATGAACAAGAGAGAACTATGCATAAACATATATTTTTTTTCCAATCTCATACTGCCTCATTAAAATAAATTATTCAAAACATATTTGTACTTGATAAAACCAGAAAAATATGTCCACATTTTAATTTTGTTAACAGTGAATGATTTAGACTTAGAAGTGTCTGAAGCCTAGGAAATTCTTGTGTTTAATTCTTTCAAGTTCAGATTCTGACCGTCAGTAGATTATTGTCAAGGTTTGTCCTGTCAGTATCCCCAGCAGGTACCATAACAGGGAACAGACATTTCACAAATGAGGGCACTGAAGAATAGGAAGAGGCAGGTAAAAAGTTAAGTCTTTTGGGTTCCTGAGTGCTCTTGTGACACAGTAGTTTGTGTGCATCTGTCAGTGCAGTGCATTGCAGTGATTCCTTTTTATGACTGCACAATAAAGGCAAGAGTAGTTTACTGTTTTTTTTAATGTTCCATTAAAAAAATAGTGACTTCCCTGTGGTCATTGCCTCAAATGAGACTTATTTATGCAGGCACTTAATTTTTAGTGTTTTGCCTCCCATTATAGCACCTTCATCCTACTTCTTTCCTTCTAAGAGCGGCATGAAATCGTTTCAGCTTAGCGTAACTGAAACAAGAAGTTCTACTGTTTCCAGAAAAGAAGTGGGTGTGGGGAGCAAAGAACTTGGAACTGTTTTTCCTCTGTATTTGTTGCTCTGGTCTCTAAGATATCCTTTTTCCTTTTACAAAGCTATCATCGGCCCTTTTCTCTTTGCCCCAGCGATCATTCTTGTTCAGCTTTCAATGTTATCTTTATTCCTGTGCCACTCTGACAACATCATCGATCTTTGTCAGTCTGTGTAGAATATCTGCTCAGACCTTTTGTTCTTGTCTGTTGTCCCATTGTTAAGCACTCTCTGCATAAGCTTTCCTTCCTGTATGTTCATTTTATTTCTTCTGCCCTCAAGTTTCTCTCAGGAGCACCTAAGTGTCTCCTATAAGTGAACACTCCAAACTTAACTGATAATTATAATATTTTATATTATTTATTTAATTTATTATAATATTTCTTTATGAGAAATTCTTGGACAACAAGCATTCCGAAGCAATAAGGATTTTCAGATAATTTCTAAAAGAAACATCATTTCAAGGTGAACATGGTCTGTGAAATGCCAGTTGTTTGTTTTCATTGGCTGTTCTCACCAACCAAAAACTTGTTGAATACTTAGCATGTAAAAGGTTCTCTGTGTGATTGGCAAGGAAGCTCATAAATTATTCTCCAAAATGCTCTTAATAGCAGCAATATGGCATCAGATTGGTTTGTGAAGTTAATGCCTTTTTGTTCTTTCCTGAAAATAGCTCAACATCTATAACACTGTCAGTAAAACAGGTCAAAATATTTTCCAGTATTTGTACATAATCTAAGAGTTAACTCCAAAGAGTTCTACTCCTTCATTTTTAGTATTGTAGCATCTAAAATATATATATTTGAATTCAGATGTCATTTCTAAAGAACAAGGATGTAACTTTTTATTAGAAATATCTTTAAATTCTGAATCATAGGTTTATGGAAGAGCTAACTTAAAATATTATATTACTGAATTAAAATTTAGTAATTAAAAGAAAAGTAATAAATGATTAAACGCTAATCAAGTTTTGCTAAAATAAAATATTTGCTGGGGCTGAAAGTGATTGAGAGATACTTTGAAATTTTGCAAAGATGTCAAATCAGTGGTTAAAGCTGAAAGCAGACTCTCAGGTGAAGACCATCATGACCATGTCTGATTTTCTTTCTTAACTCAGTTGGTCTAGAGCTTCTCGTCTCCTCTTGGCATGCATTATAAATGTAATTAGGTCTGACTGCATCTTTCCCTAGGCAGCCATGCTAAGCAGCTCTCACATAGCTCCTGGTGGAGCAATTATGCTGTGCTGTGGTGTTTGTATAGAGATATTCAACATTTGCAGAATGTATGCATTTACGGATTGTTTCTGCATCCCTATTTCTGGTTACTGAGTCCCAGTGCTATCTTGATAGACTTTCCTATTAAGATTACATAAGAAAAGGATAAGTTAGGATGCTGAGTAAGGATGATTTCATGTCTAGACTATTCAGTTACATGTTTATTTGTTGATCTTTTGTAGTTTGTTGGGGACTTTTCTTTTTCATTATAAACCTGTTTGTTTTTCTTTTCTTCGTGGTATTGTCTTCTATCCTATCATGCTGCCTGTCCTTTGATACTTCAGAACTGGCCAACCAGTCAGATTTGGTACAAAATGGAGTTTTCAAAGGTGTTGAATTCCTACTTATTTGGGAAATGAGCTAACAGGATGTAGCATCAGAGGTGTCACAAATGCCACAGTTTCTAGCTACAAGACACAGAAAACTGGATATCATTCCCCTGTACTATTGCTTTTCCAGCCTTCAGGGAGGAGTTTCACCACTATAACACATGTATTTTACAAATTTAGCAGACTCTTCTATTTAGAAACAACGTCATCAACAAAGATATATAGTATTAAGGTTCTTCTTTAACACAGTTTTTAAAGTAGAACAAACCAACCTTAATGCTGTTAATGCAACTCTACCAGTTAAATTATCTGTATGAAAATTACTACCATCATAATAGTTTTGCAAAGTGATAGAGAATACTGATGTGAGCATTCTTTCACAAAAACTTTAAAAAGGGAAAGTGTAGCTTTAATGTTAATAATAATATTTTGAAAGCTGTTCTTTGATATGTGGGAGATTAAAAAAAAAGAAAAAAGTGGGGAAAATGCATGTCATTCTAGTAAGAACTGAAATGTTTTTTCCATGGTTTTGATGTTTGGAGTTGCAGCCTACACATGGGAATTTTTGTATCGTTACCTGCATTGTAAACAAAGAAAGGCTGTGCTACAAATGTGTACATTAGACATTAATATACGTTTTCTTCTTTCTTGCAGAACATCTATTCTTGGAATTTCATTTGGGGCCGCATTTCTCTTGCTCGCTTTCATTTTATTTATCTGCTTTGCTGGACAGCTTTTGGTAGGTATTAAGGGAATCCAATCTGGAAGTTAATAGTTTCTTTTAAATGACACATCCAAATTTTCCCAAGTCGCTCTGAGAGTAACATGCGTCCTCAGGCCTCTGAGCACATGGTTTTGTCCCTGCTAACTTACTGTAAATTGTTCTCATTTATCTGAAAATCAGAAAATGCCACTGCAGTTATTGCCTGCCTACGTTAAAGATACTCTCTTTCCCCCATAAAGATGGATCCTCTGAGAGGTCTGCATTACTATTTGGTTGGCTTTTCTGAGTTTTTTGCTATTGTCCTTGTAGGAGATGACCTTTTTTAAAAAATGCTTTAAACTGGGGCACTGCATATTTGCTTATTTTTAAGTATTGTAAAAGACCTTTTCTGAGTTTAGCGTGCATTTCGTGGTGACAATTTGACATATTGAATTTTTATAGTAAAATGTTGCTGTTGAGTAGTACATGTGTTGTTAAAATGCTTCCTAGTGAACCTGATAATACGCTCAATTTGGGAATCCAGGATTTGTGCAAACTTTCAAATTTTACACTTCAAAGTTTAATTAACAACTATTGCTTTGCTCCTTTCAGTTATTCTCAAATAGATCCAGTGTATAAATCCATCAAGAAAGAATATTTCAGAATTTGTGATAAAGTAAATGCAATTTGAATTTGATGTATAATCTAGAATGTCTGTACCTGTATTTATGTTCAGTGTTTACTTAATATTTAAGCTCGTTTTATATCTTACTTAAAACTGTTCTTGTCAAGTAAGTGACTTACTACGACTGCAGAAAATCTTTCTACTCATGTTCCAAATTATTATTATTTTTTGGCCTTTTGAAGCAGAACATGCTTACTTTCCCATGCCTCAGACATGTGAGTCAAGATGAAATCCAGTTTCTGTTTTGTGTCCAATTATTGACTGCAACTGAAGAGCAGTACACTAAGCTGGCGTACTGAGCCTTAAATTGGGAATGCTGTGGGATTGTTCTGTCGGGAGAAATCTCAGAGGCAATCTTATCGGTCTGTCTAAACACCTGATGGTAGGGAATGAAGATGAAGGAGCCAGGCTCTTTTCAGCCCTGCCCACTGGCAGGGTAAGAGGCAGTGCACACAAATTAAAGCACATCAGAAAATTCATCTGACTACCAGAAGAGACTTTCTTGTGGTGAGGGCTGTCAGACATTGGAATGGGGAAAACGTAATGTGTTGTGCCACTGGTTCTGTCATTGTGATCCATTTTAACAGAGACAAGAAAATGAAAGATTCAGCTTTCCACTCTCCCCTTAATTAGAGGGATTTGCATTGCTACTATCTCTGAAGGCTTGGGTACAGTTAATCCTCACTTCTTTACCATCTTTGCATTTTTCACAATTTCCCATGAGAAAAAGCTGAAAGAACTTTCATATAAAGAAGTGGAACTTGCACATGAGAAAGGCAATTCAGTCATCACGTAGTAAAACAATGAGGAAAGGTGGTTTGGCAATGGAACCAAGAAAGCGAGAATGTAAGATTTCTTAATTTCTCCTTCTTCTTCTCCTTGTAAATAACCAGGACATGTTTCTTAAGAAAATGTAATTACTCTGCATTTCAGTTGCCTTTCAAGTGAGGTAGGGAATTAATCTAAAGTATAATGAAACAATATTTTCAAATGTTTTTAAATCCTTGGAGTGAGGTTCCAGAGGTATTGTTATTACTTAATTGCAAAAGTTAGTTCTCATGTAATGTCATGCTTGATTGCTATTTGTTACTGGCATAACAGAAAAACACGGAGTAAAGGTGGTGCTGTTGAATAATGAAGTGAAAAATAAAATTTACTTCAAGGGAAAGTCAGTCTTTTCTGCACAAAATAAAAAGATGCCAGAGAACTGGTATCAAGGACATGAGCACTCATGGGGATTTGATTTATAATGTAGTTTAGGAGGAATACAAACATATTTCTTTTGCTTTTAAATGGATGGCTAAGCAAATTTCTCAATTCACAGTTGAGGAATTGTGCCACTTGAATAATATCTAGCACCTAATTTTTATGAGTTTTTATACCAACGTCTTAAACAATTCTCAGAAATTGAGACCTATTACAGCATTCCTGTTGACCTGTAAGATGCCGTGTTGTAACCTAAACAGTTTGAAGAGGAATTATTTATGTTTGTCTTTATGAGTTCAGCTGCTCTAATGTAGAAGCTATGTTAAGAAGCCTTTCAAAAAAGTAAGTTACTACCATAATTGCTGCAGTGCTGTCTTTCCTTCACTGGAATGGACATAGTTCTGTAAGGTGATGGGTGAGAGGCAGAAACTACCAACAAGAATTAGTAAGTTTGTTTTCCCTTTTCTCTTCCTAAAATCTTTTACTGTATGTCAATAATCCAAGTACTGTTTTGCAGCTTTAACCACAGTCGCAAACTGTTATATTTCAGTTACATGTTTGTTGCAGTATCTGACCCATAACTGCAAATGATTAATTTTTAGAATAAAAAGCTTGGAATTGTCAATCCAAAAAGTATCAATATCTGGACATTCACATTATATTGCAACTGTTTAGAGAAATCAAGCTTTATCATCCTAATCTTGATCGTCTCTTGTTTTTTTCCTATCTCTTTTTCTTAAGGGTGCATTTTTTGATTCCCTTCCATAATGCATGTACTTAATGGCAGCTATGTTTGTGTATACACACCTGCACATAATTACAGAGTTTAGAATTGCTGAATATATCTGTTTTTAAAAGTCACAAAAAAGAACAGGGTTTCATCATGTCTGTGACTAAAGGGCTGTGATAGGAGAGCTCTGGGTAAGGATGAGGCACCTATCTCACCTCCTTGCATGACTGGGGAGAAAATAGGATGAGACAACTTGTGGATCAAGATAAAGGGATGGAGATCTCTTACCACTTGTTATCATTGACAAAACAGACTTGACTTGGGGAAATTCCTCCCAGAAACATCTTCCTTCCCCCAAACAGCACGAACAGACATAAGAGGGTCTTATGGCCAGTAAGCAGTGTTTTCTCTCTGCTTCTTTCCCTTCACGCTTTTCCACTGCCCTGAAGTAGACTCTTCATGGACCACCATTACCTCAGGAAATATTCACCTCCTTTGACATGGGTCCTCCCAGGATTGCAGTGTGGGTATCTGCTCCACCATGGAGCACCTCCTCCTCCTCCAACCTTGGTGGTCACTTTGCTGTTTTTTCCCTTATTTTCTTCCACCCTCCTCTGTTTTCTTATCCTTTCTTACCCTTTCTTACATATCTTTTCCCAGAGGTGCCCTCACATGAACCCACCCACTGCCATCTTGATAGCTGCACCTGATCCAGGAACTTAGAGCAGTAGTCTAAGTATTAACAAGGCGGTTACAAGATTCTGTAGTGCTGGCAAAATCTAAAGTTCAAACTAGGACATGTGGCTTTTACTACATTCTAATCTTGTCTCAATATTTGACACTTCACCCTCTCAGTCTCTATGGATTATAAATGGCTGTCAAAACTGCAGAGTAAAGCAGGCAAAAGTCAACCTTGAATAAGCTTGTCTGTTTGATTTTAATTTCCTTGATAAATGAAAAAAAAATGCAGGCTGTACTGTTAAAATTACTAGCTCTTCCAGAATTTAATTACAATACTGTAAGAAGATATTTGTGCTCACTCTTTCACTTTGCGTTTATTATTAGTTGATTTTACTGTTCAGCTGCACTGCAGCACAATCCAGCTCAATCTGTTACAGAGTGATAATAGTGGTGATTAAATAAGAATAGAAATGTTTCCATCAAACAGTGTGATACAGTGGTAGCAGAAATAATAAGGTTACAGACTTGCAGATCATATCTTTTATGTATGTAAGCCAATATCAATCTCAGGCAAACAGACTGAGTGCAGGAATGTCTGAGAATTCTCATAGAAACACTTACTCATCCATGGACATTAGATCTTCATAAACCCTAGCTAAAATTGTCATATATCCTGAAATATGTCTTTTAGACACTAATTACCTATTTGTCCCTATGCATGTTTCTTCTTCCTTTTGCTTTTCCTTTTCATCTTCTCATCCTTTTTCTTTTTACTCTTCCCCCTTCTCTTTTTTTTCTCCCCCTTCTCTTTTTTTCCTCCCCCTTCTGTTTTCTTTCATTTCTTTTTTTCCTTTTATTTCTGAATATCACCACAGTGAGAGTTGAATCTTAAGGTTATGAACAATTTTTGTCTTAAAGGTCTATTTTGATATATATATATATATTCATAGTTAAGATGTAAAATACACATTTGTATTAGTTTTGTAGGTTTATGCAATTGAACCCCATAGAATTAGCATAACACAATGCCAACAAACAAATATCAGAAAATAATTGGCTCCACAGTTAAGAAAAAGGATCTGATTTGAGTTCATTTTAAAAAGTGCAGACAATATGTGAGCAGCTTTGTCCCTCCAAGAGGAGAACTTGTTATTTATTAGCTCCATTACCATACCACCATGTAAAGAGTGAGACACTATCTTTGTGTGCATGGATTTGTATTTTACTTCAAGGCAATTGACACGGGTACTTAATAGTCAAAAAGACCATGTACACTCAAGATATTTACAAAGATTTTTTTATTCCAGACAACAAGGACAGGATTATCAGTGCAAGCACTCTTGGAAATTATTTTCTCAATTTGGAATCTTACCCCTGAAGTGAATGTTTCTCTTATGCACGTAGAAATGAAAAGATCAAGGCCTTTCAGTTTCACTGTTCAGTAGTAGTCTGCTTGTAAATTAAGGTTAAAGTGGTGAGAACTCATAGAGGCACTTTGGCAGCCACAGCAAGATCCAACAGAAGCTCTGCAGTGGCAAGTTTATCATCATTAAGTAAGGTACTGTGTTCAGACTTCTCAGGGAAATACCCTACCCACTAAAACCAGGGAAATTGAACAGAGTTACATTCTATCCTTGTGGTGATAGATGAGCCACCAGTGTGGTGCTAGGAGGGAAGGACAGGACATGGTGTGCTGCAGTGCTTTATGGTTCCAGAATTTTATGATGCCAGGGCCATACATTCCCAATGGATCTTTACTAGCAAGGAAGTTTAGACCAGTTATCTGTGCTTAGTGTGAGCAGTTCAAAGTGTAGAGACCTAATTGCTGGAGCACCTAATTCCACGGTGATTGTGGTATGCTGTCATTGACAGCCTGGTCAATGACCCCAGTGTTCCATGGCTCCAACATTCCAAACAAATTTGCGTTAAGCACACGTTTGGTGTCCATCAGTGCTTACCAGAAGGCTCCCAAAACGGATGCAAAGCATCACACCAAAGAAGAGCAAATTAAGCACGCAAAAGGAGTAGAGTTATTTAGAATTATAGAATCATGGAATCATTAAGGTTGGAAAAGACCTCTGAATTCATCTAGTCCACCTGACAACCCATCACCATGCCCTCAATGCCACATCTACAGATTTCTTGAACACCTCCAGGGACCATGACTCCACCACCTTCCTGGGGAACCTGTTCTAGTACCTCACCACTCTCTGAAAAGAATTATTCCCAATTTCCAGCATGAACTTCCCCAGGTGCAACTTGAGGCTGTTCTTTCTTGTCCTCTCGCTAGTTATCTGTGAGAATAGGCCGACCCCCACTTCACCACAGCCTCCTTTCAGGGAGTTGTAGAGAGCGATAAGGTCTCCTCTGCACCTCCTTTTCTCCAGAAAAGAGTGTGTCCAGGAACGTGCAAGTGCTGTGAAGCTAAGGAGAGCATTTCTGAGCCTCATCATAAAAATACTTCAGGGTTTCCAGTCAGTTTCTAGATAATATTTCTACTTTTAAACTGTGCAGGGACAGGTTAATAAGCAAATAGCGCAGAAAATAGAATGTGGCATTCAGAACTCCTTCCTTTAGCTCAGTGCCTTAGGCACTGCATTTAAAAAGTCATTCAGATTTGCTCTTTCTCAAAGCCAATGACTCTTTAAATATTTCATGTGCAGCAGAAAAGCTTTGACTAGAAAGATTAAAAATGTCTTACCTTAAAATAGCATATAGTATGATGATTGTACATTTTCTTGAATGAAGAAATTACCACAGGAGAGACCAGCACTGAACTCCGAGAGCCTAAAGGCATATTTATATGGCTCAGTGCAGTGTTCTTTCCTTTGAACATGATAACTGAATTGAAGCTCATGGCCATTTTATTGTGATCCTTTGTGAAGGATAATAAGCACTACAAAGAATGGTAAAATTAAAAATGCAATACTGATTTGAGTTTTTCCTGTTGATTCTTTGATCATTATTCTAGCGTAAGTAAAAACAGTTATGTATAATATAAGCTGAATTGACTCTTTGCTTGCATGTGTTTTGTAGGAGTTTAAACTCCTGGCTTAGGCTTACAAGTTGTACCACAGAATTCAAAAGTTTGGTGTTATAGTAGTCATTTTATAAGTGTTATAGTCCCTTTAATCAACAATAGGACCATTAGAAAGTACTTAAAGCATAAGCTTGGGTCTCTGTCAAAAATCAGCCCTCCTGAACCTTAGGTTAGCGTGTTCCCTGTCAGCTGCTCAGCCTGTTCCTTGGAGTTGAACTTACGGCTCTTTGAGTCTGAGTGAAAAAAAGTCTGTGAAAAAAAACTCCAAATCTGAGGGTTGTTTGTTTCTCTTGACTTCATTTTCTTGTAATACCAGTGTTAATAAAATGTTGTGTTTGAATGCAGAATGAAAAGAACAGTGACAGAACTATAGAGGATATGATTCATTGGCTTTGTGTAAACAAGAGGTCAGCAGTCAAACGTTCCAATTTCTGCTAGTGTGTGAGAGGGAAGTGTGACAGCTCTTGTGACACTGTCTTTCATCTGCAACACAGCTGTCACAATTAATTCTCACACCAATTCTTTGCTCTCACTCAGAGAGACAGCATTCAATTTATTAAACTCTGAGGCAGGTTTTTGTGTGTGAAAATACAGCACAGGATACATTGTAATATGTTGAATATTCAAAATAAGTTGTTAGTCACAACGGTGCTGGGCAGATCTGGTATCTGTCATATTAGATTTAACACGTTCAGATGAAAAGGCAATATGTTAGTCACCTTTTATACTACAAATGCCTATTATTTCTACTTGGGAAATTGTAAACGCTGAACCGTGTTCTGCCAGCTCTGCTTAGAATGAAAACAGTAGCTAATGCTGCTGAGATGTTTTGCTCTTCTTGCATGCTTTCTAGAAATGATTACTTTCTGTCATCTTATTCTCCATTTTCTTAGGAAATATGCAAATGAAGCATAAAATTTACCAAAAAAATGTTGGGTGTAAGGCCAGAATCAGTAAAATAAATCAGCATAGTTCAGCCAGTACTATTATGGATCTAAATTTAATGATCACACCCCCAAGTGCCGTTCTGCTGCCAGCTGTTGTTTCCTGAACTTTTTTCAGGGCCGAACTACCAGAGTTGTACCAGACATGGGCTGGATTTAAATTGCTCACATTACAGGGGAAATGAAGTTCAGCATGATGCTTAGAAACTCGTACACAGAATTACTGATCAACGAATCTTTTCTTACATATTTTTCAATCATTTGTCACAGATTTTGTCTCAGATTTTCCTTCTGCTAGTCTCACTGGTTTCACCTCTGTAGGGCTGCTCTCTCTGCTATTCCAGAGACCTGCCATCTAGCTAACAGACGAGGTGGGCATGACAGATTTAAGAGTGGTCCTTCCCAATAGAACTCAAAAGCTGTGTGTAAAATAGCCTGCTAGGAAGTGTTTCACCAAGTTCTTTTGGTGCACATCTCATTTACAGGTGGAAAAAACTATCTACAATCTTCATTTTTAATTTGCAGTCTAACAGTGCTCACATTTTTCTTCAGGTCAGATGCAGGAATATCTGTAATTTTATCAATATCAGCTAGAACAATGGACTCTCCTGATTGATAATGCTCATACTGACTGAATGATAAATTCTTACCTGAAACTTCTTTTCCCCTGTACTTCTTTAAGTGATAAATTTGCTCAATGAATGTGAAAACTTCCTCTTTTTTTATTCCTCCTTTCTAAAATACATCAGCAAGTTGAGCAATTTTGATCCTAAATCTTGTAAACCAAGGAAATTCTGAATTACTGCTTGAAATTTTGCTACAGAAGTCTGTTCAAGAGTGTACAAATATAGGTGAGCAATTAAACAATCGTTATAAGTAAATACAATTCTAGCTTAGCTAAATAACCTCAGCAATTCTATACTTTTTTTCAATGATTTCATTTTAATAAAGAAAAAAAAGTTCAAATGTAGCAATTATAAAGATTGATGTTAAAGGAAGAAAGTCAGAGAAGTGTCCATTGGTTGACATCTATCTAGGGGGAAAAAAGTCAACAAAACAAACCAGAAAAGTTATTTTGAGAGCAGTTTCTGTTCACAGCAGAGACTTTTGCCTTCAGAGAAACAGTGACTAGGTGAAGTTCTGTTATTTGCAGCATTCAAGGCATTGGACTAGATTATTGAAGCTCAAGGCTCATGCATTTAGCTATTGATATTCTTGTGCTAAGCTGAATTTTGTCTTTGGAATTAACATAACACAAGTTGTTCAGCTGTGCAGAGGAACATAGCAATTTATTTTGCTTAGCCCTAGAAAATTGTGAAGACATCTTTCTATGGCATTTTTTGCATCTGATTATGAGACATTTTTTAAAATACTGAAGCAGAAAATGATAACTGCTGGAGCATACTGAAAATACAGAACTTTGGCAGCCAGAGTGTTCTACCTCCTCCTCTGGACCTCAGTGCTGTGGAATTAAAGTTCTAGGGGTTCCTTCTGTCCTGTTTCCACAGATGGGAGCTTGTCAGTACTGTGCTGCAGGTCCAGCCAGTAGTGATATTGGTCATACTGGCATATATGGTACACATAGAACCAACTAGAGATCACAGAACTGTAGGGACTGGAAGGAACCTCTAGAGATCATCAAGTCCAGCCCCCCTTGCAAAGCAAGTCACCTACAGCAGGCTGCAGAGATCCACAGATAGATCAGTTCTTTCAGCAGCACCCACATAAAATTATGCTGCTCTCACATAAGAACAACATATGAACAGGTCTAGTTCTTCCTCTCTGATCAAAACTGAGGTTTGCTCATGAAAGATACGCGCAGTGACTATGAGCATTCACAAGCACACTGGTGACTATTGACTTTTAAGTCAATGCAATACCCATGCCCAAATTCTATCCCCAGTATGTAGTCGCTGCCTCAAGCCTTGGTCTGTCCAGATGGAGATCTACTCACTGACCAGTGCAGCTTGAAGATTGCTATCATACAGACACATTTTTCTCACTTCTTTCCATCCATTCTTGAGATTCAGGTTACTGTTTTTACCTTCCTCAAATTGACCTAATTCACTACAAATCTGTTTTATCTGGTGCACGAAACTCTCTGCCATAATAAGAAATATTATTTAAGGGATTGCTAGATACATGGTGGGCTTTGTAAAGTAGTGTGTGATCAAGAAGGAAATATTTATGGGCAAAGTAAAGCAAAGGCCTTCATGTAAACTAGATTATACATGTTGAGTAATAGTGTAATCTAAAGTGATGTCCGCATCTATTGAACCTGAGCTAACTGATGAATGCTATACACTGAAGTCCTGCCTTTGGTTGTTTTTATTGCCTGAGTTCTTGACTCAGAGTCGTTCTGTGGCTGTATCCTTGTCAATTGCTGTGGCTCCTTTTGTGAAAGTTTGGGATGAAAAAAAATATGTAAAGTGATCTTTGATAGCATTAAGGAAGTGGAGAAAATTAGTTGATAAAAAGTGAATTTTTGGGGGGGCTGTCATGTTCCTTAACTTTTCACTAGTGTTTTTACAAAAGTATTAGTATAGCTGAGCTTGACATTTGGAAAGAGCACAAAATATTTCTAGGCAAATGATCTCCTCAGTGCTAAAGTTTACAGGAAATTAATAGTTGGATGTGCAACAAATTGTTATTTGTTGAGCGTTTTTTGCCTCTGAGCACCATGGCTATATGAATGGAAATTGGTATTCTTGGAAGCAGGTTAAATGAGCCTGAAGTTTTGGCTGTTTCTTTTTGCCATTAAATGAGAAATATTTTCTGCTCAGTAACTACTCTTTCTGTCAAATCATAAATTCAATTTTGTATTAAATAACTGTTTGATATTTTTATTGTTTTTATTTTTTTATTTTTGCTGAGGTACCTTTGACTTTAAATGAATTATCAAACAATTCTCAAAGCAAATGAAAGAACCAAAAACCTTTCTTTTCAGTAGACTGTCGAGGATATATTTAAGGCTTTAATCCTACCAGCGGAGCCCTCTGTCTCTGCATCAAAGGCTTTACAAGAGTCATTATTGACATTTTGAAGTTTCAGCTGGGGAGTTCATTTTATTTGCTTGATTTTATTGATAACAGAGCTGATGGTGACACTGTCTACAGAATTGACATTAGGGCAGTTACTGCAAGTAAATTTGTGTTTATTGTCATGTATAATCTTGATCTGTAAATGTTATGAGAATATAACAGTTGAACACTTCTGTACAATCTATCGAGATGAATGCTACCCATAATCTTAAGCCTTTGTGATTCTACCCATTTACAATAATTAAAGACACTAAAGCTGTATTTGTTTTATTTTTTTTTTTTCAACTTATTGCACTTAGCAATGTAGCAAGAAAGCATCAGCTTCACTGTTGTGGATCCTGAAATCATCTGGAATAATTGCAAACCGTCCTTGGCCACGGATCACTCTCACACTGATGACCACTGCTATAATATTAACTATGGCTGTGTTCAACATGGTAAGTGAAAAAGAAACAATTTTTGTTTTTCTTTAAGATCTTCTTGCTCGCTTAGAATTTGTTTTAAATTTATCTCTCATGGCTATGCTGGATGAAAATGATTGCCAGACAGAAATGTAAAGCAGAGCAGCAGAAAACATGCTGTACCACAAGGGCTTCTTTCAGTGCACAAGACGCTCAGCAAGAGCTCAGATAGTGTTTAAAGCTTAATAAAGAAAAAAAAGTAAGTTATAAGGAATAGAAGACAGTTTGTATTGTTCATATCTTACTCATCTGTGCACTGATTTGAAAAGCAGAGTAGTGCTCGAAGAGTACAGTATCTTCTCACAGGATGTGTGGAAGACTTTGTGCAAAGGCAGCTAAGTTTTGTTCCACCTTGTGATGCTCCTCTTATGATCATTAAATGATCATAATTTATACATTATTGATTTTTCACGTGCTTGGTTTTTTTTTTAATTTGAAAAAGGACAAAGATGAAAGTTACATAAATAAATTCAGAAGTACAGATCTAGAAATTTGCTAGAACTTTAGAACTTACCTGTAATTTAGGCTTTTCAACTTGTGCATTTCTCATAATAGAGAAAATCCAAGTAATTCTACTATCCTTTCGTAACTGTGGCAAATAAGAAGTAAATCTGCCATTACTCTGCATAAAGCTGGAATCTTAATAACCTCGTGTATAATGAAGTGTGTGTTGTGAAATGCCACGAACAGTGTATGGGATCAGAAAGTGTAACTTGTTTTGCCCCATGGGCTGAGCCTACCATTCATACAACATGGGGAATTTAATCCAGGTCAGTTTTGCATTTGTAAAATGGGAACTGCAGTATTTATTTAGGTGCCACTTACAAACATCACTGCATGGGTATTACTCGCATTTCAGATCAATGAGATTTGCACTTCAGCAAAATTTTGCTGAAGTTAATGAATGTAGAATGAAATTACAACTCCAGCACTTTGTTGAGTTGCTGATGTACTTGAGGTTCATAAGGAACTTAGAGATTGATAACACCTACTCTTTACATATTTTTTCTCATAACGTTGCAGGGGGCACTAAGCAAGAACTAAACCCACCAGAGTGAAGTAATGATGTAACGTGGTCTTTTAAGTGTGAACGTTTGACATTTCTGTTAAATTCTTATCTTGGGTTTTTCTATGTTCTTGTTTTTGTTGGTTTTCTTTTCAGTAGGTATTTTCCTCTCTTAGAGAGGAGACATTCAAAAACAATTCCACGTTTAGGAATTTAAAATGCAGCTAATTTAATTTCATATTTATTGTTTGTAGAGAAATACACAAAGAAGTGGTGACTGAAGCACTTTTCAGTGATGAAGGCAGTTAGCAATGAGAGAAATGGTTCTGAAAAGTTACTGATTTGCTATCGCTTCTTGTCCTCAGCTCAGGACTATATATCTTTATTAACAATAAAATTTATCCAAGCAAATGTTACTGGGCGTAACACATAGTGTGGCTTGTAGTATGGAAGTCATGTTAGATTATTTCTCCTGTTTAAAACTAAATGAGTAGAAAGAAGTTAGATAACCCACTTGAGAGTTAAGTATAGTTTGTGTTAGAAGTCATGCAACATATGGGTTGGTTTTTTTTTTTGTTAGTGTAAAAGAAGCTAGAGTCAGCAACTGTCTTTTCTTTAGGCTAAAGTTCTACTGCTGTGAGTAGTCCACATAAAATTTGGCATTCAACTAATAGAAGATATTTTTAGCAAAAAAACCCCAGTTGTTCACTACATCATTTTTAGAAAAAAGAAAAGCTTTTAATTTAATTGGTTCAGGTCCATTTTTATGTGGACTGAATGTTACAGTAAAGCATAGTAGGCTGCATTTTGAAGTCTTTGTGCCTTATCAGTAATGACTGCACTATTACAAATAATCATGTCCTATGCTATTCATGAGATGATAATTTTAAGTACAATTCCCATCTTGAAACTAAACCTTAATAGTTTGACTATTGAAAAATGATTTTAAATGTGATTGTGAAATTTGCATTTCCTCAATATTAATAGCAAATTGTGGGAGAGACTCTGAAGTATCATTATTATATCTCCAAGCAACATGTACTTAATAGCAGAGTCGATTAACTGCATTTATTTCCATGAACTTTTTCAGTAGAAAAAGGCAAAATGTAGTCATTAAGATTTAATGGACATAAAAAGTGTCTAACCATCCCACACCTAATAAATCATGATTAAGACCAAAATGTCAAATAAAGCTCAGTCTTTATGGTCAAGGGGCATTAGAATGGAGTGAGGGTGCAGTTTTATTTTAAATGAGCAGTTTCAGAAGACATCTGAATCTAGTCGTAATGTTTGAGAGGTATATAGTCATGATTAGTGAAGTTGAAAAACAGCTAATGTGACATGAAGTATTGAGTACCTCTTAGCTGAAGGAGAATGTGACTAATGCTGCTTCCCCTGAGTGTAAAATTTGAGGCCACGAAGAGAGTAGTGGCTGAAGGAGACTTTTTTTGCAGTGTTGATCTGCATTTCAGAAATATGAGAAAACTTATTACAGGGAACAATCCAGACATCTTAGCAACAGTGGGACTGTGTGGCTGCAATGGGTCAATTTCTGGAAGCTGCATGTGTGGTTGTCTGCAGTATATCAAGCGGCTTTGCCTCATCACCCTCTTGCATTCATGTGATCTGGAGGAACGTGGATTGGTGAAAAAGCCATGTAAGAGCATTTTGTTTCAGGTACTTTGCATCGAATGTATGAATAATTCTTGGCAGAGCAACAGGATCACAGAGCTGTACTGTCCCAGGAAGGTGCCCTAACCAGCAGCTTAGAATTTAGGAAGTTTCTTGCTTTTCTGTCTTGCATCTAGTAAATATTGAAGTACTGGAGTATTTTCTTAGGGGAAAAAAAAAAAAAAAAAAAAAGTGAAGTCTTCAGGTTTGATGTCTTTGCTTCATTGTTTAATGTACCTCTGTGAGCACACCAGCAAGCATTGGCTTTGTGGTTTTTCTACTGGTGGCTGATATCCAACGTTTTAACTGTGATGAGTTCTTGAGGAAACTTGTTTCCATTTTCACATTAGAAAGTTACTTTCTTGAGTATACTTTCCTTTTAAAGTAGCTAACTCTGTTGATATATTTGCTGACCTTGCTCAGTGCTTTATTTTAAACAAGCAAGCTCTTCTGAAAGATGCTTTCTAATTATATGCCCTTACAGTGACTAGCACGTTAAATACCCTATTTTGGAGGGTGCCTAATGTATTTATTTAAAGATGAATAAACAGACACTGTCTGGAGCTCGACTTAGCCTTGGATCTGGGAGGAGAAAAGGTTGTGCCCAGATAGGGCCATCTCATTGAAGCTTTACATGCAGGGCACCGTCACAAATACATTCTACATTATAGACAGAATTTAAGAAACTAAGCCATGCTGTCACAAATTTTGCTAACGGTCCAGCACAGAACTGATAGAAGTGAACATCACTCCACACCTGCCAAAGCCCATGATGGTATGTGAGTGTAAAGGCCCAGCAGATTCCTTGTCTCTCTGTGGGATGCTCAGCTGCTTGCCAGTACCTCTGTAGGATGGTTGGGCCTTGAACACAGAAATACGTATGTAAGTATGCATTTTTACCTGGCTTATCAGCTTCTATAACAAATGAAATGGAATTATTGAACAACTTGCTTAAGTACTTAGCATTCCAGTACTTATCCTACATAGACACTCCTAAAACTTTGTGAAGATGAGGAATGCTACTAGGAATTGGGATTTTTCCTAATGTTCTTGTGCCATTCATACCATATCAGACTAACTGGTGTTCTTCAAATGAAACTATGATAGATTTTGAGAAGAAAGTTTTCTTGAACCACATGGGTATTTGGAAAGCTGATAGAAAAATAAGGAATGAACAAGAGAAGTCCTGCAGGTTTGCCTTAGAGCTTCATGCAAAAGAGCAGTGCTGGACAAAAGCATCATTGCTTCATTTGTACTTTAAGAAAAAAGCAAATCCTGTAGTTCCACTGGTAATACCAAACTTGCATGCTTCCAACATACTTTAAAAGTATACTCTTCTCACTCTGTCTTTTGTAGGGCATAAAACATATTTCATTTACAACAGTCCAAAAAAAAAAAAAAAAAAAAAAAAAAGCTGTAGACCACTGTTTCTCAAAGAAATGGCATGGTTCTTATGAAAACTAATTTAAAGTGGAGCTGCATGTTCGTATGAAGCAAGGACGTATGGAGAGAGAGAAAATGACAAAAATGTTTCTTTGGATTATTCTTTGTAGTCTTCACAAGTCCATCTTCAGGGTTTATAATTTAATTTTGTTTAAGGAAGAGAAGACAGTGATGGGATTAAATTAAACTTCAGCTGTAAATTTGGATATACAGACCTTTCTTTTCACTGCATATGTATTTCAATTCATTAAGCACATATCTGCCTTGGAGCAGCTACTTCATGTGGAGCTTACCTCTGTGGTTTGAGATTTCTTGCTGATGCACAAAAGCATCCTTCGTAAGTTTCCGATTTGCACAGAAAATGATCATAGCATTGCCCTTATAGGTGGATGCTGTAAGACATCATGCTGCCCCAGGTCAGTGACCACAGTTGAGTTATCCCTGGCAGACAGTCAGATCAATTAATTTTGCACCTTTTTCACCCTGTGGTTCAATGGGTCAGTGCAGGAGTACTTCCCAGCTGCATTCCTCCTTCCCACCTGTCACGGAGCCAAGCAGTTCACATACTACCTAATAAAAAATTTACACACCTTATTTTTTATTCCATAATTCAGTGTGCATTTTGATAAGTGCATTTTAATATTACATATTGCCATCTTTCCTTCTTCTTAGTAGGATGCTATTTTATGTACATTAATATGAAAATCAGTAAACCCACTATCTTAGTAAGGTGAGATATACCCATTCATCTTGATTGTGTTTCCATGTTTCCATCAGAACAGCAAGACAGGAAACCTTGCTTCTTGTGAATTGTGCAGAAGTTTTTAAAGTACCTTCGTGAGAAAGTTGACTTTGTAAGTTGACTTTGTGTTGTTTTAGTAGGATCCAAACAAATGTGTTACAGTCTCGTGCAGATTCCTGGTCTGGTAATAAGAGAGATGCACTAATGTGCTTATCCCATGTTGACAAGGGAGGTTCTTTCACCATTTCGTTCCTACTGAAAGACATAGCACCTCAGCAGGTATTTTCATCATGTGACATAAAAAAATTTATGGATTGCAGATTATACAAACACAAAAGAAGAAAAAGCTGCTAGAAAATATGAGGATAAAATGAGATTTTACTGGTAGTGTGCTCAGATGTTCCCTGGCAAACATTGGTATTCATAAAAAATATTGATTCCATTTGAGTCATTTGAGTAGGTGTGACTACTTAGTAGGACTGAGCTGTCTCTTAAAATACTATGTTGAAGAACAATGTATATCTCCGAAGCGTGATAGCAGATGCAGATAGCTGATGAGAGAGAGAAAGACAAGTACAAACACATCATTCAGAAATAAGTGTTGTTTGGCTCATGGGAGATGGCAACATTTCCATATCCTTTTTATTCCTTTCTATGCTTATTTATGCATTCATAGATACACCACATTTCATATAGCTTTCTGTATATACATTTATTTGCCTGAAGTACCCCATACAAAGTTCAAAAACAAAATGAAAATGCCTTAATAGAAATGAATGTATGCATATATATGTCTGTATATAAACTTACACACATTTATGTATAGAACTGCGCTGCAGATCTTCATGATACATATCTTTTAGTCTGTCGGCATGCCTGGGCTAAGATTCTGAAATTAAATGTAATTATTTCATGTCTGTAAGAAAACTCAATGCACTGTGAGCAGGATTCATTGTCCACCCTTGGCAAATGACCTGAGTGACAACAACTATGAAGATGAGGACGTTAATGCAAATAGTTGAAGGCAGGCAAGGGGATTAAATTTTTAAAGTGTCTTGGAGGAGCCTTGCCTCAAACTGTTCATGTTAAAGAGAAGTACAGACATCAGCTGAGTTAAATAGTAACCACAGGGCTTCAGAAAGAATTTGAAACCAAAGGAATTAGGAAGAAGTTTATGAGAAGTATGAGCATTTGTAACAGGAAGACCTTGTTGTGGGAACAGCAACAGTCAAAATCTTATTTGATACTGCCACTAGTCACACCTCTGACCCACACCTCGGGTTTATCTGCACACATGAAATCATGGGGTACTTTCTCACCAGCATCAGCATCAAAAGATTGTGCAGAGCACCTCTGCATTGAGCTGTTGAACCCACATCTCCTTGCAGGAGAGGTGTGGATGTCGGGTTCCCCTTCTCCCAGAAGAGCATGTGTGCATTTAACTTAGTCATCCCGTCAATAGGGGTTGGATGTATGTATAACTTAGAGCTCTTTAGGCTGAGTTATAGAAGGGCAATTCACAATTTAGAGGTATTTATTGGCATTTTGTAGGGACTTTTATTGTGCCTTATTTGTTACACTACTGATATTGCACCTGAAGGAATGCTGGCTAATTAGCTACATGTAAACAGAGAGACATGCTAGTGAAGGAAGACAACCTGAAAGTGCACACGTACAAAGGAAGATGAGCCCATTCTGTGTGTAACTCTGGAGGGTGTGACACTGTCTGTAAAGCAGTCTTCATAGCAGATGGTACAGCAGTCGCCTTTGTTGCAGTCAGTCCTGCATCTGTGGAAGGGCAGTTTCAGACATGATGGTTTCAAGCTCTTCTCAGCAGCACCACAAAACTAATCAAGGAGTGCTGACAACAGGTGCTGCCTTGCAAGGCTGGATAGTCTTTAAAAAAGAAAAAGTCACTATGCATGTAGTACAGAGCTGGTATATCTTCCCAAGGGTGACTGTGGAGTCAGTTTGGAATCTGTCAACACTTGGCTGTGTAGAGCAGTGACTGATCAGATCTAGTGTTAGTAAATCAATAAACCACTTAGATCGAAAATGGATTAACCTGAGTAAACTGAGCATCTTGTCTGGTGTGGATTTTCGTATTTCGTATGTACGAGTGTGAAATTTGTTGATAGAATTAAAGTGGCAGGCAAGGTCTGTGCAGGAAGGTCAGAGATTTTAGAAAGGAAGAAGTCAGCTGGATATTTGAGAAAAAAGAAACTAGAATGGAATTTATTACTACAGAGTGCAAGATTATGGTTGGTCTAGCTGATAAGCTGGGAGCACATCAACTGGAGATGAATTAAGTTCAGGATTTTGGTTAGTTACCTGAGTTTAACGAGAACTCAACTGAATCTCAGTAAGTATCCATGTGTGACTGCTCTTGTCTCAAGGCAAGTACAAATTAAATTTACCCAAATGTGTCCCAGTGGAGGAATATTACCTCTTGCAGACCATAATAATAGTGGCTGTTATTACATCAATGTAGCTGTAAGCAAGAGAGTTGTTGCTGTGATGTACAAAAACATAATTCCTGCAGAATTAGTATTAACATTATTGCAGTACTCAGTCAAAATCTGGAAGAGTGATTTCAATTTTGGTCATCTAGAAGGTTGAACTGAAAGAGGTATGTACAGAGGGAGACTGCTAGAAGGGTCAGGGGAATTAAGAACACATTTTCTCAGAAGAAACTAAAAAAAACATAGATTTCTGAGCATCGTGAAGACTGAGTTAAGACAGCTATCTGGAAGCTGAAGATTAGTGCCAGAACAAAAAAGTGGGAATTGGCTTTGAATCACCAGAAGCTGATAAACTTAGAGGCACTGGAATAAATGTTGTCAGAGAAATCTAACTCAGAACACACTTCAAGAATACATCAAACATTACTGTCTGATGGTAGTTACCCTTTAGTTCAGCAGGCTGAACCTGGTACTCTAGGAGATACTGGTTCAGCCCTTCTCTTGCAGTAATATTATTACTATTATTATTATATAGAATAAAATATATAATATTATTGCTATTACTAATAATATTATCCCATTCGTGATTATTATGGAAAGGATTACACCTCAGTAAATCAACTTCAGTAAAGACTTCTTTCTTTAACTCTTCCTGTATTTAAACAGGAGATTCAGTTGAGGTAAAACTGAGAATTGTTCATTTTGAATTTATATTATCATTGTCTCTCTTGTGTATGAGCTTCTGATACCTGAAGGTAGCACAACAAAGAACCTTTTGTTTTTTCATTCAAATGTGTCTTATGGAGATTAGCAAATCTGTTGTCTGAAGCATGCAGGATCCAAGTAATCGAAGTGATGTCATTTTGCCTTTGCTATTTCAGTTTGCAGTGAAATACCAAAGTTAAATGATTATTGGCAAGGCTTTCTCCACTTCTCCATTTCCCTTTTCTATTTTGACCTTATGCAGCTGACAAGCTAATGGATTGCATGTTGTTTTTCTCTAGTTTTTCCCGGATAATGCTGTGGCAGCCTTTCCCCCAGTTCTTAATTCATCAAATGCAAGTTTTCCTAATTTGAGTAATCAGACACGGTGGTGTTTACAAAACAACTGTTTTTTCCTACCGGTAAGTTGATTTACATTTATTTATTTGTTTAGAACCATTTCTCTAAGTAGAATTTCTATGGAACTATTGGAAGTTAAAGACCAACTAGGTTGTTAAGACCACTTTGGAAGCTTCTTTATTTTCAATCACCTGCAACTGCCTCTGAAGGAAGTAGATCTGTAGAGGAGTTTAGTAGTCCTAAATATTGAGGTTATAGAGAATGTCAGATGAAAAATCATGTTATAGCTTGATAAGAGCCATAGATGACCTGTCCTGACAAGTAGGCTTTATGAGGTGTCAGGAGAAGACAGTGACCATGGGGGCTGTGGTGAGCACAGTGTAAGTGGCTGTCTGTGAGGGAGCAAGGTTGGCTGGCCCATAGACGTGTTTCACAATGACCAGCACTAAGCTTAAATATACTCACCATTTTCTTTTTTCACCTGGCTGTAAAATTGAAATCTGTGATTCTAGACTTGTGTCATCATTGCATCATGGAAAGGGGAAATAAAACACTCATATGCTACTACATAAACTGTGTAAAAAAGATCTGAGCTGGTTTGAATAAGATGTCTTAGTGTAAACAAAAGCACACTGGCACGTGAAAAGGGAGAAGAACATTCCTACAAAAATGGGATCTGTATCCCAAGCAGAATGATTTTTAGAGAGCTTAGCAAAGATCTGCATCTGAGCATAACAAGCTGCATTTTGTGCCAAAGCAGATCAGCAGTGCTTGAATGAAAAAGCAGGAAGCAGCAAGAGAAGGGAGAATATTTTATCTCTATACAGAATTGATGACACCAGTAACAGAATGGTATGTGCTGATTTCCACATAATTATGGAACCCTAGAAGCATGGAATGGTTTGGGTTGGAAGGAGCCTTAAAAAAACATTTCATTCCAATGACCTGCTGTGGACAAGGATGCTTAGACATGGTTACATAGGTGACTCTATCAAGCTAAACAGTCCCATTCACACCCAAAAGCATGATGTTAATTTTGTATAGAACTCTTTTGTAAAAAATAATTACGCTGACTGTAGCACTTGCAAACTTTCAGCTTCCCCTTGACAAAGCAACAGTAGAGCATGAGTTTCTTTTGTTTTTCCCATTTTCAAGTTTACTTAACTAAATTTGGTACTGACAGGTACCTATGTTCTCTTTTGGCCCCATTGTGAAGTTATCCTTTGTCATGGTTTTATGATTTTTGGTCATCTCTCTCTCTCTCTCTCTCTCTTTGTAGTTTACTAATACTATATTTAGTAAAATCATTTGTTCCACCTCAGATCAGTGCTGTTGTTTTTTTCAAGTATTTTGGGGTCCCCTGCTTCCCCTTTCCCAGAGGCGCGGATCAGCAGATCCCTCCGCCCTGCTGGTCACGGAACTGGGCCGGACCAGCCCATAAACCGTTGACATCCTTGTAGTCATAGAAATGAAGCAATCATTTTTCCAACATACACACAATAGTTGCTCACAAGCACATAGAAATTAATTGTTTCCAAGCATATTCATATTTGTGTTGGTGTTTTTTTTAATAATAGTGGATTTTCTAGTTCCCTTTTTTTTAACTTATTACTGTTTTAAAGTTTTTGAAAAACACTTTTTACAGTGAAGCTCTCCAACAAGCATCTGAATGGTACATTTTTCATGAATTATACTTATTATTAGATTCAATTTCTTTTTCTTAAAAAAAAAAAAAGTCTTTTTTCTGCGTTTTACCTTGTATAACTGTCAGATCTTCCTATGACCAACACGTTCAGAACAACTGATGGTTTATAAGTTTGAAAATATGAAAATATGAAACTTTTGTCAGAGAAACTTTAATAAATTAGCACAACAATTATGTTAAAATGTCACTTCTGGTAAAAATCATGAAAAGTTTAGATTGACTGAAGTATTTAAATACTTTTTCCCTTGTTTTCTTTATTAAGCTGTTCTGAAATGTGCATTATTTTCATCTGAAGACATACCTCCTGCTTTCTAGCTTCAAAAGCTGAAAATTCCTTTGGGGTTACTATTTGTTATGCTTGTGAAGTTTTCTAAAAAACTGCAAATAAAATTCTCTCTTTCCTGAATGAGATATTGAACCGCTGATAAATGCTTGCTTTCTTAAATTGCATATCAATCCTTTTTTATCTGTTTTACCTTTAAGCACTTCTTCCTGTGATTTATAGCCCTGGAGCTGACAGATCTATTGATGACATAATCTAGAATGAATGAATAAGTGATTTTTAAATTATTTTAGCCCCAGTAGCATTTAGTTCATCTGGAAGCATATTGATTGATTCTCTCCCTGCTCCACACCGTAAAATAACTTTTCTGATTTGTATTCTTTGCTTTTGTGCTCTTTTTTGAAGACTTACCAAAGATTACACGTAAGTTATGAGAACTTTGCTCATGGTTTTATTTAGTTTTGCTGTGAAGCTTCATTAGCTTCTGTATAATGGAAGCATCAGTCAAGGATGGCGTGTGGTGCAGATCCCATCTGTGGAGAAGTTATCCTGCATCTTCTTTTGAGCTCTTACAGGATTTTCTTAAAAGAAAATCTTTCTGTTAATCATTTCTGCTGTCAGACAAAACTTATGTTCACACAAGCACTTGATGCTGCTCAGTTAGATAAAGGCAAGGATGTGCAAGTGGCATCATCACCAGCTGAGGCTTCCATATGGCCAGGGGACACGCAGAGCATGGCACACACCTGCCTTGATTGGGTGGGTTGTTACCCGAGTTGCCAATTCCTCAGTCTACCATCATTGCCTGCAAAAGCTCACAGGTTTGATATTGTAGCAACTCTGTTGCTATAAGAGCATTAGTATCTCTATAGTGTCCTTGTTCAGGAGGTCAGTCGTACAGAGGTGCAGGATGGGCGTACCTAAAGTTGGCATGGTTGTTAAGAAATGCCTCCTGTGCAGCAGTACGCTAAAATTATTAGTTTTTCCCAGCTGTGCACTAATTCCTCTCCAGGTTCATTTCATCAGCTGAGAAAAGAACCTTGGCCAGCCATGACAGCCAAGACAGGCTGCCATTTGTCAGTTGCCTTCCAATTTATGTGCTGTGACAAAGATCAGTGCTTTCATGCTACACATACCACAGCAATTTCACTAGTCCTGCTTTCCTGAATGGTTAATTTGACTGTTTCTTCACTGAATTTGTACTGTTTTCAAACTTTTTTTTTTTTTTTTTTAACAGAGAAGGATTCAAGCTGCACAGTTTTAAATACCTACTAAAATTTCCAACTTTGTTTTTATTAAAAAGGGGAAAATTCAGTTGATATGAGAGATACTTAAACATTCATTTGCAGAATTGGGCACTTGGAAGCAGAAGTTTTACGATTGAAAAAAGATTAATTGAAGGTGGCATTTTAAATAAGGCATCATAAGCTGATGTGGCCATTTGAGTAGAGTTTCCCATGGTGTCTTTGCCAGAGCTGTGTGGTGCTTACTAGAGTTTGCACTGCAACGTGCAAAATCAGTCCTCATTGTTAAATTATGTCCGTGCCACTGTTCTATCGACCATCCACCCACCTCTGAAGTCTTAGCCAGCGTTTTCAATCTGGTTATACATTCCTGTGGAGCACTAACAGGAACTTTATTATGCTTGGAAGTTTCTTGGTTTTTGCTTGGTACATTTGTGGATTTGAGACAGTCTTTTGTTTGCTATAAAACTTATTTCACAAGTAGAATGCCCTTGGGATTAGAAAAATGACTGCTGCTACTTTTATAAAACACTGAATACTGAAAATGCAGTGTGAGCTCTTGAGGGATGCAGCCAGCAGAAATTTGTTTGTTTTTTTTTTTATCCTGAACAGCAGTTCTTTATATTTCTTATTTCAAACAGATATGCAAGGAAGTTACAATAACAGAAAAGATACAGATGGCAGATCAATTCTATATGATGATTGCCATGAAAATTATTATTCTTAATGATCCTCCAGAATTAGTACACGGTGGTTCAGGTTCTGTCAAAAGTACTGTTATCAACAAATCAACAGAAATCTGAAAACCAAATACCATATATAGAAATAGAATGCTTTGTAGCTTAAGAAAATATAGTATCTTTACAGGGTGCAAAGGTATAATTTTCAGGAATGATATTTTGCAAAGGTGCTGTATGTTAACAACTGAGAAAATGGTTCTAATGGGATTGTATTTCTGTTTTAGCATTGGTTTTGATGCTGTAATCCATTTTGAGAGAGTATGAAGTTAATTTTTTTTTTTAACCCCAGTAACTTAACTTCAATCATATATATTTTCTGTTGATAGTGGATAGAAGAGGCTTTTTTAAACAAATGAATGTATTCTTGTACAGACATTACTCAAGAAGATGTAACATGATAATTTTTTAGTATTTATATTGTTCATAGGCCATGTTAATCATTTTCTGTTCTTTGTCTCTTAACTGTATTTCTAAAGTCTGTAAAATTGTGCGTCTGTGAGTTTCTTAACATCTGTGTGTATTGCATCAGTTTAACAATGCTGCAAAAATGGACAGCTAAATTGTTTACAGATCTTCAGGCATTTTGACCTTGATCTTCCCTTATTCTCAGTAATAAATACAGGGTAGTTTTTGTATTCAAATATGAGTGAAAACTATACAGAGGCGCACAGGAACAAATATTCAGTCATTATGCAGGCAGTGGGCTTTCATACCAAACTTCCACACCAGCACTGCTTTCCCACATACAGGACATACTGCTACTGGAGATGAATAATTCAGAAGTGGTGAAGGGTGAAAACTAGAAAGCTTAAATGAGGATCATAATCTGAATTCTGCTGAGTTTAGAGAGAATTTGAGCCTAGTAAGAGAAAGAGTCTATTTTATGGAAGACCGGTATCTGGTTGTTACTGTCTGTAAACCATAACGTGTACATAATACATATGTACTATGATTATTTATGCATTGTGATAAATAACATGCTTAAGTGGTCAGTTAATGTTTTCTTAAAAGCTAGTATTCTATTAAAATCTATGTATTTTTATTATGTGCAATATCCCACTCTACAGCCAAACTATAAATATTTACTATGCGGTTTTCCTTTCCCAGTATTTTATATACAGCTGCATATTAGGGCTCATTTCCTGTTCCGTTTTTCTGAGGATAAATTATGAGCTGAAAATGGTCATCATGTTGATTGCATTAGTGGGCTACAACGTTATCCTTCTGCACACTCACGGGGCCATGCTGGATGACTACAGCAAATTTATGTACGCAACAGCACCCCTCAAAAGGTAGGTTAATAATCCCCATCATTCTGAAATTAATAGAAATAAAATACCAGCTATGGAAGATGTCATGTAACATTTTTATTTCTCATGTATTTGGCTCTATAATCTACAAGCCACAATTTAAAATTGTTGTCACTGTTGAGCATAAAAATAAAATACATAAATCTGTGCCAAATGCATAGACCACATATTACAGAAAGTACAGTTTGGTTTAATGAAGGACATTAGCAAACATGGTTTTGAACATTATTAAGGCTCCTAAGGAAAATTTGCTGCAAGCTGAATAAAATCAACTTTTTCAGAACTAGTATATTGTTGTAAACTTTACAAATGCAGTCTTAGCCATTGAAAAACAAAACTACAACCAAACAGACCTACGGTTTATTAAATGAACAGAAAGAGATCTTTACTTTCCTATTGGGTGAGTGGTATACCTATGTAGTGGGATGAAGAACCACATGACTAGTTACATTTATCTTGTACTTCTGGTAGTCTTAATTTTGCCAGTCAAGCTTGTGTGTCTCTTGGTTTTTCCTTCCTAAATCTTTCATCAGTATTCTTCTTTCAGTGGCATCGGTAGTGGAGTGCTAGTGTGAGCTGTTCACCATTCCTTATAGCATCTTTCCCCAAAGCAGAATTTTTAATAAAAGATCTCCTTTGTACCTATTGTAATTCTGAATGAAAAGACATCTTGGGAGTTAGCTGCCTCAGCATCTATTTCTTCACATTCATTGGATACAAGGTCAAGCTTTCCATTATGGGAGTCATGTATTAAGTAAAAACTGTTTTTAATCTGCCTTTATAGCACCAATCAGTCTTCATTTGCTAACAAAGATGGAAATTATTCTTAATTAATCCTCATGTTAGTACTGGACTTCAAAATGTGGGTACATTTGCACAGAATGATGTAGAAGTAAAGTTTCATTATAGAAATCACATTTTGCCAAATAATAAAGCATATGCTGTTTAAGTGGTCACAGTTTACATACCAGAAGGTGATATAAATTGCAGACTTTCCCTTGTTCTTGTGCTGAAGTAATTTTGTTTCAACTTTTGAGCAGCTTGGTTTGCTTACATTCTTATTTTATAGGCCTGGAATACTGAAAGACCTGAAGACAATGGGCTCAATTTCTTTGTTTATATTCTTCGTCACGTTACTGGTTTTGGGTAGACAGGTAAGATGCTCAGTTCTTTCCATCTGCATCAGTGGACGCACTGCCAGCCTCCCGCCTTCTCAAAGATGTTTCAGATTTTCTGACAAGCACCTCTGTTCCTTTTTGCCCCACACCCTTTCAAAGGAGTGTCAGAAACATCTAAAAAGCTATCATTTCCTTTATTGCCTTCCAGTATGTCCTTAAAACTCACCAGTAACTCTGCAATAGCTGTCATTGAGACTGTAGGCATTATGCTGATAGTGCACTGTGACTACTGCTTGTCATGCTGACCAATATTGTCTCATAGCTTCCCAGCGTGCTCCCATCTGTCCACATCCATCTGCTGTCTCCCTAGTTGCTTAATTACAAGCTATTTTCTTCACAGTTATTACCATTTGAGGCAGACACAGAAACAATGTAGCATGCACGCAGCAGTGTAGCACCTACTGAGACCACAGTTGTATTAAAATAGTGAACTGACAGGGATCGCCTCTTTTCATTACCTGGTTGTGCTTTTTAGGTGCTGACGTGGTGTGGGTGGCCTGACACTACTGCATGCTGAGGGCAGGGTGAGGGCAGTTCTCTCTCTCTAGCTCCTCAGAGTTGGAAGCTTGTCATGCCAGGAGTGACGTGGTGCACAAGGCAGGGCTCCAAGATGGAGGAGACGAGCCATGTGAGGTCTCATGAGCAGCCTGTACACATGTAGCCTGCAAGCCTTGGGAAGGTTCTTCTGTCATACTGTCTTTAAATCACTTATTTACATTACAGTTCCCTAGAACTTAATGACTGTCACTTAAACTGTCAAGCAGACCCTCCAGGTTACTAGATAAAAAATTCCTATCTGGCACCTTCTATAGTTTTGCTTAGGGGAACAATCTTAAGTTTGAGTAAAATTCATCATCGGCCTTACTACCAGCACTGTACTGGAGATTGCTCATTTAATGTTAGCTGCAGAGAGCAGTGCTGCAACACAGATATAAATAGGGTTAAATACTTTTTAGCACTACGAAGTCCCCGTTGATCAAGGTGACAGATCAAAGGAGTGGACACGACATCAAGAAAAAATAGGAAAGGATCATGATTTTTACGGAGCAGAGAGTATTTCTGTGTGGGCTCAGTGACATCTGCAGTACAGTTTCTGATCTGTGTACTGCAGCAGTGCATTCTGGTTGCTTCCTGGCTCGCAGCTATTGAAAAAAATGAGCTTGTAAAAGTAACAGTCTTTTGCTTTCAGAGCTGTAGGTTTGAGATCTTCATCATGATATTGCTTGTTTGTAGATCTTCAGTCTGTTGCCTTTATTTTTCTGCTAGTTTTTTTTTCTTCTTTAAGAAAGATGAAGGAAAAAACTGTTTTCAGACATTCTCAAGCAAAGTCTAAAAGGTAACAGATGTTACAAATTAGTTTTAATATATTTGTGAGCTAAGACCTGCCATTTTAGGTTACTGCTGGTGATATTGGCTGGTAGTGAATGCCTTGGAGAAAAACAGGAAACTCTTCTTCCAGCAAATTTATCCTGATTTTCCCTCCTGTTCCTCTTACATTGCCAAAATCTGTGCCAAGCCCATGTTTTAACTCTACTGTGAAAAGAGGATAAGGAAAGAAGTGGGACTGGAGGAGGAATTCCTGATGTGCAGTGTCTCTGCTGATTCTGGTGTGGACCATCGCCTCTGCCACTATCTCTGGCATTCCGCTGCTTCTCAGCTCTTCTTCTGACTACTGTTTGTATTATTTTAGAGGTAAAAGGAGCAAGGAGTGGATGCACTGTAGATTTGGACAGTGATGGAAAGCTGCTTTCTGTCTGTTCTAAATTCCTTTTCTAGTAATGTCTACAGTAACATTGTTTCTCTAGTAGTGTAAGAGTTTAACGGGGCCAGTTTTTATAAGGACAGGCATTATCTTTTGGATATATATTTTAGATCAGCTGGTTAAATTAGAAAACTAGACAAACATTTGGATAGATTCTTACCTATTACTCTTGTTACTTCTACTATTTTAGACAACTTTTCAACCTTCACAAATTGATCATAAGGAATAAGTAAAATTCCCATATCCCAAAAAGCACACAGCAAATCTTGCATTACTTTTTCACATTAATGGTTGCCCATCCTTTCATCTCCCTTTCAGGAGAACTGATGAATGGCATTTATTCTGCACGCTTTTCCCCTAGATACTGGACGCGTCTCATCTCAAATGTATTTATGGAAATTGGAAGAAACCAGTACAGCGTTACTCACTAGCATCTACTTGGGCAAACATGTTGAAGGGAAGAACATTTTTCCCAAAATGACAGTAGTCTCTGACATTGCAGTTTGTGTTCTCAAGGGCAAACAATCTGGGAAATAGTGTTCTCAGCTGTCATAGGGCAGCAAAACTCATGGATTTAGTAGGCTGATTTTATGGTCTGTTGCAGTCTTCCTCTTGCTATAGTTCTGGTCGAGTCCTTTCCTAGTTCTGCACCCTTCTTCCACAGAGGGTAATACGCAAATCATTTTTCTCTTTGTTACTGCATTTTTCAACTTTGCAGATAATAGCTTTTCTTTTCTTGTCTCTTAGTACTTGTATGTTTTAAGGGTGTTAAAGACAATAGCCACTAATAAGAAGAGGTATTCCTTCCACTTCCCTTCTCCTGGCACTGGTGCTTCTCTGCCCCCAGGGCAAGATATCAGAAAGTTCACCTAAACAAAATGTGAGTGTTTTCCTATAACCCAGCCCCAAGAGTTTCCTTGCTGCTGGGTGATGCAAAAGCAGCAGAAAGAATCCATGTATGGTGGAATGGAGGTGGAGGGAGGCAGCGCTAGTGTATCAGCACACCTTCTATGAGCAAACTTAACTCCCAGGTTCAGGTAATACTCTTAGATGCACAACCATGATTCCTGCTGAAAGAGCTAGGACTTTCCAAAATAGGGTCTGGTTTAAAAATCAGCCCTGGAAAAATGGTTGGTTTTCAGCCAGATCATTTTGCTGAGCGTTTTTTGTGGTTTGGAGGCATCAGTGCTTGTGCCCAAAGAATAATTGTAGGATGGGCATGAGGTGGAAAACGTAGAATTGCTTTTCTTTTCCATGGTCATGTCAGCATAGGCTATAAGTGACACATTTCAGTCTGCATACATGCCATCTAAGTTCTCTGAAACAGTCGGGCAGCACACAGGCAATTCTCTCCAACTCTGCCTGAAAATACAGAATGTGCTCACATTTAAGCCTTAAACATTGTGAATTACCAGTTTTGATGTAGCATGTGACTTTTTTTCTTATCTTTATATAATATTACATAGACCTGGTTAGTCTTTGAGTAAATATTTTGCTTCTCCCAGAATTGGTTATATTGTGTTTATAAACACTGAATTTCACCGACTGTTTTAGTGTCCAGATGTGTGTGGCAGTGAAAACTGTTTGTAGTATCTGTTGTGATTTTTAGCCAAGAGGTTTTATTCCATTTTTTTTTTCCTTAGGTACTGTAATCTTTTAAAAAGCCTCTTCTGAAAAAAAATTGATGAACATTTATTTGGAAGTTCACTTCTATTCACAGACCATTGGTGTATTTGTGACAGATGGAGGCATGTTTACATAGGCTGTATCAATAATTCCTCATTATATCAGCATTAGATAACGTGTCTAAATAGCTCCTTAACACACCTTTGTCTGTGGTTCTCAATGTCACCTCAGTTCTCTTCCAAAGGTTTCCAAAATTTGAACATTTGTCAGTTCTCCAACACACTGGAGGTTTTGAACAATAAGGCAATGCACCACAGATTTCAGAGCAGCAGCTTTTCATTCAGTTACTTTTCGCGCTGGTGACTTCCTGCTGATTTACTTACAAATATGCCGTAAGAAGACACTTCTACTAATGCTCCATACTGAAACAGTTCCTCAGACTTAACTATCTGTAAGTAATGGCTGTGGAATTTTCTTAACTTCCTCACCTGAATGATAACCCACTTGTTATTTTCTGTAAGTGATCTTATCTGCATTAGTATTACTGTCATTCTGCCCCTTCAGCACGTGTGCATCTCCTGTGACTACACACATGGATGGTACAAACTCATGAGCTGTTTGTTTTGGCTTTCTGTGTAACTTTCTATAGCAATGAGAGAAAGTTCATTCAGTTAGTTGTCTCATTCTGAGACAAATACTGAAAATAGGTCCAGGTGAATATTGCATAAGAGTTTAGAAATGCAGACCTAGCTACCTTTGCCTCATCAGACGTAAGTCCTAAGTCAGGTTTTGATACACCCAACTGCTTTTGCCCAAGAACAAGTTACCACTGATCTGAACCTCTGGGGTTCATTGCCTTACATGCTTTGATATCACGCCTGCCTATGGATGAAAGCCATTCTGAGATATTTTCGTGGTGAGATGTTAAAAAGGTTCTGTAGATTACATGTAAAGTAGGAAGAAATCTTGGCTTTCAGATGACTGTAAGGCTTCAAAGTTTGAGCAGGGTCTTCAAAGATGTTTAAAATAAATTGGGTATATTGCACAAACAAAAAAAAAAACAACCTAACAATCTAAAATAAGCTTTACTAAGATAGGGCTTACGTGTTTCTAAAAATGTAAGTACGCATTTTGAAATAACCTTTGACATTTTTTAATTACAAATCAAATTGTAGAGTACTTTCTGCTTTTTTTCTCCGTTTTCTGAGTTCTCTTTGACATTTGTTTTTGTATCCTGTATTTCAATGCATAACAAAAATGTAAATACATTATCTCCTTCATATTATCTCCTAAAGAAGAAACATCATTCTGAAGACTAAGCTTATCTCAGTTTGCTTTCAGTACAAATTGGATACAGTGTATGGATACCTAATTGCTGTTTTAAGCCACGCGTCCACTTTACTTCAGACAATTTATGCAAATGATTTTGGCATCCCAGTGTTTTATTGGATTTTTTCTACATGAAGACAGTTTATTGGATTTGTTCTGCATTAATGCATATGTGGTGGCATTAAGTTTATCATTTTTGTGGGGAACTTGAATATGTAAATATTAATAGAAGAATAAGACAAAAATTCTACGAAAGTGACTGCATATATTTTGAATCTCATGATCAGTTTTGAACAAAAGCTGTTCATGACCTCAAGACTTACAAGAGAGAGAACTGCAATTTGGTACCAGAACAATGACAGAACACAATGACCAAAGCAATGACAGTTCTGTTTCCAAGTTCTAGCAGAAGCCTGTTTTCAAGTTCAGCGTCTTCCTTCGTGCATGTCTTTATATGTATTTAAGTCTGTGCCTTCTCTTCATTTGTTTAAAATCTGCAATTAACCTTTAGTAACGTAATTAATTAAAAATAGCCAGCTTTCTTGCTTATTTTACATACCAAGTCCAGACTTCTGAGGCAGAGCATGATCGGCTATAAGACATTAAGATCCACTTTATGTTCAGAACAGTGTTAACTTTGTGTTAGAAGAGCCAGAATCTCTCTGTGGCAGTTCATTTGAGGTGTGCATTCTATCCTTCCTAGTATATCATAAGAAAAGAGATATACTTATATTCCTAGTATAGCACAAGAAAATAAAATCACTAAAGGATGCTGTGGTATGAATTATCCTTTTTTTTTTTTTTTTTTTTTAATTTTCCCATTAAATATCTAAACAGTACCAAGGTCTTATCAACCAATTTAAAGCAATGTGTGGAGGTGTGGTTTCTCTCTTAATATTTTTTTCATCCTGCAGTTTCTCAGTGGATCCATTCTTTGCTTCGCCAGTTCTAAATTCCATGCTTTTTAGAAGCTTGCAAAATTCATTTCAGCTTCCTGCACTATCTTTGGCTGTGATCTCAACAAAGTACTCATGAATCATTTTGAGCTATGACAGCAAACATCCAGTCACAAGGACTACTGTCATGTTTTTATTTAAACACTTACTGGCTGCTAGTAATAATGGCTAGTATTTTCAGGATTTTACATAAGATTGTGAACATAATCATGTTCTCCTGATTAATAACTCAGCCTTCATTCAGGCTGCAGGGTAGTGTTAAGCCACTGAACTGCACTGAGATATTGACTTACGTCAGCTCCAAAGATGTAGGCCAGTGGAGTCTTTTATGTAGAAATAATGGTAAAGAATTCACCAAAAAGCCTTGAAATTATTGAAAAGGAGTGCAGAAGTGCACAAAAAATGTAACCAGATCTTCAAAAATACTAATATTTCAAGATTTTTATACATTCATATAATGAAAACTGAGGTACAACAAGAAGAGAAGGATAGAATCATAGAATCACAGAATGTAGCATTATATATATTTTTAAAGAGAAAATCAGAAAGCAACAAGATGGGCCATTTTTGATAGTCTTCAAAACATTCCAATTTAAAAATCTCTTGTTATTCTAAAGTAGTAGCATTTTTGCTGTGTGCATACTAAAAGGAGAAAGTTTGTCTCTCGAACAACGAAGGTGTATCAGTAGGCTAAATTTTTTTCTGCTACCCTTTTTCTTTTTTATCAGAAAATTAGCATTATATAAGTTAAAGCTGGTGAAAGTTAGGGTCTTCCTGAAATGCCCTCTAGCATAAGTAAAATTCTCTTTAGATAAATTAGATACCATATTGCAGAACTGCAAATTATTTCCATAACAGTGTTTGATTTGTAGAGTGAATTTCTTCGAGAACATGAGCGTACGTAAGGAAATCTTCCTTTGTTTCAATGACCCTGCATCTTCTGGCTTATTTCTGAGCTTTTTTCTTCCCCCCCCCCTCCCTTTTTTTTTTTTTTTTTCATGGTGGGGAGCATTTATAAATTCGATGAAATGTGTACCATGTGGTGCGGGCTTGGGGGTTAATTTCTGTGGATTCTGGAATTGTACTTGAATGGCCAAATAATATCCTTGTAAAGGTGATGTACTGTGCTTATTTTGTCTCTTAAACCTGTACTCCAGCAGGACAAGATGCCGATTGTTTCTTTACCTCTGTGTCCTCTTGTAACAGAATGAATATTACTGTAGGTTAGACTTCCTGTGGAAGAACAAGTTCAAAAAAGAGCGGGAGGAGATTGAAACCATGGAGAACCTAAATCGAGTGCTTCTGGAGAATGTGCTTCCAGCCCACGTAGCTGAACACTTCTTGGCAAGAAACCTGAAGAACGAGGTCAGCCATCTCTGTATATTCTCTGTTCTGTCCAAAGGCAGTGTTTATATATAGTTATTATATAGTTATTATAGAAATAGCACTTCATGGTGAGTGAACAGTAGGTCCATACAGTCAGATTATAGATTTACAGTCATTTTACTTCCCCCCTGCTTTTCTGAGCATTGAATCACCTTAGTACCTTGAAGTAAAAAATGTGAAACTGTTTTAAGTGGCAGTACGCTTTGCCTTGTGGCAGAGGAGGAAAATGGGGAGAAAATGAAAAGGATAATTGAATCCACAAGGATTTAAATTTGAACCATATGTATTGAGATACATTTTTCTTTGTGATCAGAGTGGAGCTGCATCCCGGTTTTGAAATTGCTTGTGGTGACTGGAGACCTTGCTTATAAATGTGAAAATTAACCTCTTCCCTGAAACAGTGGCTGTATTAATTCTGGAAGGAGGTGCTGAACACTGAAATAGCTATTTACTCACGGACAACAGACTTAATCCAGGCTTTGGAAATGTCTACCAAAAGACTCTTACTGACTTAAGTGGTAGTCAGATCTACTCCTAATGCTGCTTTGTAGTTTTAACAATGGAAAAAATGATAAAAACAAAAGAAAAAAAGCCAGACAGATTAAGAGGGAGTAGTAATTTCTACATATCTTAAACGCAACAGTTAGAATTACTTAAGCATAAAACAATTGTTCCAAAACAGACAGAAGAGGGGAGGGGATTTATTTTGATCTCCTGAATAGAGAAGGATAACATTTTCCCTTTCACTGTGGTTTTTCACTAAGCAGTAATATAATGTAGTTTACATCAGTACTTTAGTACTACCTGTAAACATTCACTTGATAGCTAATGTTGAATGAAAACTGCTGTGGGGTTCCTTTGAATCCAGTGAAGATGTTGGCTGAAAGCCAGGTTGGCTCAGCTCCGGCTCTCAGTTCAGGCATTAAACACAGCAAACCATCAGGAGATTGCTTTCTCATTTATGTGCTGTTCCATCTCTGCTCCCCAGCAGAGCAACACCATCTGCTCACCCTTGTATTGGCAACTGGATTTATATTGTCACCCCTCAAGATTCTTGGGTTGAAATGAGCTTCAGTAAATTTAGTGAAGATGAAAAATGGTAGTCTGCTGAACTCTGGTTTCATGTCAGCTAAAATAAAAAGAAGCTGATGTGATTTTAGTGGCATCCCATTTAAAAACAAAAAAAAAAAACAAAACAACAAAAAAAAAAAAAAAAACAAAAAAAACCTTGAGTTTGCTTCGTTTATCTTTAAACACAGTTTTCAAAGAAGCAGCACCCTCACAAATCCTTGGAAATATTAAGGAATATGAACATCAGTCACGTCTTGTCTTAGAATCTGCAAGGACATATCAAGCCTTAAAGCAGATTCAGTATGTTTGTTTTTTTATGTCTAAACACCTAAAAATAGATGACAGCAGGTCAAGTCTTGTTTTATTTCTGTGGATGTTTAGATAATCAGATAATGAATTGAAATTTGTCTGCATCTTCCTCCGAGGCAAGCACTCAATAAGGCTATATATATACTGTTGTCTATCTAATGGATGAACGTTACTTGTCCCAGAATTTTTTGCATGCAGTTGTATGAAGGAAATGGAAGACTAAGTATTCTGCTGAATGAAATGCTTCAGGAATGAAAGGGAAGAAAAAAGTGTGGATAAATGCTAACTGAGAGTACTAAGATTGTACTTTCAAAAAAGCAATTAAGGTCTTTTCATAACAGCACATAAGTTGAGTAATATTGATGTGGTGAAAGTGAAATTATTTCAAAGCAGGTAAATGTAGTAGAAGTTTGTTTGCTTTATCAGTCTCCAGAATTGGATTTTTTGCTTATTGACTGTACACTGGATACCAAATAGGGTACTTTCCAGTTGACAGACAGAGGAACAAACATAAAACAAAAAGCAGGAAGCAGGCTTCTTCTGCAGCTGGCTTCTGCACCCTTCTCCTTTGTGCTGTAAGCATTCAGCTTCCCTATTACTAAGAAGCACTCAGGAAGCTTTCTTGCTGCCAGCTAACTTGAAAGCATGTTGCTGAGTTGAATACCAAGAGTAATCTTGTTTCATTAGCTGCAGAATGGAGCCAGCAGAAATTGTGCCCCAGACAAGCCAACTGCTGTAGCCTTCCATGAGCTGTATGGGGTGGGAACCAGTTGGCCTCCTTCATCCTCAGAAGGTCTGCAGGTACTGAGAACATGGGACAGTATAGAAAGCTGACCAGGAAGAATTCAGAAAAGAAAAAAAAAGAAAGAACTAATGGTAGAAGAGAGGGTGATTTTATTTGTGCTGAAAGAATGCAATTCCGTCCTGGAATTATATTGCATTTAATTTTCTGATTAAACATTTTGGAGAGTACTCTTTCATGAGAAATACTCAAAGGAAAATTAAGACACCTGATTACCATAGCCTTTATTATTATGAATGATTGCAATAAACTAGCAGGGAATGTCTGCTTAAAATTGCCTGACATTTATTATGACAGCTGCAATTACCACTCATGGTTCTAAACAGTGCCATTTGTTGTTTCTATTCTGGTACTACGCTACAAAGCATTAGTAGGGATGGATGTTGCCTTACTGTTAAAGAAGAAGGAAGAGAAATGGGACGCTGTTGCTGTGCTTCAACATGATTAGTGTTCGTATACAATTCTGTGTACTTGTTTTTGAGGTGGAGGAAAGAGTGATAACTCTTTAGAGGAAAGGAGGATTTCTCTTTGTAACACTAGGGCATGCAGTCCTTGTTTACAAGCTGTTTGTCCCTTGCTGCCAGCCAACAGTGTACAACACACTGACCCTTTTGTGTCACAGCAGCATTTCTGTTCCTATCTATGTTCCTGTTTCTTGGTTACTCATGCCTTGTGATTGTGCATCGTGCAAGTTGCCATGATTTTTTCTGGGCTACACCTGCTTTCTGGGAAGACAGCAAAGGCACTTCCTAATCGCTAATGCCATCTGGGCTCTGTGTTTACGTTCTTCACTGGCAAAGAAGGCAGGCATTGCCATGCATCAATGATCCAGTAACCTGCCTGGCCCAGGCACTAATCTTCAGCAGAAGTTCTAGAAGCAGCTGCACATTAATATATTATTCACCCATTCTGCTTTTGTATTTTTTAAATGTTAGGGCATATTTTCCTTCTGCAAAAACCTATTAAACACTTCATAGTTAGATATTTTTCTAGTGTTCCCATAAATATTAAACTTTTTAATCCCCCAAGCTCTTGTCTTTCATGTTGGTAAATAGCAACAAGCTATAAATACATATATATACACATATTTTTTTTCCTTATTCAACCTGTAAATTTCTTATTTGTCTTCTGGTTCCTGAATTATGGGGTGGTAAGAAGAATCAGTTTTGTATCACTTGTGTTTCATATACATATCCAGAGAAGGGCAGCAAAGCTGGTGAGGGGTCTGGAGCACAAATCTTATAAGGAGTGGCTGCGGGAGCTGGGGTTGTTTAGTCTGGAGATGAGGAGGCTTGGGGAGACCTTATTCCTCTCTACAACTCCTTGAAAAGAGGTTGTAATGAGGTGGGGGTCAGCCTCTTCTCCCACGTAACTAGCAATAGGACTAGAGGGAACGGCCTTAAGTTGCACCAGGGAGGTTCAGGTTGGATATTAGGAGCAATTTCTTCTCAGAAAAAATGGTGAGGCAGTGGTGCAGGCTGCGCAGGGAGGTGGTGGAGTCACCATCTCTGGAAGTGTTCAAGAAACGTGCAGATGTGGCACTGAGGGATGTAACTTAGTGAGCACATTGGCTGTCAGTTGAACTAGATGATCTCAGAGGTCTTTTCCAATCTTAATGATCCCATGATTCTACGATATTATTTAGTAGTATGTTTTTCATGATCATATCCCTATGTAGATGGTTTCCTTTCCCTCTAAGGGTTCACTTCTAGGACGTAACAGGCATGAGTTATTATGAGTTGAATTTATATTCTCAGGTAAGTCATGGCATTCACTTCTGTGTACTGTTTCAAATAAGATGGCCTCTGTGACAAACTTTTCACAAACTTTGTAGCCTGTATCTATGAGCAATTCCTTCAGATTTTACTTTCTTAGGATGCAAAATCAGTGGGATTCAAGAAAGTAAACAAAACAGAAAACTGCTATCTAATGTTAATTTGATAAAATAAAACAACCCTTTACTATTAATCTACAGAATTGCTAGGATAGTAGCATTGTGTATTAATGTTAGTGGCAGTGTTACTGTTAATTTGGATGGATTTAATTTACTACATTTGTAAAGATGATAGGAATATGAACAATTTTTTTTTCTGTGAAAAAGTTCTATGATCATGAATGTATACGGTTTATTTTGTTAGGTCAAGTTTCAAAAGTATATGTAATACCCACATTTTGAATGTTAATTATCTACATTCTTTTGTGAGTGTTCTCATATCTCCCTCTGGTCTTCTGTATAACACTGTGAATTTCTTCTTCCATTGCCAAGCCCTGTATTTTTGGTGCAATTTCTTCCCAGTTTTAAAAAACATATGTGTAGCCTAGATTCCTTCATCCAGCACTGAAATCAAGATACTGGGAAGGTGACTTGAGAAAATGGAAGGAAAAATGAGATGAACAACATCATGTAACTTCTGTGCCTATTCTGCTAAATTAACCTAAGATGAGCACTCAGCTTACCAGATTTTAAGTTTTGAATTTATTTAGAAGCAAACACTACTGTAGCTTTAGTGTAGACATGCCTGAGGTAAATTTGATGTAGGTAGATGTGAACCAGAATGCAAAGGCTAAGTATTTGAGGAGCGGGTCTATAAATTTGTTCTGATGCTCCACTTCACTAATTTTGAGCTGGTTTGAGTGCAAAGACACTCAAGAAAGCAGCTGGTACACGTCACTTCAGTGTTACAGAGTCTGGACCTGCGTTAATGTGTAAAGAGAGCATAGAGATCCTCAGGTCCCTCTGAAATGCTTAGAGTCAGAGTCATCCTGTATAGTTTCAGGCACCCCTCTTGAGTCCTTGCGTTAGGAAAAGTGACCTCCATTTTTTCCTTATATCCAAGAGAGAGAAGCACTGTCTGAAAGGACTGTGCCTGTCTGGCAGTAAAATGACTTTCCAGATACACTTGTCCCAGAATGTCACTAGCCATTATACATAAGATGACATAGACACAGACGTAAGATGATTGTGCTCTCAAATGACATGCTTTATCTAGGTGTATTACTCAAATTCATTTGATATCATTTAGCCAGCGGACTCTCCTTTCCCCTGTATTATTGTATGAATTAAATTGATTTTTTTATATATATATATAGACTTGAACACTGCAGGAGGAAATACACAAATTAATCCAATGTTTATGGGAATGGAACAAATAGATGACAGAGAAGTATTGCCAGTGTACTGGTTCTTTTCAATGGGCAGGATGCTTGAGGAGTTTCAAGGACATTGTGGTTATATAATCCTTATGAAATAAAAGGGAAGAAAAGTCTTATAGTGAACAATCTAGCTTCTCCAACTGCTCGTGCTCCTGTCTGTCTGTCTCACACCTGTTCTGGGCTGAGACAGTCAACAAGCTTTACCATTTACCATGACCAGTTCTGCTATTTTTCAGTTAACATCACCAACTTGGATTCACCGTGTCTGTGCACACTCATGTAGACTCACCACGTTCTTTAAAAAAGGAAAGAAATATACTGCAAGCAAAATTGAAAAAACAAACTTTGGACAAGTAAAGAGGGAAAAAATATCTGATCCTTCTTGAAATTATAGAATATTCATCTTATTCACAAGAATATTGAAATCCATCCTCTACTCAAATACCTTTAACGGAATTTGGCATTATACTAGCTTACAGCATCCCTTATTATTGTGGTTACCTCTGTGTATGGATTTCCATACTTTTTTTATTAGTTTAATAAATAGTCCTTCTTTTCTTTTTTCAGGACATAAATTTGTCCTGAAAGCAGAGAGATTCTAATGATAGAGGACATTGGAAAGGAAACTGAGGGAAGGGATAAGGGGATTCGTTTTTATCATCAGAGGTTTCCTGTGGAGCAGAGGTGCTCTCATTTCAGTGCTCACAGAATGCTATGGAGAATGTGACACATAAGTAAGTTTAAGTTCAAGTGACTGATTTATCTTGTTAAGCCCCTTGTTGTGGAAAAGAAAGGACAATTATTTTGTCCTATTAGGCATCTTGTCATTTTAGATTAGGATCTGTCAGGGTTGTGTCATATTATGCTTTTGTAGTGCTCTACTGTTGAGATTTTGCTTCAATTTTTTAGTTCTTTCTAGCTATTATAATGATACAGCTAATAAAAAATTAGAGACTGTTTTGCAAAATATAGTCTCAACCATGCAAGCCAAACCAAATTCACTACAAATCTCAGAAGTGATCCCTATCTAATAAATTAGTGAACATTTTATACTTACTGAGCACATGTTCAGGTGAAAAAAAGGAGTAACTGTACAACACCAAAAAATTTTCAGCTATGTTGACTATGTTTAACAAGTCTGTATGGTGTTTAAAGATCAATAAATGCCACTAAATGCAAAAAATACTAGAACATTGTTTTAAAAGTTTCCATTCATGGCACCATCTTCCTTTTCAGAACTGGGTCACTGCCTATTATCATAGAACCTTCTTTAGAGCTGGGTATAACAAGTTTCTTTTCTCTTTTTTATTTTCTTTTGGACAGGATCTCTATCATCAGTCATATGACTGTGTCTGTGTCATGTTTGCCTCTATTCCGGATTTCAAGGAATTTTATACAGAATCTGATGTAAATAAGGAAGGCTTGGAATGTCTCAGGCTGCTAAATGAGATCATTGCTGACTTTGATGATGTATGTACTTCTAACAACAATCAACATATGGTTTCAATCGTAATAACTCAGGGTATGCAACAGTAAGCAAACATACTTGAAAAGGAGAGTGGAAGAGCTGTCAGAAAAGAACTTTTGTATGTCTGGTCATGTAGAAACTGTTTCCAAAGAATATTAAAGGAAAAAGAGATTTATGTGGATTAAATGAACTATTGATCTGACATCATATTCTGTTGCTTTTCAGTCTCTATAGTGAGAATCCAATGCATATACATGATGGGGAAATTCTGCCCTTTATCTGCAGTTCACAAGGCACATTACATGCCGTATATTAACTGTTCCCAAATACTAATGCCAAAGGTAAAGTACCTAAGTTTGTGCCCTAAACTTTTACATCTTCGGAGAGCATCCAAAGCAGGATGTGAAGGTGCTGAAGAGTCTGAGAGCAAGATGTATGGAGGATGACCAAGGCCACTTGATTCAGCCCAGAGCAGCGGAGGCTGAGAGGAGGCCTCGTGGGAGCTGCTGCTCCTCACAAGGGGAGTGGATGGGCAGCGTTGAGCTCTGCTCTCTGGTGACAGTGACAGAGCCTGAGGGAACAGCACAGAGCTGTATCAAGGGAGGGTCAGGCTTGAGATTAGGAAAAAGTTCTTCACTAAAAGGGTGGTAGTTGGGCACCAGAACAGGCTCCCCAGGACAGTGGTCACAGCCCCAAGCTGCAGGAGTTCAAGAAGTGTCTTGATGATGCTCTCAGTCATATATCTGATTTTTGGGTGGTCCTTTATGGAGCCAGGATTTGGATTTGATAATATTTGCAGGTCATTTCCATGATTCTATAACCTGCATTGTTTTGATTATACAACATGTTGATCAGTTGGTATGTGAATTACTCCTAGGAATGTATAGGTTTTAACATTCCACTCTCCAAGCTACAGGCAAGTGCAGAGTGTATAACTACAGATAGACTGTGAAAAGTCATATCTAAAGGTCTCACTGAGAACAGTATTTGTCTTTAAGTTGCTGGTGATAAAGATATCCAAAGAAGGTGTTAAGAGTGTGTCATGATTCAGAGAACACAGACTGGATTTGCAGTTCTGCAGCTGTGGAGGGAATTTTAGCAGCAAACCCATTTTGATAACTTTGGAATGTTCAAAACAACCTGGGTTATGAATTAGAATTCTTACCATCTCAACTAGAAGAGATGCTTACTTTCAGAAAGCTGCTTGCGACTTAACCATTGGCTCATCAAGTGATTTGGTTCCACTATCAAATGAGTGTAAAGTCTACTGATTTTTAAGAGCTAAATGGACAGTAAGATGAAGTTCAGTCTCACTAATGAAAATCTAGTCCCTTTATGATAAAAGGGTATTTTAGGAGACATGATTTCCCTTTTTCTGGGAACTATTCCTGTATCCATTTTTTTGTCCATTCTTAAGGCCATCCTGTATATATTTGTGAATTAAAGTACTGATCTCTTGAATTCTGTTAGAGAAACAAGCACTTAGAGTAAGAATGCTGTTGATCCCAATAATGAATAACTGTTCTCGTTTTCCAGTTATTATCTAAACCAAAGTTCAGTGGAGTTGAAAAGATAAAGACCATTGGAAGCACATACATGGCAGCAACAGGATTGAGTGCTACGCCCAACCAAGAACAGTATCAGGTACAGAAAAAAGTTCATGCTCAATAAAAATCATGCTCAAGTAAAGCCTAAAATTCTGTTCATTAAACAGCAGCCTACATAGAACACTTTGGCCTCAATTTTATTTCTTACTGATCAAGTGTACGCTTTTATTTAGAAGTTTCTGAATTTTTTTTTTTCATATTACAGTTTTAAAATGTTTAAAGTGTTATGTCTAAATTTGGCCTTCTACTCTAAATATAATTCTGCATTTTATTGCTACATGCTGCAGCAGAAGTAACTGAACTTAGAGTCCAAAGGAGAGTGTTGGGATCACTATTTTCCTTTGAAAGTTGAGAGTGCAGGGTAGCCTTATTAACCATACACTTAAAGAACCTTCAGGCTCAATACTTAAAGCAGATTCCTTTGTTTCTGATTTATTTAATGTAGTAGAATTGAGAACTATGTGCAGTCAGTAGAAATGAAGTTCGGAGAAGCAATTCATAACTTTGAAACAAAAGCCTTCATCAGATCACTGGTGAGCAACAGATACAGCAATAATGAATCAGTATGTTCCCTGATAAGGATTAACGTCTCCTGACAAACTCATGTTCCTTCTAAAGAGAAGCAATTAACACCTGAACTAGACCTTAATAATCTTGAGGACAAAAAAAGAATAATTTCAAATTAGCCCTGACATTCTGTACAGGGAGGTGAAGAAAATGAAGGAAATGTAAGACCGTAGACTGGAGAACACACAGAGGAGTTCTTAACCACTAGTAAACTTAGTGTGTGTGCTGCAAGAAATTGTATTGTTTGAGTTATTTTTGCAAATTATAAATCAGGAGATCCAAGTTTTAGTGTTCCTTTGGTGATTTAGTACACATTTTGAAATCCATCAAATCTTAGGTCTCTTCAGTCCAGATGCTGCAGATCCACAGATACTGCCGTACCTAGTGTGACAATGACTGACAGCTAGGCATATTGCTGAGCACAGCCCCCATTTCAAATACAAGAACTCAAGGAAGACTAAGTGCCTAAAGACAGGGTCTCAATGTATCAGCTAGGTAGGATACCATCTGTCTTAGCTAGGAGTGATCTCCAAAGGAAACAGAAAGGCTTAATTCATCTAAACAACAGCTGTGGCAAGAGCTGCTGTCCCACCAAGACTGATACATGTACTCTATGAATCATCTTACAAAGTTGTCATCTGTCCATCAACTCTGACACTTTATTTCAAGGAAGATTCAGTCATTTCTTATAGAGATCAGTAAGTCTAACTCTTAAGAAATCATTCTCTTGCCAAAATCCTATCCAGGGCTGTAGGAGCTTGAAAATCACTTCTCTCCTTAGCCTAAGAGGACTCAAACCAGTGCTTAGAATCAGGCTACACTGTTAGTGTATGATAAAACATTAAGTCTATAGCCTTAGAAACTAATGTGCACCCTGGAATAGCAAATTATTGAACAGGGAATGGGTTGTCTTTCCCCTCTGTTCCTCCTGCATTTTGTTCATTTTCAGGTCTATTACAGTTCCCAGATATGCCTCCTTATCCATCTGCCAGATGAGATCAGCTGAGAAACTATTAAAACTGAATCTCACTGGAATGTAAGCATTAGCAAGGGTGCTGAAAAGTGCAGCAGTGAGAGGGAGGAGTCCCTGTGGGGCTGACCACAAGCACCATTTATTATTAAGAGACATAAAGCAGAAACAGACACTCAGAGAAAATTAATGTACAAATCCTTGGCATGCATAGGCAGTGAGTGCTGGTAGAACAGATAGTGGCTAATCAGTTGCTTGACAGTCAAAATTTTATATTGAGTATGTTTTGAATGTATCAACTCTATACTGCCTTATCATGTAAGTAAAACGCAATATGGTCTATTGGCCATTGTTTGATTGAAATGCTGCTGGAGAGGACATCATCTTCTACATTAGTTTTCTGCTGCAGCCACCCTGGCATTAGGATATCCCTGAGAGTTTAAGTGCTTTTGTGTTCAGGGTATTTTGGATGTGTTCTCACAGGAACTAAAGCTACATAAAATGATTTTATTCTGTTTGTTTGGCAATTCAGGAACCTGAACGACAGTATATGCACATAGGAACCATGGTGGAGTTTGCATTTGCCTTAGTGGCGAAACTGGATGTCATAAACAAGCATTCTTTTAATGACTTCAAGTTACGAGTAGGTATGTATTACAGGATTTGAGAATATGGAAGAGGGGGAGAATGTAGTGTGATGTTCAAGCAGATTAAAGCATTACTAGAACTGACCAACAGGGCCAGGAAAGTAGATGGCATCACCTTTACCCTGCTGAAAGGCAGTGTCGATGGCTTTGCCAGTGAGCACAGCTGCTGTTGTGGCAAGATGTGTTTCAAGGCAGGAACTCAGAAGCAGCAGCATCACTAAATAAAGAATGCTTGGAAAATACAGCCCCGTGGGTCCAAGTGGTTCTATGAGAACTGTAATAATTATTCCAGATGTTGTTGACTATATACATTTTTAAAGCTTTTCAGTACCAAAGAAGATACTAGGCAGGGCTTTGCAAAACTATGTGAATGACTTTGGAGGACAGCACTTAAAAGGCACAAATGAGGCTGGAGTTTGAAATACTTCAGACGTACTAAATTCAAGCAAGCATACAGTAATGCTTCCTTCCTGCTGTTTAACACAGGAGGATATTTCACTTATTTGTTATTCTGTGTTTATTGACAAATAAGAGCAAAGATGTCCAGCTGTTGATATTCATTAGGATATTTATTCTATCACTTATATTTCAGCTTCTTATTGCTTCCCTTTGTGCTCCACAGCATTAAAAATAAATAAATAAATACACAATTGCAGTAAGTCATGGGAAGGATGATGAAATAAATGAATTCAGATCTGATCAAGAACCATATGCTCCAAGATGCTTATTTCCTGATCGCAGTACATAGCAGTTTTACAATGCAATATGTAACTTGGAAAGTGTGAAATGAAAGCATTAAATAAATGCTGGATACCCACAAATCTTATAAACATCTGAAGTATCCAACAGTTATTCTCCTTCCTTGCTTTTATTGCTGTGCTGCTTGCTTTTCTTCTTGCTTGGTCTTACATTTATTTTACAGTGCCACCCACTGGTTATGCTTGCTACTTTCTGACCTTCCTTTTTGTTTCATATTCATTGCCATAGTTAAAAAATGAGAAAGCACATCTGAAGTATGCCCCATTCTCGTTGTGTTCCAGAACTTGATGAGTTTATAAAAAATGTGTAGAGATAGTATATTTTTGTACAGAATATGAGTTCTCTTTGTGCCATATATAATGCTACATACTTGCTAACAAAGTGTTATGTCAATATACATACTGAATCTGCAAACTGATTAAATCAATGCTGACTCTTACCAAGTAGGGATTAAGAGGTGAACCTTCTACGGGAAAAAACGTACCTACTTGTGATTTAAAAACATTTGCTGGATGCTATGTAGAAGTTATACTCATTTGCTTCATGAAATAAAGAACAGGAGAAAAAAAAAAAGAGTAAAGATTACACTATGTCAAAAGCTGCTTTGTAGCATTAAATACTAACAGAGTTTGCCAGAAAATCATTTTTTGTGTGTGCAGAATGAATTAAGAAGAGTTAAAGAGAGGGTAAAGTGCCTGATGGTTTTTGAGCAGTCTTTTGTGGTTGCTCTGCATCGTGTTTTTTGGACTGCACACAGTTTGTCTGTTTTCCAAGTTCTAGCCACCATAAAAAAAAAAGATAAAAAAAAAAAAAAAAAAAAACAAAAAGGAATAAATCTTGTTTGCCAAATCTTAAGAATCTTATGACAAGGCTGTTGCTCAGGGTTTTGTTTCATTGGTTGGATTAATTAATTTATTAATTTACTTATTTTTGCTAAATGAGCCTAAAACAATCTCTGAGAAAACTTTAAAGAAATAACATGTTCCAAATGGAGGGTAAAAAAACCCCAAAAAGCAGCAGCAAGGATTAAATCTTCAAAGGTACACAGATCCCAGACTGGCACTTTTGCCACCTTAACACACTATAGACACCACTGAGCTCTTCATGCCAACATCCCACCACCACTTATGGTTATGAAAGCACCTGATATCCATAGTAACTGCAACCACAGAAATGCATGTTCCTCTGATGTAATCCCCACTTTAAGGACTTAAATCCAAACTGCCATTTGTAAAAGCTTTTCTCAGCCAGCATTCAACCCTAAAATGTTTGCAGCTCACTTGACATGTTGGTTTTCAACCTTAATTTGCTGTAAATGCCAAAAAATGCTAGTTGTGCCTTGGGAGATACATAGCCTGATGTTCTCAGGCAAAAGAGCACCTAGGTGATATTTCAGGCATTTGTTCCCTTCTGTTAGTATACTTTCAAGGAAACTTTTGCAGAAGTGCTACTTCTTTTCAAATTGGAATAGAGTCTGGTATATTGTTTTCCACATAGGCTGATAGTTAGGACATTTCTCAATGTTGTAGGCAAACAGTTTTGTTCCTGCTTTTGTCTGAGACTGCTCAAGCATGGGGATCAGTTTCCTGGAGAATTCCATGAGCCCAAGCTGTTGGATGCTTTGGAGTGAGATACCTACCCTCTGTCAGTCCTGCTGAATTGTGCTTGCTGAACAGTGTTCTCATTTTCATGAAATAATTTAACCTCATTTAGTATGAGAGAAAAAGACAGGCTGTGTCTTATTTTGTTAAAGAATTCACTTTCTGTTCCAGCCTTTGCCTCAACACGTTTATTTGTCACACAGGGGGCTATGCACTAGCAAGAGTCACTTAGGGCAACACATGCCACAATGATTTCATTGCCAAATCACATTCCTAGGAGGTACTAGCAGAACTCTTCATGAAGGAGGAGGGATCTGAACCTGGTTCTCCAGCCCCTGAGGGTATCACTCAGACCATGAGTGGAGACGGGTCAGAAAAAAGGAAAAAGAAGTCACTTCCTGCTCATTGCATTGTGGGAAAGTCACACTGCACCATCCTAATTTCTGAACCATAGCACAGTGTATACCACACACATCTCTTTGATATCCGAAGGCAGAAAAAAACACCTATGACCTGGAAGTTAATGCACTATTGCAAAGCAAGTCCCTCTTTATGTTTAATCCCAAGTGCCTTTAGAGATTACATACTTTTCCATTTTTCTCAATTTAATTGGTACAGAACCTTTTTCAGAGTTTTTACAGCCTGGTTGTTACTCATGGTACTACATTGCATGTGATCTGTATTAGATGGGCTGCTCTAAGGTGCCTCCATGCTACAGTTGTGCTTTAATTTCACTGCATAGATATATCTCTATTGCTGGTTTCTGTCAAGGAATAAGTAGAAGTCAGTTGTGATCTTTTGATTAGGGGATAATTTTAGAAATCCAGACTGTTCATCACGGCAGGGTACATTTCTCACTGAATATTTCCTGCTTGTTGGTAAGTGTAATTTTAATTATAGTGCATTTGATGCTAGTTAGTGACAGTGCTTTTGATATTGCCTCCTGCTTTGCTTCCCTACTAGAAGCATACAAGTCAGTTCCTTTGCATCCCTTAACACAGGATGCAAACTGACCACAAGAGAAAATGTGCCCAGGATGGAATGGGAACTATACTATGTCATTCTTCTCTCTTAGCATCTGCGTTTCAGAACTAGCAAATTGTTATTTGTATTCTATGCTTAAGGAATACATATACTACAACTATTGAAGATAATATAAGCAATCCAGCCTTCAGAACAAGGATTCAAATCCTTGCAATTTATGCACAGTAATTTATTCTACATTTATGAAGCAAAGAGTACTTTAAAATGCATTTGATTTGACTATTGATTATTTCAGATAGAAGTCCTTTTCACTGAAAGTAGAAATAAGAAATTTCAGTATATCTGTTTTCCCAGAGGAAGCTGCTCTTCCTGCAGAATGTTTCTCATGCCATGTAGTAAAGGTTGAAAATATCAAAATTATTCAGGATACAAAGGAGTTGTAAAACTAAAGTTAGATTAACTTTTGACATTTCTATAACATTCTCTTGCCAGAAGGGGTTGGTAAAACATTTGTGAACAGGCTGTCGGTTGCTGTACCCACTAATCAACATGGACCAAATACTGTGGTGTCCATTGACTTGATAAGTTGCCAGGTGCGCTACTTGTCATCATCTGGTAAATATTCTTTTATAACATAAAGTTTTTATGTTTTTCAGGTATTAACCATGGACCTGTAATAGCTGGAGTAATTGGAGCTCAGAAACCACAATATGATATCTGGGGTAATACAGTAAATGTGGCCAGCAGGATGGACAGCACTGGTGTCTTAGACAAAATACAGGTAGTCTTGTTTTGGTGCCGGTATTTATCTTAACAATGCTTAAAAATCATCATATGTTTGTACACCAAAGAGTTTGTATTCTGGGGGCTGAAGATGCCTACCGTAAAAATGACCTTTCAGAAGAAATGGATCTCAGTCAGGAACATAAAGAATTAAAATTCATGGAAGAAAAATGGGAAGAGAATCAAAACTTTATATTCAGCCTACAGAGGAATACAATGGAGGAAATTATGCATTTCCTAGAAACGTAGCACCAATTTAAGAGGGGTGTTGGGCAAAATCACATTTGTATTCTCTGACTTTCTAAACTGGTAAAATATTAGCTACATTATTTGTGAAGGGTATTCTTGATGTTAATTATTTCTGAAGGAAAAATGTCCATAACTACATATATCAAGTTAAATCCATAAAGCAGTGATGAAATGTTATTTTGTTGAAACGTGCAGATTAATAACCTTTATGGTTTACTATCAAATAGATTATGACAGACCTGTATAGAAAAGACCTTCATTTACTAATCTTCCAGAGATTTCATATTCAGGGATCACATTTTAATTTTCTTCCTGGTATGCCTTGCAGCACTTTGGTATCCCACCATGTATGTGACCGACACCACTCAGACTCTGTGATTGAGACCATTCAGAAGTAAACAGTGCAAAAGCAGAGCTACCTACTAGGTGTTGGCCAAGCCTGAAAATGGGAGGGATCTCAGAGCAGTGATATCTACAAATACTTGTTTGCTTCACAAAGAAACACAGCTAGTCTGAGAAAGCTAATGCTGTTGATGAATAATCTCTGCCCTAGTGTACTTGCACCTGAAATGGCAACACTGCTTCAGTTTTGGTTCACAGTCAGTTAGATTGACTAGTCCTGTTAGTCAGGACAGATATTTTCTTCATATTCTGCAGGGTGATTCTGCTTCACTCTTTTTTCAGTGTTGGTTTTGTCTTGATGCAGGTTACAGAAGAGACAAACAATGTCCTGCAAACACTGGGGTACATGAGCACTTGCAGAGGAATCATAAATGTAAAAGGAAAAGGAGAACTGAAGACATACTTTGTACATACAGAAATGACAAGATCCCTTTCACAAGGGAATGTGGCATCTTGAAGAATGCTTGTACATGTCATTGATACCATATTTTCAGGAAAGTATCACGCACTTTTTAACTACATTTTGGCCCTTAACATGCGTGCTATTTTCTGATATGTGGCACTTATTTTAATATGGCTGCAGAATAGTCCCATGAGCCATCATTTTGCACCTTGATATTCCTATGTTCAAGGACAGTTGTGATGTACACTATAGGACTGGAAGATTGTACTGCAACTTGCACAGTTATTCCAGGACAAGAAAAGAAGGAATAGGAAAAGGAGGTAACTCATCCTGAAAGGACTAAAACGAGATGTTGGTGACAAACGTGGGGAAAAAAGGCAATAAAGCTAGGGGTGCATACTATTTCCTGATGCATGGTGTTTTCTGGAAAATACAGTCGCTCCCCAATAGCATCCACTAATCTGGTATTAAAACATACAGTATTTGTAAATAGGTTTACTCGATCCACACATGAGTTGGATGTGATCACCAGTTGCATCTCATAGCCAGGGACACGTTGGGTGGTTTGCTGGCATTCTTTCTGAAGAGAGAACTAACAATGCTGGAATAGTTTTGTACAAGCGTGTCAAATGTTTTGAAGCAATTGTCTTTTGTAAGGTTAATTCATTAAAGGTTTATATGTAATTTGTCTTACTGTTGCTGTCTCTTAGTTTTGCTTCCTTCTGTGGCTTCTGTACCTCTACACCTGAGCATCTTCTGCTGCAGCTGCTGTATTTTATTCAGTGATTAGATATTGAAGCAGGCTGTGGCCAGCTATCTCCTCAGCTTAGGTCATTAATATCTGTAAGATTTGCTTCTGCCTTTCAGAAATTGAATCAACTCTTTTGTCTTCAGTCTTTCTTAGTATCCTAGGCACTTCACAGTCATTTGGTCCCTAGGTGACAGAGAAGACTTCAAGTTCCAGACATGAATGAGAACGAAGTGGAGGATACTGGAGACATAAGCAGTGTTGCTACTCTACAATGGGCCTGCAGTGCTTAAACAGTAACTAAGAGAAGATGTAGGAAAGAGGAAACATTTGTGTTTTGTACTTTGACCACCTCATCTGCCCTTGCATGCCTTTCACTTATCTTTACAGTGCCCAATTTCATGGGATATTTAAAATAATCAAATTTATCAGAACATAATTGATACAGTCTATTTTTGAAGATACAAAAAATTGCTATTTTGTGGATATTCAAGATCAATTTAAATCTTGTTGAATAGTAACTTGCAGATTTTCACAGGTGAGCAAATGTGAGAGACTGAAAAAGCAGGTAAACATGCTCCTTTGAAGGCACTACAAAGATTATTTTTGTTTTACCATTATCGGTACTTGATATTAACATGTTTTTAGTCATGATAACAGGCTAACAAACCAAAATTAATAAGTCTCACACTCAAAAATACAGCTATAATATTTTTTCTGTCATGGTATTGAAATGTAAAGAGCATTCATTGAACAATCTTTCAGATTCCATATTCGTGAAACATTTATATACATTTGTATTGCATTGGTGTCCTTTCAGAAGGAGTTCCCAAAATATTCCCAATACAAATGGCATCAGGCTGCACAGGCTCATTGAGGGTGGCGAGGTTACCAACAGCCGCCAGCTGCCCTCTAGCAAATTGGAATAGCAGTCAGTCTTGAAATGTCTACATTTGAAATGAAATAGACACCTTGAATTTTTAAAATTTCTTAAATTAAAAATTAAATTACATTGGGAAAAGTAGAGAACAACTTAGATTTTGAATGTACTCTGAGCCTTTAAAACCGTTCTAGTGTTATCACAGGTCAAAGCAATCATTTCTTACTGTGGATGAAAACCCTGTAAGTTGATTATATTGTACTGTCATATCTGTGTGCAACTGTCAGGTATAATCTGTACATTCAGGGTTTTGTTTTCATTTGTATTCTTGCACATTCTGTGCACCATTAGTAAACTGTGTACCTAATTTGATAGACTTGTTTCTATAATTTTTATAAAAGTTAAAGTATATAATATTTCTGTAACCCATGAAACGTTAAATTATTTGAATAGCTGTGAGCTGACCGGTCCAATGAAGTGTAAAGCTAAGTATGTGCCCTCCAAGAACGTGTTGATAATGCCCTTGTCTGTGACACTCTGGTGCCCTTGTAATACTCTGGTATTCTCTCATTTTGTACTTGCATTCTAACTCTTGCTACTGTGTAGCCAAATCCTGCTAAAGAACAAAAAAATGGGCAAAAGATGAATATACATGTAGTATGATGCCCAAAGAAGGGTGCATATTATCCTTTCTCCAGCCTTTAGTTGCTGAGTATTATTATCTTTCTAGTGCCAAGAAGCTATTTGTATCCAATAAATATTTTTTGTCTTCCAAAGCACTTTACATCTACTGTCTATACTGTTTTATTCTTCCCCTATCTAGACTGACCCAGAGATCCTCTTTCTTCCTCTCCTGCAGAAATGTTATATTCCGCAGTAACTGGATATAACGCTACTTGAGTGCCGCTGTATAACTTGAAAGTTTTCTGATGATCGTATTTTCTGCGTAACTTTAAGGTTTCAGTTCTACGGCTTCCATGCTGATGCTGCAGTTCGCAGGTCGCTAGCGAGTCACCAAGGTCATGAGTTTCAAAAAGCAGAATGCAAGAGTGCTCAACAACATGAGGCAGCAGCCACACAATGAATATAAGCGTGATTCACTGTGATCTGGGAAAATGAAACCGAAACATGAACACTTTGGGAGCCTGCTGCATTTCTTTATCAAAGACAGTGCTGTGTGCCAATTTATGGAGGACTACCAAGGGGCAGGAAGGAAGACTAGGCTTGCAGATATTTTTCTTGACTACAGAAGTAGTTGTGATCACCTGTAAAGTAATGCTATTCAAATGCTGTTTCCAGAAACAAACATCAGCATCCTATCTATCCTGTATGCAAAGCATTATTAATTCTCTTCACATTCCTTTAATGGTTTATCTACTTCATAAACTATCTACAGACCTTACCTTTTTCCACTGCGGTGCAGGTAGCAGTTCAGCCTACTCATTTCTAAACAGAAGGCTGTGCACATTCATAGGAGAGGTGTTGAAAGTCTGTCATATTGTTTTCAGAACCTTGTATCAGGACAAACAATTAGGCATATCATCAGGAATGTTTATATGCTGACAGATTTAGTTTTACATGATGATTACCTTGTCCTTTGATAATTAATTTTCCTTTTGGTTGTACTTCAGTATGAAGTTTTTTTTTCTTCCTGCAAGAGACAATCTGTCACTCATTCAGGGCCTTGAAGAAACAAGCACTTGTGTGAGATGAATGGCTTGACTTGAGGACCAAATCTATTACAGCAGAAACTGGACAGTTTTAGAGTCATCTGTGCTTCAGCTTCTTTTTCAAGGATGATGGCTCACAGCATTTGTTGGAAAGGCTGTCTCTCTTTCATGGCTCAGGAATACATGGCATTCTGATACATGCTGAGGCCAAACAGCAAGGAGAGGAACTGAATTGCTGAGCTTTGATTTAACAGCTGCGTAGCCATCTCTGCTGTAAGTGCCACCAGCTTGAAACAGGTATGTCACCTTGCAGTAAGAAGACTGCTACTGTGTTTTTTCTGCATTTCAACAGCTTGTTTAGTTACATGTCATCTGTCTTCTTGGGTCCATCCTGTCACCATCTCTGTCTCATCATCGTCTCCCCTCTGACCATTTGCCTCACCAAATTAATTTGACAAATTTTCTTGCTAAGTTTTTCCAACAACCAGTTTGATATTTCAGAACACTCATCCTGCCTTTGAGACATTGTTATAAGTATAAAAGCTGTAGGGAGAGGAGCAGAAGTGAGAATAGTTCAGTTGGAAGGAACATTCAGAGATCATTTAGCCCAACTGCCAAAGCATTCCAGGGCTCACCAAAAGCCAAGGCATCTTACTGAGGGCATTGTCCAAATGCTTCTTATCCACTGAAAGCCATAGGGCATCAACCACCTCTCTAAGAAGTCTGTTCCAATGTTTCATCACTCTCACAGTAAAAAAAGGCATTGTGCTTTGTGCTTTTCCCACATGTCCTGTCATTGGTGACCAGGAACTACAGCCTGGCACCTCACTCTGCACTTCCCCTCCTTAGGGACCTGCAGAGAGCAATGTGGTCACTCCTCGGCCTCCTCCAGACTGCACAGCCCAAATGTCCTTTTACCAGCCTTGTTGCCCTCCTCTAGATGCTTTCAAGGACCTTAAAATTCATTTTATACTGTGGAGCAGCAGATCTGCATGTAATATTCAAAGCGAGGCCACATCAGTGTTAAACAGACGAGGAGAATCACCTCCTTGGATCAGTTGGCTATGCTGTGTTCAGTGGACCCCAAAATGCAGTTTGTCCACTTGTCCACCATTGCATACTGCTGGCTCATGCTGTCACTGACACCCCCAAGGCCATTCCTCCTGAGATGCTCTCCAGCCATTCTTCTCCCAGTCTGTACCTGCATCCATCCCAGTTGCAGAACCTGGCATTTTCCTTTGTTGTAATTCATGCTACTGATCATATCTAATCTTCCAATCTTATCTAGATCCCTCTGATCCCTCCAGAGTCAACACCACCTCCCAGTTTAGTATCATCAGCAAACCTGCTAAGGATGCATTGAGCTTCTGCATCTAGATCACTGATAAAAAACATTAAATAGGACTGGCCCCAGAACCGAGCCTTGGAGAGTACTCTACTGACCAGCTGCTACTGACCAGCTGCCAGTCTGATGTAGCCCCATTCACACGTAGGACACTTTAAGCTCTAAAATTCAGATAATCACCCAACACAGTGTGAACCTGTTTATCATACCATTGCAGGATGCCATGAGAGACAGTATCAAAGAATATGTGCAATGCCTCTCCTTCACCCACCAAGTGGTTAGAGGACTTTTCCATTTTGGCTATGTTCCTTAAATACCTTTCAGTATCCCCAGGATAACCTTCTCCATAACTTTTTCAGGACCAAAATGAGACTACTAGGTCTGTAGTTTCCTGGATCTTCTCTCATGCCCTTACAATTCTGTGACCACCGATGGAAAGTCACTGCTTCTCTGGTCACAGTCATTCAACACAAAAGACCAGGCAGTCCAAGATCTATCATTAATACTAGAAACTAAGGCAAAAAGTCATTCAATGCCTTCACCGCTCTCATCCCTATTTGTTAGCTGACCATCAAGTATCAGTGCAGTGTTTTCCTTAGACCTCCTGCTGCTACTGACATACTTAGAAAAATATTTTTTGTGTATCTGACATCACAGTAGCCACTGTCAAGTAAGATAAGCTTTGGTTTTTCTCACTCTTTTCCCTGCAGATGCAAACTGCCACCTTGTACTCTCCCTCTGAAGCCAGACTTTGCTTCTAAAGCTCATATATTTTCTTTTTCTGCCCTAGTTCCAGGAGGATTTTCCTATTCTCAAACAACAGACCCAGGGTGGCTCCTCTTATAGTTGGTTCACTCAGTACTTGTGACAGGATGTTATCTTAAACATGCTTCAGAAATTTTCAGACATACTTGTCATAATAGTATGATATTCCAAGTTTATGTTTGGGAAGGTGAAGTCTCACATAAGGACGAGATAATCAATCCCAAAAAATCCCCTAATTGCCTATAGCTCGTCTATGCTACTGTCCTGGGTGGGCAGTAGACAGTAGACACCTAGAACAACTTCCACTTTGTTACCTGTCTCCTTAATCCTCATCCAGAAGCTCCCTGCCACATCATCCCTAACGTCAATGACCATACAGTCTAGTCTCTCCCTTATGTAAATGCAACACCTCCCCCCAGCCTGCTTGGCCTATGCCTCCTGAACAGCTGAAAATCTTCCATCCCAGCATTCAGTCATGGGACTCATCCCTCCAAGTCTCACAATGATATCAGTGCTCTGGGAGAGGAGCAAATCTTCCAGTTCATCCCATCTGTCTCTCATACTATGTGCATTAGTATATAAGCATTTCAGAATGCTCCTGAATATGCTGTGTTCTTTGGAATAACACAGATGATCCCATTAGCCTTGCCTCAGAGAGTGCCACATCATCCTTTAGCATAACCCCAGTGCTCCTAATGGTATCCCCTTCCCTTATCGATCCTAGTTTAAGTCCCCTCAATCAGTCTTGCCAAGTTAAAGGATAAGAAATATTTTCCCTACTGAGATAGGTGGAAACCAACTCGCACCAGATCATTGATGTCTTGTCTTGAAGTGTTTTCCATGTCTATAAAACCCAGCAAGTAGATGCACCAGTCCTGGAGATAGGTATTGTGTCACCTATGACTGCTTCCTGCTGCTTCTTCACAGCGCCAGTCTCAACTTTGCTGCTTAGAGGTTACCTGACCCTGATGGGAAAACTTGCAAATACCTCTTCTTTCATCTTTTCAAATCTCTTGTCTGCCACACCGAGAACAGAATCAGAGAGAAACATTTCAAATGTGACTTCAGGAATCCTGTGTACCTTAGTTTAGACTTCTGGTGAACAATTTCTTGTGGCTGTATTTACAGCTGCAGCTTCAGCTGAACTGCTTTTTATGGTTTGCAGTCACTTGGTGCTCGTACTAAACTACAAAACAGCACTTGCACAGTGGCATCTCTGTGTAGGAAGCTGATGTCAGACAACTATTGTTTAAAACTCCACTGCTCACATATTCTGTGGTAATTTGACTAATGTTACAAGGAAAACCCAAATTGGTAGAAGGATATTATTAGATGAGCAGATGGAAATTGTCATGAATGATTAAAAGTCTACAGAGTACAAATTTCTCACCATTGCACTAGAAAAGAAGCAAGATGCTAGTTACATTTTTCAGTTTATTAGTGAATGAAGAATGGAAGCCATATAGTAGAAATGGGAAGTTTACATCAAATGTGGGCTCAACATGCCTATAGGAATTGGTTATGAAGATTTAGGTATCCTGAATGCTTTGTTTGTTTTTTTTTTTTAAGTTGATGTTCAGTTAAAAATCAAGATGTCTGAAAAACTGATTCGAAACAGCTTGCAAAAAAATACTAACAATTATAATAATGGCAGTATTGCACCTATGGCACTAATACTGCAGTTGCCAAAAAGAGTAGCAACACGATAGAATCATAGAATATCCCAAGTTGGAAGGGACCCAAAAGGCTCACTGGGTCCAACTCCTGCTTCCACACAGGACTACCTAAACACAAGACCATATGTCTGAGGGCAGTATCCAAACACTGCTTGAACTCCACCAGGTTGGTATCGTGGCCACTGCCCTGGGCAGCCTGTGCCAGGGCACAAAATGAAGCTGGTCACATATTCCCAAGCAGTACAGGAGGAAAGAGAACAGCCAGTTACACGTGTGTATTAATATAAAATAAGCAAATAAATGAATATTGAAACTAGGAGCCAGGTGTTACTGGGGTAGAGCAATTTTAGAGCTAATCACTTAATTGAAGTTGCAGCTGGGAGTTGCTCACTGTCAGTGCCCCAAAGTGAGCATGCAAGATTTCAAATCAACCTGAAAGGGCTAAAACTCAGAAAAACATGCCTAGCTTGGCACTGAGTGTTGGCAGGTTCTTCAAGATGCAGATGCCTCGTTCTGTTGGAAATACCATGTTTTGGTGTGTTTGTTATTCAGCTTCTCCAAGTGTGAAAATGCTCCCACGGAAGGGAATTTTGGCAAAGTGCAAAAGATCCCCTTGGGGAAAACAAATCAATAAATAAATATCTCTTTTGGTCCAGCTTTGTTCTCATTTGCTTTCCCAGCCTCCAGAGACAGAAATGAACCAGGAGCTGGAAGGAGGAAGGTGTCAGAGGCCACGCTGGGCTGGGAGCAGGGCACGCTGCCCAGTGAGGAGGCTCTGAGACTGCTGCTTAAAGCCGAGCTGAAACCTCGCGCATCATGCTCGTCAATGTGCATCTCCAGGTTTAATACGTGACCAACTCTTGCCCGGGCCGAGGGCTCCGCGTTGTCAAACCGCCTCACACATAAACGCACCCCGAGTGCTGCGCCTGCCGCTTTCCCCCTCGCCGACCTGTTCCGCGGTGCCGAGAGACGGCAGAGCGTTACCGGGTAACGGCAACATGGCGTCCGCCGCCACAGCGGGCGCAGGGGAGCAAGGAGGGGACGTGGAGGAAGGCGGCAGCGGGCTGGGGAGGAGGCGCCCGCCTCCCGTCTCCTCTCTGTCAGCCTTCAGCTACATCCCGCCCCGGCGGGAAGGTCCCGCGGAGCTCAGCTACTTCCACCGGGTGGCCCAGGTGAGGGGCGGCTGGGCAGGGCAGGGCAGGGCAGGGCACCGGGCAGTAGCACTTTGTGGTTGGGAAGGAGGTTTGGCGTTTCCAGGGTGTGAATTGCAGGCTGAGGGGGAAAAGGTAGTAAAGGAAAGTGTCACTGGATGGTGCAGAAGGCAGATAAATGGTTGCTCAGTGGCTGCACAGTGATGAAGGACAGAAGCTCAATCGTTCCGTCTGGAGCAGGCTCAAGGGAGACCTAATCAATCTCTACGACTCCCTGAAAGGGGCTCTGTGGTCAGGTGGGGGTCAGCCTCTTCTCCCAGGTAACAGCAGTAGGACAGGAGGGAATGGCCTCAAGTTGTGCCAGAGGAGATTCAGGTTGGATATTAGCAGTAATTTCTTCTCAGAGAGAGAGCGGTGAGGCAGTGGCACAGACTGCCCAGGAAGGTGCTGCAGTCACGGTTTCTGGGGGTGTTCAAAAGCCATGTGGACGTGGCACTGAGGGACATGGTTGGTGGGGATGAGCTGATGGTTGATCCGAATGATCTTGGCGATATTTTCCAAACCTAGTGATTCTGTGACACTTTTTATTTATTTATTTATTTTGCCAGCACTGTTTGCGTGGCATTGTTGAAAGACAAGATTTGCCGTTTTAGATTCAATCCTGTGGATTTCAGCATCGCTTTGGGAACGTGCCAGATGTTAAGGAGCACAGGTGGTGTTGTGCATAACAGAGTGTGGTAAGGCAGAGAACAACAGGAGTAGGCCTAGGGAAGGTCAGAGGGCTTGGCTGGTGTATTTGGGGTTGATGGAGCTGGCAGGGAGAATGGCTCTCCAATCTGCATGGAATTAACAACCATATGCTGGTACTTTTGTTTACAATACAAAATTTGCTTTCACACTCCCAGTGGCAAGGTTTGTAAACAAAAATTTATTAAAAAAAAAAAAAAAAAAAAAAAAAAAAACACAACCAGAAAAGTACTTAAGAAAATGAAACCTGTATGTCCAGAGGCCAAAGCAGAGTGAAATAGAGAAAGATGTTCTAGCATGTGTCCCAATGCCAGAAATTTCCACTTGTTAATCCTTTGGCTGACAACTACTCCCTGTACTACTTTATGTAAGTTATTATATCCATTTTATTGTCCTGCTTCCCCTTCTGTGATACGGAAAAAGTTTATCTACTTTTTGTGTGGTTGGAATATTAATGTATATAGTAATGTATATTAATGCAAAGTGCTTAGCCCCAGAAGCAGTACACAGAGGATGCCCCTCCACCTCGTCCTAGTAAGTCTGCATTTAATAACTGGGAAATAACAGCAAAGAGGCAGGATTTTGAGCATAGAATTGTTTTTGCACAGAAGAACTTAAACAGATGACCAGGGACAAGCGCTAACTCTTAACAGGTTGGCTACTATCTGCAAGTTTCAGAAAAAATCATCTGCTCTGACACAGGTAACAAGTAATAGACACATAATGCCACATGAAGAAAAACAAAGGAGCGAGTAACATTCCCAATAGTGAGCAGAGATTAGATGCCTACCAAAATTCTAAACAAAACTGGTAATGTGGAGAGGAGAGGACAATCAAGGAAGCATGGGAATAATGAAAGTAGCAAATCAGATGCAAAATGCTCTTGAATATGCCTGAAATTCTGTGAGACTTGATAATTTCTGAGGAATGAAGGGATGTACAGGTTGCAAATCAAAGCACCTCTTGGCAGAACCAAGTAGTAGAGCTGTGCTTCCAATAGAAACGTGTGATTACAGTGATGCATTGCTAGCATTCTTGCTTGAGATTTCCTTCTGAGGGAGCCTTCTTGACCTGCCCTGACTTGAATGTTTTTGGAGAACAGTAATGGTGAGTCTCAAAGGGCATGAATTCTCCAAAGGCTAAATTAAGCACACTGTAACATTTAAAGGTTAAAGGGGAAAAAAAAAAAAAAAAAGGCAGAAGAAAATGCACAATTTTTTTTTGGTTTGTAAAAAGTCATGTATAAAACCAGTAATCCGTTGACTTTTTAATGAAGAACATAAGCAACTGACAGCATATTACAGCAGGGGATTTTGTCCTTTTCATGAGAATGCTTTTTGTATTTGAAATTCCTCCACTTTTTTAAAAATTAGATTTCACGAATGCATTTTTTAGCAGATCAGATCTTTCATGTTATTCAGCTGTAACTCTGACAACAGATATCATAAATACAGTAATGTTCTGTGTTGTGGTTTACTTTATTTTCATGTATGAGAGATTACAGGATTACCACTGTGGCAGGTTTCTGAGCTCTTCTCGGTTCTGCTTTAATTAGAAATTAAATGGCGGTTCCACTGTGGGGCACCTTCACATTTTTCATTCCAAATTGATTTTCTGTTCCAAAGTTTCAACAGATTGGAGGGAAAAATTGAGGTAATTTGCCAGAAGGGAAATTTCAAAGATGGACAGATCAAAAAATAAAAAATCACATATTATTCAGTATTTTTATTGCACGTTATTTCACAAGAATGACCCGAGCCTGCTAATGGCAGCTCAGATGTGTTACAGTTGTCATACTCTGATGTTATGTGTCCACTGCATTATTATTGAATCCTCTGTATGTATTCTATATCGTATGAATTTAAAGAGGACTGTTATTTAGCCATTTTTTCTCCTTTTCTAAAGGCAGGAGGGGTTTCCACCTACGACTCCATTTTTAAAAGACCAGAGGGTTACAATGAAAAACTTCACCGATGCGACAGAGAACATGCAAGGAGTCGTGGTCTTAACGTTAATGATGAGGTAAGCCTTCAATAATTTCAAAATTATTTTTGGTTAAAGGTACTTTATTCATTTTGACATGGCTGGAAATAAGTGAAGACACCTGAGCTAGCTCTTGCTCTTTGTGTCCTGTAGATTTCCAGATCACAAACCTTATTTTAGTTAAAGAGTAGGGGAAAGAGATGTGCGCAGGGAGCCAAACCCTCTGTTACAGAGTTTCAGTGATCAGTCTTTGCCTCTCCTGAGTTTGCAATTGTGGTTGTCCTGCAGCTACTTTTATGATGCTGAAAACTTGTACCTGAGAGGGCTGGAGCTAGGGACTCCACCTTAACCCCAGTCCTGTGATATCCCCATTCCCTGAACCTTACAGTGTGAACCCATGTTTGGTGAGACATCCCAAGTCTCTAAAAGAGGTTGCCCTGCAGGAAGGGAATTCGTAGGGAGCTCGTGCAAAGAAGAGGTCAATCAGACAGCCACAGACATGCCTGGAAAAGGCTAACTGAAGCAAAAGCATTCAAGGACAGAAGAATTTGAGTTTAGTGTGTAGTCTGATAAGTAAGGAAGTATGCAAACATGTTTTTGAACAGCTGCCTTGAAAATAGGAATGCTATAATCTATATACTTAGATATAAAGATATGCTTTTTCTTTGTATCATATGAATAATACATACATATACACACAGACACAGAGGATGTCAAAAAAAAAAAAAAAAGATAAGGCATAACCTCTGTGTATTAATGGCCTTGAAACTGCAGTGGATTAATAAGATGGAAAAATGATGATAGACTAAGAATTGTTTCCTGTGTTAGATATGATAAAGAGAAAAACTTGAAATTACTGTAATTGCTGTGAAGTAAAACTGTTGAGATTTTGGGACAAAGGCCGCTGCTTATAATTCCTTTAACTAGCAGCTATACATGTCAGACATTTCACTGCACAGTCATAATCCCCTTCAGTTCTATCAGACAGTGCAGGGAGTATTAGGTACACTCAAAGGAATCACAGAAGTGCCCCTTAAGATTATCTGCTCCTGCCTAGTAACTCACCTGCAAATCTGCATGAGGCCAAAAGCCATGTAAATGACCAATCTAATGAAAAACGAGCCAATCCCTCCACCACCTAGCCAGCATCAAACCCAATATCCGAGTGAGACATTTGTGTAAAAACAGTTTTATTAATGCAGCATCTTAATAGTTTCTTTCTTACTCAGATTTTGCTTCCATTCAGTACCAGCAAGTCACTTTCTTTAAAAGTTTACTTGCTGAAGCAAATGCTTATAGGCCAGAATGCAGAGTAGTCCTCCTGGGCAGTGCACACAAGTGACTGCCTGGGAACTGTTCTAAACAGGTGTCCCTTAATCCAGTCCTTTAATTAGCATGGAGGCACATCAAAGCCACAGCTGTTGAATGATGCAACATGATCCTCATGCATGGGATGACACCCAACACTGGACTTACCCATAACTAAATGCAGGTCATGTACTCAGATCCTGCTCCTTAGTTACCTCAATGGCTCTCACAGACCTTGTATAATACCAACTATTTTATGAAACATAATAAATAAAAATGCCAATATTGACATCTTTCTAATACAATGCTGAAAGGAGACAGGTGGAATTCTTCACAGTACACTTCTTTCTTTGAAGTGGAAAAAAACCAAATCATTACAAGCAAGCCTTTCCTTTCCTGCAGAGCGTGGGCACACCCTGGGAATCCAGCAGTACAATCATAGATAGCTCAGTTTAGCTGCACATAATGCGGTGACTAGAGCGAGAGTGTTTGCACATGGTTGCTGTTGCTGATTTCAAGTGTTAACAGTGATAGAATTACATGCTGTGAAGGCATATAATGGGATACTTTCCAACAACCGTGGAAAATTTGATATCTGCTTAATGCAGAACCTTAAAAATCATGGAATACTGCTGCATAGTCAGCGTTGTGCTACCAAGGATGCTGAAAATCTAATCTTATTTAAAGGAAAAATGAACTACCTATGATCACATACTACTACTTGTCATTGGCAAGCAAAATCCTTTTTGGCCAGCGAAGACTATTTTGATGTTACAAAGACAATCTCACCTCAGTGTCTGGTATGATCATGTAGCAAATCCTCCTGGAGATTATACTAAGGTACATGGAAAACATGAAGCTGAGGTGATGATCGCCATCATGGCTTCACTAAGGGAAGATTATGCCTGCCAAGTTTGGTGGCCTTTATGACGGGGTTGCAACACTGGTGGATAAGGGAAAAGCAACTGATGTCATCTATGTGGACTTGTACAAAGCATTTGATGCCAGCTTGGACAACATCCTTGATTCTAAAGCTGGAGAGACCTAGGTTTGACAGATGGACCAGTTGGTGGATAAGGAATTGGCTGGATGGCTGCAAAGAGTTGTTACCTTACATCATGTTGCACACCACAAGTAACCAGGAACAAGTGATGTTCCTTAGAGTCAGTACTGGGATTGACGCTATTTAACATCTTTGTTGGTTACATGGAGAGTACAACTGAGTGCATCCTCAGCAGACTTTCTGATTACGCTGAATGGAAGAAATGCCACCCAAAGGGACCTGGACAATCTCGAAGAAAGCCTATGCAAACCTTGTAAAGTTCAACAAGGCCCGGGTCCTACACCTGGGTTGAGGCAATCCCAAGCACAGATACAGAGTAGGCCAGGCGTGAGGGAGAAACACTTAGGGGTCTTGGTTGATGAGAAGCTCAACATGAGTCAGCTGCTCAGAAAGCAAACTTCTTGTGTCTTGAACTGTACGAGAAGAAGCACGATCATCAGGGCAGGGGAGGTGATTCCCCTCTCTGCCCCACTTCTGTGAGACCCTACCTACAGTACTGCATTCAGCTCTGGGGTCCCCATCATAAGAACATGGGCCTGTTGGAGTGGATCCAGAGGAGAACCACTAAGATGATTAGAAGGTTGGGGCACCTTCCTATGAAAACAGGCTGAGGCAGCTGGAGTTGTTCAGGCTGGAGAAGAGAAGGAGCAGCATTCTAGTGCCGAATGGAGGCCTACATGAAAGCTGGAGAAGGACTCTATCAAGGTGTTCAGTGATATGACAGAGGGTAACATTTTTAAACTTAAGGGGGTAGATTTAGATTTGATGTTAGGAAATTCTTCACTCAGAGGGCAGAGAGGCCCAGGCTGCCCAGAGGAGTTGTGAATGCCCTATCCATGGAGGTGTTGAAGGCCAGGTTGGATGGGGCTTTGGGCAACTGGGTAGAATGAAAGTTGTCTTGCCATGGCAGAGACTCAAACTAGATGGTCTTTAAGATCCCTTCCAACCCAAACTCTGCTATGACTCTATGAATGATTCTGTAATTTCTTTAGTGTTTATCCACAGGTGGGAAGAGGGGGACAAAAATGGTCTGATGTTTCTTTTCCTGCCATTCTTCTCATCTGTTGATTTATTTATTTTTTTTTGTTCTGGTGGGGTTCAAAGTTGGTGAACTGAATGGCATTTAATGGGGCAGTGCAAGATAAGCAAGTGAGCTGGCAGGAGAGTTGAAGGAAGAATGGTTGCTGCTTCTTTTTTATTTGGGGGAAAAAAAAAAAAAAAAAAAAAGGCTTATAGCATTTTTCCAACAATCTTAGATTTAGATTTGTCCATCTTTCAGGTTATGTTACACCTGACTGCGCTGCTATGAGGCTATTTGTACCTCTGCTTCATCTTGCATTCTCACAGGAAATGTGGTGGTTCCTGTGCTTCAGAGGTTCTATCATAAATTTTAATATGACTCAGACTTGTGTTGTAGCAAAGAGCTCATTTATTTGCACCTCAGCTGTGGTGAGGGGTCTGCGTTTTTGGCTCTCCTTGTAGATGTTATTTATGTTGTAGTACTAGGCAAATACACTGGGGACCAAGGCTTATTGTGTTAGCCAGTGTGCAAACATACAAGCAGCCTGATAAATCTGAGACCTTTGGCTAGGGAAAGCAAAACAAACAAATCCTGCCTGCCTTTCCCTTCTGACTCCAGAGCTCCCTGTTGCTGCAGCACAGGAAGGAACTGCAGATTGCAGATAGTAATTGTATGGCCACTTAAAATGCACTTTATTAAGGACAGGCTTAGAATAATCTTGTTTTGGATGGATTATTTTTTAACAATTTCACTTCTTATTATTGCAGAGCAGTTATTTCTGTAATCTTGGAGCTACAAACTGTTTTAGTAAAACCTTTCATTGTGCACAAATCCAGTAGCATATGTTTTATGTCCCTTGGGGAAAGGTTACACGGGCCAATAGTGGTTGTGCAGTTTTTATTTAGGCCTTTTTTTTTTTTCTTGTGTGTGTGTGTCGTGGTTTCACTGAATTGTGCAAACATGTCCTCCTGGAGTAAGGTATTCAAATCTTTAGTTTTCATATTTGTGCAAGTCAGTGCACAAGAAAAAGAAACAATGAAATCTGTGCCATTTTCCAGTAATGTGGTGTTTACTTTTGCCAGTAATCACACAGGGTGTGAGGGTGTGTATGTTTTGTGTGTGTAGGGGTGTGGGTGGGTGGGTGGATGGGTGTGTGTGTGTATGTAGCTTAGGTGGTGGTGTGGCACAATTCCACGTCTTCTCATCATCCAGTGATACTATTAATATACGTTAAAAAAACGAACTAGGTTAGGAATGGAACATGAGAGTGCAGATCACTGCTACATAAATATACCTTTGTATAGCAGATGCTGTACAGATCCATCTGTTCTCTTGCCCCCAGGCACAGTACATTTAGCAGTAGTTAACTGCCAAGTATTCACTCTGTGATATCCTCATAAGGAGAGTGTTACATTTTCACAGGAAATGGCAAGACCTGTCGCTGTTTTGTCATCTTCAGAGTATGGGAGACACAGAAGTAAGCACACAGAGCAGCTGATCCGAAGTCATGCAAGGATTAATTGTGTGCAGGCAGAATTCTACAGGAAAAATGGCATTACGTGCTTATTGGAAAAACCTTCTCCAAGACTGGATCCGTGCTAACATTGCCAGCAATATTTGTCTGCAAAGAAGCATGTCAAAATGCAGAATAGTGCTTCTGCCTTTTTCTTCTGCGTTTTCATTAATGAAAATGATTTATATGAAATAACTGCACTTTTCCTCATGCTGATTCAAATCTATGTTTTCTCCTTTTAGTTTCTTAGAAGTCTCATGTAGAACATCCACAAAAGCTGAACATTTTAGGAAGCAACACTGGAAATTAAATCTGTTGGGTCAACAGACGTCTGTGCTATTTCAGGCAGTAGCTACATAATTGTTCACTGAATGAACATTAAATTTGCTCCTCGGGGTATTAATACTTTCTTAATACTTACAGTTCTTAATCCCTACAAAATCTGTATACATATTTTTCTTTTTTTCTGCAGAACAGTAATTCAATCAGTAATTCAACCCAGATTTTCCAAAGTGGATGAGAAAGTAAATAAAGATCTGATTTCTAGAAGTACTGAGGAATTTCATTAGAGTTCAAGTGGAAGTGAAGTTAAAGGGAACTTCTCAGTGCTTAGCATGTAAGAAGACACTAAAATTTTGATTTAAATTATTTTAGGCATCCTTTTTGCTGACGTCAGTTAAGAAAAATGCTGTCAGAGGGATTGATCTGTCACCAGAAGAATCACTTTTGTAGACCAGTGCTCTACTACAAAGAGAGCAATAACTCATTAGTTTGGTACAAAGGATTAAAAAAAACCCAACAACACAAGTTGCTTAAAAAGTATGTCTAGAGGTAAATGTCTAAAGCCACTTAAACACCTTCTTCCTTCTATTCTCATTGAATCCAGTAGTGGAGTTTTAAGATATTTTCAGGAAAAGAAACACCTTCTGCAGGGTGTGCATCCTTGTGGTTCTGCAGCATCATTGATCCTGTTGTTGTTTAAAGCTGAAGCAATATTGATACTGTTCAATATCAAACATTTAGCCAGACCGATCACGCTTGTTTAAGAAGGATTGGAAAGCCACAGCATTGCCTGACACTGTACTTCTGTCAGACACTTAAATAGGAAATGAGTCTGCTAGGAAAAAATAATACAAATAAGTACTTCCTGTAGGGCCTTGGATATGCAGGGAACTAGGCAATTGATATAGTATTTGGTATGATGTGAGGAGCTGATTATACAGAGCAGTCCATTCTTAGAGGTGTTTGGCACTTTCAGTATTTACGGCTTGTAATGTCCCCTCTTTCAGTGAGTAATGGCTGTGGATAAGAGGGCAGAAACTGCTACGTTCCTTTTCAACAACGAATACTTCATTAAAGAAATCCAGCAGCATTAAATGAAAAGGAATCACACACAGTATGAATGAAGTGAGAAAGGAATGTTTTCTAACACCACCAGAATGCTTTATCAAGGGTATCACAAGTGAAGAATCACAAGTGAGATAAAATATGACCATGTTCTATAGACGTTATTTTTAGTTTGGTACAGGCAGTACAAATTACTTCATTCAAATAGTCTCACTATGCTTGCTAACCATCTGTGTTCAAATAACTAAAACGTTTGAGAACACTACCACCTTCTGGCCAATGTGAGAAACGTGCATCTCCAGATGATTTCCACCAACGGAGTGTAAGTTAGCAAGATACCAGCATTAGTTTACTTATCTGTGCTTATGTCATCTACTTCTCTTTCAGTATCATCTCACCCTCAGGTTTGAATGTTTTTCACATGTTTTTAATCCTATGACTTCTCATTCAGGTGTGTGACTGACTTCTTTTAATGCTCAGTGTCGAAAGAATACCTTCATAAAAATTTTATTTTCTGTAAAGCAGTGCTATTTAGTGATCAGCACTCTACAGCTCCTAAGTCTGTGTAATAAGCTACTGATGCTTGTGCACCTACTGCAAATTTTAGTTTTCTAAAACACTTGGAAACAACATACAAAAAGCTGGGAATAAATTGTATAATTTCTTATTATACTGTCAAGAAAAAAACCTGATTGATTGGTACATAACATGGTACATTTTGTACATTCAGCAACAGCTAGTAACCTTAAATAGCTTTATCTGTCCACTGACAGTTGTGATTTAAAACAAGTGAAAATACAAGGAAAATGCAGTAGTGTCTGTTTGGTACTTTTATCTATTAATACTATGTAATAAATATTTACATAAAACTTAAGAAAATATGTTGCTTTTTATTACTCTTTACATATTAATTGTTCCAAATATTGGAAGGTCACACATTCAGAAGGTGAAATCATCTGACATGGAGTTATTAGAATGGTTCTCCCATGCACAATATGTACACTTTATGGTACAGGAGGTCAAGCTGTGATACAGTGGTATTCTCCATTGTCAGCAGCCATGTCCATATGTATGAGGAAAGATTTTTTTGTGTAGATATTCTGCCATTTTTCTGCAAGATTTTATACTTTCTACTTCAAAAAATGGAACCTGGAAATGAAACCAAAATGATTGCTGGAAATATATTTTAATAAACAACAAGAGTAAGTTTAACGTTGATTAAATAGACATGCAATTACACATCAGAGTTGCATTTTAAAATAAAACATTTACTCCTAAGTTTATTACTGATCTGTAAGTCTTGGGGGAAATGAATAGAGGTTACTGCAAAGCAAATAGTGATGTTTATTACAGTTTAAACTAAGTTAAATACAAAGTAGTTAAGCTTATGTGCTAAGTGCTTATAAAGGGAAAAAAGCGTACCAAAACGTGAAAGTCTAGCATATGCTTATAGGTAAATATATCCCTATTTATTTCAACAGGAAAAATAAAGGATACACTCTGCTTTGGAAAAAATGTTATTTCTGATATAAAGCAGTTCCTTTTTTTCTTTTTTTATACCTTGTTTCTAAACTCCAAATTCGATTTTAAACTGAAAACTCCCGACCTCTTTAGTGCATCCAGAAGGGAATCGGGAAGATGTCAGAGGGCTGGAGCACCTCTCCTACTCAGGCTGAGAGAATTAGGGCTGTTCAGCTAAGAGAAAAGAAGTTCTCCAAGCAGACTTATAGTGACCTTCTCGTAACTAAAAGGGCCTACAAAAAAGCTCGAGACAGATTCTCATCAATGACAGGATAAGGAGTAACAGTTTTAAGCTGAAGTAGGGTAGATTTAGATTAAATCTATGGAAGAAGCTCTTCACACAGAGGGTGGTGAGGTGCTGGAAGATGTTGCCCAGAGTTGTGTTGGAAGTGTTTGAGGCCACGCTGGATGGGGCCTTGGGCAACCTGTTCTAGCAGGTGTCTCTGCCCATGGCAGGGTCACTTCCACTCCATGATCCTTCCAAACTGTTTAATGCTTTCAGTTAAGTCAAAATTTGAACTGTCATCAGTGCAGATAAATATTCTTTCAAGCAGTCACTATTTGTATAGGCAGAAAGTACTAACTCATCCAAGAAAAAAAAGAATTTATGTAATGAACTCTCAAATAGGCAAAATCTAGGCAAAGAGAACATCATGTAGAAAGAGCAGTATTATACCTATCTTAGGAAGTGATTGCAACTACAGTTTTAAACATTACATAAGAATCATTTTTCACTTGTTTTGTTAGCCAGAGTAAAAACTGTCAAGGGACTTTACCTGCACAACTTTATAACCAAGTAACTGAAGATGCCTCTGTTTAATAGCTTCTTCTCCCAGCAGATTATGGCTATTAACACAAAACCTATTTTGACCATCAACACAGAGAGCAATTCTAAAATCAAGCACAGAAGAAAAGTCAGTTCACTTAGTCACTAGAATTGCTGTAATTCCTAACAAGAATGAGACAGTACCTCCTCTTATTCCCAGACGCCTCCTAGAATTAAATGCAGGATGGGATTTGCCTACTTTAGGACAATATAAATTACTCAGAGGGAAGGAGGGGAAAGACTGAAGTTTAGCAGAACTTATCTGAAAAACAAATTTATATGCTCTAAACAAAAATCTCCACACAAGTTAATGATAAGAATTTGATAGTTTTAACACCACTATTGGTAAGCTGTTTTGAATTCTTCTAGCAGGAAAAACAAGCAAAATACTTGTCTCATGTTGGAAATATCTAGCAGCTAAATTTATTCAATATATTAGTGATTCAAATTAAACCTGTATATGTGGTTGGCAAGCATCATGGACTGCAACCATGTTTTTTCTACTTGGTTGCAGTTGCAACCACAGCACAGGAAGGGTGCCCAAATTTATATCTAGGGATTCTCAAAAGAATCCGTGTTTAGCTTGTTCTTTTAAATATGTATGCATTTTTCAATGCAAATGGCATCTGTGGCAAATAATCTTACTTCAGAGGATCTATTAGAGAAGTGTATTTGTGAAGTACAACTGATAAAGACTGTGCTAAATCCTTGCAGGCACTCCCAATTAATTTGATTTTAATTTGCAAAATAATTAAACATGATCAAAATAGATTAACGTAAGTCAGACCAACACCTCTTTGATCCTAACTGTCACTGGGTAGAGGGACTAATTATCTAACACCTTGTAGTCAGGAGGCAAGACAGTGAAGAAAAAGTACAGATCTCTCATTTTACCAGCTTTGTCTTTTTTTGGCTTTGGTTGTAATGTGAAACTTTGATGTTGTTGAGATCAATGCAAAATTCCAAGTAACTTTATTTTTGCCAGAGGTTTACCCTGGATACTCTTTATCAGTGTTAACCAGCATTTTACCTGTGGCACCTTTTATTCTCTTACCGTGTGTGTACTTCTTCACATTGAGTAGCAGGCAACATAAAGCCTTCTTCATCTAATTTAATCTCAATATCTAGTATAGATGAAATCATGAGAGAAATTAAAACCCATTTCATGTAACAAACATCTTACTGTGATTTTCATGCTCTGAGCTGCCAACCCTCCAGCTCTCCCTTTCATTACTCACCACCAAAGCAGAAAGATTAGGCAATTGCCACGGTGGCATTTCATTTTGCTTTAAATGAAAACAATTGTTTACAAGGAAAAGGGAAGCTGGCAGTAAAAATAAATTACAGCTGAGTTAGCAGCTATTTTCAGAGCAGTCCAGGTGAGTAAACATTGCAGTTATTTTCTCTCCTTGTTAAAAGTCACTTCGAAAATTACATAGAATTGTAGGGATTGGAAGAGACATCTGGAGATCATCTGGTCAAACCACCTGCTAGCAGGGGTCTCCTAGACTGGGTTGCAGAAAAGTGTCCCATTCACTTACATATTTATCTATAAAAGGGGCAGGCAGAACTCAGGAAAAATAACTTGCTTGTGTCCAGATTCATAAACAATTGTAAAAGCCAGGCCAAGGCCTGTAGCTTCATTAATGGTACAGCTATGGTATTTGCTGCATGTACTGTAAGTGCAAAGTTAAAGTTCCCATTTCAAACCTTCCACAGAGCCTTCTTTGCATTCCAGTGTACTTTTTCCATATTTGCACAGTTAAGGATGCAAACAAAGGGAATATTTTTTTTTTCTATTTCTAGAAAATACATGGAATTTTTGATAGCGTAAGTACACATTTAATTAGTTTGAAGAACTAATGTTACTTACCAACTGTATAGAAATATGGTGTTGATACCTCTGATGAAAAATATATTCTTTTTTTCAGTAAATATAGTAGTCCACTCTTTACCTTTTTGAAGAGGTGAACATCCAGAAAACCATGAGTTGTGAGAAAGGTATTTACTTGATACTTTGGAAGGAGTTTGGGACCCTATAGAATGACAGAAAACCCAATCAGACAAAAGAAAAAGCAAGATTAACTTTTGGCAATTACAAAATAATTCTGCAATAATGTAATAAAATCTGCTTGGTACATTTCAAAGCTATGTCTGATGAAGACCTCAGCGTGAGGTATGGCCTGCTGGAAAATAAAACCAACCAACCAATCACCCCCACCCCCAAACATCCTCAGCAAGCTTCTGTGCTATCATGCTGAATAATACATATTGCTCATGAGAAATGCACAACTGTTTCCATTCCTCTTCATCAGGCCAACATCAAAGTGGCTGATCTTTTATGTGCTCCAAGACTTTACAAACCAAACATTAAAAAAGGTAATAGTTGATGGAAAAGTAATACACAGAAATACAGAGAATGCACTTGAACTTATAGCTAGTCAGTTCTTTCAAACAGACACATGGATCAGTCATTCAAACAAGTAACAACACTTCATATTTACACCAAGAAATACAGGTTGTTTTATTCAATTCCAATGTTTTTACTGCAAAGACAGCCCTCAGCTTCTATCAATGTGCTCATACCTAATGACATCATCACCTGCTTTTAATGTCAGTTCCAGTTTTGTATCTACTGTACCTTATAAAATGGGCACTCCAGGGTAATGGTTAGAAAAAGCTGTGTTAGCTGGGAGGCAACAACTCTGTCCAAACCAGGTGGCTGAGCTGAAACAACAATATTCAAGTTTACAGGTTTACATTCAGCAGGGTAACTTCACATATGCTGTCATGCAGAAATTAGGAAAAGATATTCAGTTAAACGTGCAGCTGTATTCATCCTTATATGAATGAACAGAAAGACCAGCTATGAAATGATTTATTTAGAAAAATAAGGAACTGATTTACAGAAATATCAACATGAGAAATATACAGTCAGCAAGATCTTGGGGCTGTCAGAATCTTTCACAAAAAAAAAAGGAAGATCTGAGAAATGCAAGATGTTCTACAGGAAGGCATAAACTTCAGCTGAAGTCTTGGACAATTACGCATCTCCATCTTCTTCCTGAAACCCTGAGGATGGAATTGTAGTGCTCACTACAGGCAGGAGCTCAGGGCATGGAACAAAGAGGGGCACAGAGCAGAACCACGTCAGAAGTGTAGTTGGCAGATACGGTGCCAGCGGGAAGAAGCACCAGGTAACCACATTAAAGCACAAAGTAATTTATAAAGCAGGGCAAAGCACCAATCTTTATGAATCAGTAAAATATACGAGCCTTAGAACACAATTCATATTTTTATCTAGATATTTTAAAATAAAAGCCAGCAGTTAAGTACAGGCTGGTATATTATGACACTACTATGTTTTACAGGCTTATTTTTATTTAATTAAGCCATAAATTATGCACTGCACAATATCTTTTATCAGATTTATCCATGTATCACTTTTAGTTTTCAGAAGATGATTACAAAACAATATGGAAGGGAAATAAAACCAAATTGAAAGCAAAAATACAATAATCTGTATCTTGAAAGGACAGAACAGGAAAATTAATAGATGAGGCCCTGGTTCTATTTTAAACTCACCTGAAAGGCTGGACACAATGCAGCCCGGCAGAAGCATCTAAAAAATGTGTGTAAGATGAAGGACAACTACAGAGAAAATCAGAGGGGTGGTATTTTTTGGAAAGGCATGATTAAGTGAAATAGAATTTTTGTGGAATTTGAAATCTCTGTTTAAGACTGCAGCGCAATTTTCAAATTCTACTGAATGATGAACTTGAAAGGTAATTGCAACTGTGACAGGGAAGCCTCCTGATAACTTTTCTCCAGTCACCCTTATCAGCTCCTGGTTGTTTTGACAGGATTAGACATACCATAAAATAGTGAGAAATGGAGAGTGCTGGTGGAGAAACACCACTTCTTACCTTGAAGCTGTTGCAGGAAAAAGGGACTAAATATTTTTGGCAGAAAATTCACTGGATAACGCTGAATAAGAACACATGAGTGCAGCAGATTCAACAAGGTGTGAGGCTGAAACTGACTAAAACGAGCATGTAGTATTGTTTCAAGCTTCCTAAACAAGGAAGAAGCATTTGGAGGGAGGTAGTTTAAAGTCCCGAATGGGACAATATATTCAGTAATCTGGTCAGTGGTAAAGCTGTCAGCATTAGAAATGAAACCTTCTGCCACTGCATCCAAGATAGGCTTCGAAAGGATCTTCTTCTGACAGCAGTACTGCATGACTTTGCTGACAGTTTCAGGATGCATAGTAGGGATGGACTTGGGAACATGCTTTTCCAGTGCTTCTGTAAAAATTTGTTCACGGTGTCCAAAGAACAGGAAGGCTTCCAGTACGCTTACCAACTCATCATCAGTAAAGTGAGGAACATGCTTTCCAGAATGCTTACATAGTGCTAAGATTAGGGGAACTACCTGAGTCTGATGGAGAGCCACCAGCGAATTCAGTATTACACTTGTGAACTTTGGACTCAGCTGGTAAGCTATGGTTAAAGTGGCACTGTTCATTCTGTTTAGCAAGTCCCAGTGTTCCCTTTCCCCAACCACCACCTGCAGTATCTTATAAACCATCGCCATTTCCCTAGGACTCCAGTTCTCAATGTCTTTTTCTTGCATGCGGCTCACAATCTGTTCCAGTATAGCATAACTTGGGCCTTTCAACTCGAGCAAACTCTCTCCAAGAGAGCAGAGATTGTCAACAGTCAGCTTTCTGTTAGCAAGCCGCTCTTCACTCTCTGAAAGCAAGCGTGCTATCAGTGTACTCTGGGGATCTACACGCAGCTTTATCAAAGCTTGCAGTGCATTCAGCAGCCCACTGTTGGACAATTTTGAGGATTGAAATTCAAACTGAAAGCATAATGCCCTGAAAACTTCATTGTCTAGCACATCTTCAGGGTTTTTCAGGCCGTTGTCATCCACCTCAACTTCAGAAATCCTCTGCAGGGCTCCCGATGCCATAGTATCAGACATAACTTCCAAGGAGCGAAGAAACTTAAAAATCTCTTGCGATGTACAGAGGCTTTTCAACGTCCTGAAGAACATTTGTTCCTCCGTCCACCGCTCGTCGGCCTTAGCGTTGCTGCCCGTATCCCCACAGAGATGCACGCTTTCATTAACAGAAAGGGACCGCATCCGCAGCTGCACGTGGCTTTTCCGACAAAACGCATCCCGACACTTGTCCTTGGAACACAGCACCCTCACGGCCGTGGCACGATAGCTTTGGGGCTTTCGCCGTCCGCTGACGAAGCTCAAGCTTTTGCTTAGGGTCATCAAAATACGCCTGCTCGCTGGTGCGCCGGGTGAACAGAAGTGGAAGCTTTTCAGGCTGATCAAAGCCATGTCGGAACGAGCGTGTCCTCAGAAGACACCTAGAAGAAAAAGACGTGAGCGCACGAACCCGCCCTCGCCTCTCCCCCTCGCTCCTCGTCCTTCCTCGGCCCTTCGGGGCGCCGGAGAAGCGGCGCGGACCCGACAACGCCTCACCTCCAGCGCCATGACGGGTAGCGCGGCACGACGGGAGCTTCCGGCGTTCACTGGCTCGGCCCCGCCGGGTGCCGCGGGCTCCGGGCGCTGCCGCCTGGGCCGGGGCCCCGAAGCGAGCAGGCTGCTGGGCCGGGTTGCGGAGTGCCGGGGTGCCAAGCTGCACGGAACCGGGGCTTGCCGCGTTCCGGCTGCTCTGACTTCCGGAGGTGACATAAAAGCGGATGTGTCCTCACTCCGCGCTTCTCGTCTCAGCCCGGAGGGAGAGGAAGGGGACGGACCTATTCTGCTGCCTGGGACAGAGAGAAAGTGATTCCCAGCAAGCCAGCTCCTGTTAAAGAAACAAAACAAAACAATGCACGGACTGGCCTGCCTGTGAGGTCGCGGTGTCGCCATCCAGCTTAAAGCCCACGGAAAAGCGTGAAGGTACTGCAGAAGTTTCTTCTGTTTTTATCCCGTCTGCGGCCGCTCAGGATGAAGCGCTGCCAAACCGTGTGCGTTAGCCAGCTAGCCCGGCCTGTGGGACATAGGCTGGCAGAATGGGAGGTTTGGGAGGGACCTCTGGAGACCGTCTAGTGCCAGCCCCCGGCAAAGCAGGTTCCCTGTAGGGGTTAGTACAGGAAAGCACTCTGGTTTTGAATATCTCCAGAGAATGAGACTCCACAGCCTCTCTGTGCAGCCTCTTCCAGGGCTCTAACGCCCTCTAAGTTTTTTCTCACCTTCATATGAACTTCTGTGTTGCAGTTTGTGCCTGTTGCCCCTTGTTCTATTGCTGTACAGCACAGAAAAGAGCTTGGCCCCATCTACTTGACTCCTGCACTTTAGACATATATAAGAAGTGATGAGAGCCCTTCAAAGCTGTGTAACTACCAGTGCTGGTGCCCCTGCCTCTATGAAAGCGTGCCAGGGCATGCATAAATAGCTTGCTTGGTCCTACAGTGTGTTGGCCGCAGAGCTGATGGACTCACTGTTAATATTCTGAGTACTGTGAGTATTCTGACTCTTCTGAGCACTAAATCAAATTAGTTATAATGCAGATTTTCTTCCTTAGTTTCTTGTTAAGCCCTAATTTGAGTCATAGAATCATAGAATTTCTCAGGTTAGAAAAGACCTCAAAGATCATCAAGTCCAACCGCAACCTAACCAAACTACCTTAATTCTAGCAACCCTGCAATCAGCAAATCCTGGTTTGTTTTCCCAGCTTAAACATTGTATTGGTTTTTGGCACGTGACTGCCAACATAAAACCTGTTAAAACACTGTTGCTCTGTGAAGCTGCACAGAGAAGGGCCTCAGTGTCCTGGTGGACAGCAGGCTGGCCACGAGCCAGCAATGCACCCTTGTAGCCAAGAAGGCCAGTGGGACCCTGGGATGCCTTCCAAAGAGTGTGGCCAGCAGGTCGAGGAAGGTAATCCTTCCCCTCTCCTCTGCCCTGGTGAGGCCACATCTGGAGTACCGTGTACTTCAGTACGTCCTGGGCTCCTCAGCTCGAGACAGGGAACTTCTAGAAAGGGTGCAGCAGAGGATGAGAGAGGCTTGGAGCATCTCCTTTATGAGGAAAAGCTGAGAGAGCTGTGGCTGTTCAGCCTGGAAAGGAAAAGTCTTAGATGGGGATCTCATCAGTGTTTATAAATACCCAAAGCAGGAGACAAGTGAATGGGTCCAGATTCTTTTCAGTGGTGTGCAGATAGATCAAGGGGTAATAGGTAAAAACTGGAGCACAGGAAGTTCCACGCAACATGAAAAGGAAATTCCCTAGTGTGAGAATAACAGAGTACTGGGACGGGCTGTCTGGAGAGGCTTTGGAGTCACTTTCTCTGGAGATATTCAAGACCTGTCTGGACACTTTCTGTGTGACTACAGTAGGGAACCTGCTTTAGTGCTGGTGTTGGACTAAATAAAGTGTAGAGGCCCCTTTCAACTCCTATAAATCTGTAATTTGTAATAGCACCCAAGTTAGAGTACTTCTCTAGACAGCTCAGTATAAAAGAATTACGCTTTTCTTATCTTTTTTTTCTCTATTTTTTTTCAGTTGAATCCATATCATATAAATGGAATATCATCTTTGAAGAGTGTATAGAGCAGGAAAGCAAAAGCAATGTAGGCAACATTCTCCCCTGAATGTGAGTGTGTTTCTCTTCTATGACTACACTTGTCTGTGGGTAGGTGTGGCTCATTTTCCTTTAATAGGCATCGTTTGAACAGTCTGTGCCTGAAGCTCTTCTGGTTGATGTCAGAGATAGAATGCTTCATAGGGACACAGTGTTTGGTGTGAATCAAGATCAAAGCAATTTCTCAATCTATTAATGACATAATTAACTGTCAAGCAGTTAATTGAACTGTTGTTTAATCAGTTAATTAAGCTGTATTTTCAGGATTAATAGCAGCAATGAAACAGATAATATCATGGACTTGTAAAATATTGATAAATTCCTACAAAACAACCATCTATGCCTAATTACAAGGAATCATGTCATTGTGGCCTTGTCCTTTTTGGCAAGTACATGTACGCACCATTAAATATGCACATTTCCTTCTCTCAGGAGGAATGCATATCTAGCACAGTTTCCTTGTTAGGCCCTGTGAGTTTTCTTGTTTGCGCATCTTCTGTAGGAGATGTAGGTCTGACTTCTGTCTCTATAAATCTACTAGCCCCTAACACCAGTTAGAAGGGTCTCTGGGGATTCACATATACACGGCAGTCCATCTCTCCAAATGCAATGTTTTGCATCTCTCCAATGCACATGTTTTCCAATTGAAAAGAAGCATGTTGGTTGCTTAGCTTCCAGACTTCTGTCTATACAAGACTTCTGTGGTACCATGCATCCCAAGTGGAAACCTGATAATCTTTCTTCCTTTGTTAGATATGAGAAAGAATGTAGTAATTAAACACCACTTCATCTTTACTGGTTTTTTTATCCATTTATTTAGCCAGGCATTTCCACTTGCGGACAGGAGAGTGATTAGGGTGAAAGCATAGCATAGAAGTAGGATTAATATGTATTTCTAGAGAGATTGAGGGTATTAAAAATGTATTTAATATGAATCTTCACAATTTCTGTATTGTCAAACAAAAATTTCTTCTGAAAAAGGAGAGCAAGAAATCATTCTGTGGATTACTTTGCTTGTATGAAAAGAGTTATTTGAATGAATTTGTTTAAATATCTGTAGGGAATATAATCAATTTAAGGTAAAAAATTATGCTGGGAAACATAGAGGTACAAAATACAATGAAAGCCTTATTTTTCCAGTAATTGCATTTTTCTTGGAGTTCAGGTATGGCACAGCCGGAGTGCTCTTAAGAAGCTATCACTTAGTTTTACCACTTTTCATTTACAAGTGTGCTTTTAAATATATATATGTATTCTAATAGGAGATACTTTACTTTGTAGTGTTGGGAGAAATATCTTGCCATGTGTGCATAGTACAGTATTCTTCTATTTTCCCCGGTAGAAACAGCAAAAAATAATGCCTCAAATGATCTTGAAATAGGTTTTCACAAATGGATGTGTGGTGTGGTTAGTAGGCTGAATGTGTTATGTAGTTGAATCTGGGTGGGCAGTAGGCGAAATACAAGAAGCCGGGTGCAAGAATGTGGAAAAAATCTCAATTTTGAAACTGAAATTATTGAGTTTTAATTCTGGGTATTTTGGTTTTGTTGCATCTCTCTAGTAATAGCAAAATATCGGCGGAGGATTAATTTGTAATATATGCATAAGAAATATTCTACTTGTCTCATCCAGTAGTCCTTGGTACTGTCCTTGTATCTTTTGTATTCTGTCTGTGTCAAAATCATAAAAGTTTGAATGAGAGAAGTAGAGAAGTTTTATAGACAAAGATACGCATCTCACTCATGCTACTTCTTGTAACACTTTGTGAAGGAGTGGCATTTTACCCTGCAGAAGATCTTTTTCTTATTTCAACAAAAAGAAACAACATCCAAAACAAATAGATGCTGTAGTTGCATTTCTGTAACAAGCACCTTCTTGAATCAGGGAATGAAAAATAATATTTGTTTCTAAAATAAAATCACAGAGGATGAAGCCTAAGTGCATTTGTGCAAAAATTAGTGATTTCAGAGAAGATGAAATTAAGAATTTAGAAGATATTTGTCAATTGTTGTAGTTGTATTTGGATATCACCAAATCTGTGTATTCTTTTATTTTGAAATGTATCTCAGAAAGGAGACTAAGGCAGCCACCGACTTAAAGTGGAAAATAAAACTTAGATCATAAAAATAGTATTTAATTTTGAGCCAGTCTATTTGCACTGCTTATGTGCTAGATTCTTGACTTTACATATTGCAGTGTAACTGCAGTACAGCATGTGTGGTAAATACCACGAGTCCTTAACACTGTGCCCTGCAAAGTTTGCTTGTGAGAAGTGGCTTCTTTTCATAGCAGATACCTAATTTCCAGGTTAAACAGCAATACTGTTGTGCACTTAAGGTATCTCTGTCAAAGAGTGCAAAATCTTGCTGTTGCAGTAAATTCACATTTTCTTTCTCTTTTTTTCATTGCAGTGTCTTTAAAAAAATAAATAAGTAAAGCATTCCTTGTTTTGGAAAATGTGCTGCGATTTAAAAAGGAGATTTTTGCTCCTCTATGCAACACAAAAGGGACAGGCAAAAGCCATAGCTGAGGAAATATGTCTGCAAGCAGGTGCCCATGGACTTGAAGCTGACATGCACTGTTTAAGTGAGATGGACAAGGTGAGATACTCTGTGCTGCTTTGAAAAATAGGTATTTAATAGCTGCATTTTTCTTCATTTGCTTGAGTTGTGGCTGTCGATAGCAGCAAGGCCTGAGCACATTTATCTACCTAAAATGGTTTGAGATTTTCAGGTCTTTAAGAGTCAGTAACTGGGACGAGACTTACAGACTCATGATAGCCTTCTGCCAAATCTTTCTGATGGTTTTTCATAGTAGAACAGTGAATGCCACAGTAAATCTTTGTTTCTAACAACAGTCCAGTGACTTTTTGAAAGTTAATTATGTACACAATACTGGATAAATTTGGTATTTACTGGTCAACTCTCCAGTTAGCAGAAATGATCACTCAGTTTTTCCACCTTTTTGTTATGTTGAGGTCTGCTTTCTGTTAGGTCTGGGCTCCAGTGTGATCTTGACTTTTTATGGTGCCTTATTATTGAACATAAGGATATGTTCCAGTTCATACTTGAGATGCATTCTAGGGAGGGGAAAAAAAAAAAAAAAAAAAAAAAAAGCCTGCCTGAAGTAAGGAAGTGGCTTTTCAGTATTTGCTGTTATCTACAGGTAATGGTCTGAAAACTTAGTTTCTGTCATGTCATCTAACAAAAAGCATGGTGGACTGTAATTCCCTTCATAAAGTAGGTCCTTTAAAAAAGCAAACAAACAAAATGTGGCAATATTTCAACTGAGATGAACAGAACCTATCACTTTATGCACTTGAAAATGTGAGAAGTTTATAAAAGTAACTTAAATTCCTTTTAGCAAGTTGCTTTGTCGAGGATACAATTCATTTTGTAACTGGACGTCTGCTTTTTGAATGAATGTTTACTGAGTATTATTCAGTGTAAGTATGATGTAGTGTGAGCGTGTTGAAGGGTCTTACAAGGAAGCTCGTGCAGCAAGTGGGGAACATGAAGATCATCCTTATATTCATCCATTTATTTCTTCTGCATTTTGATAGCTTTGGAGATTAGTTTCAGAAAAGCAGCAGACAGGATATTTCTAGCCCTATTATTGGCCTGCCACTAAACTCATTTGTCAGATTTGGCAAGACAACTCAGAGCGATGAGTTGGAAAGGTGCACTGAGTTGAGAATAGGAGAATTAAGTACTGAGGGAAAAAATAATTTCTACACCTTTGTAAATTTCATCACTTAAGCTTTTCCGTTCCCTTAATTTTTGCTGTAAACAAAGGGAACTTCTGGAAATGAGGTGTAATTAGAGAGGGGAAGGCAGGATGACAGCTAACAGGAGCAAGAGCTTGCTTGAGTTGTGTGTGGCCTCTGATGAATTCCTCTGGGTAAGTTAGATCTGGCAGGTTATTCCACAATCTGTATGGTTCACAGAGTTTGTCTGTGCCTTAGGTGACAAAGCAAATCATTTTTGTTTTGTCTGTACTAGTCAGTTGGAGAAGGCCATTCTTTATGCAGTTGTTCAGTATTTCTGAACTCTTCAGTATTTCCTGAACTCTTCAGATGTGCAGAGGAGAATGTGTAGTAGATGATCATTTAAGTAGTTCCATGCAACTGTTCTTGGGCTCTTCAAGAAAGTTGTGAAGAGAAAACTAACAGTGGCAGAGCTGCTTCATAATGTGTCTCTTTGTGTTTCTCATCTTTTTTTGCCTTGTAAGAGGTAAGCTCCACATCCCTTGAGGATGAGGGGAGATTTGAGTGACTTATTAAGTGAAGTGTTTAGAAGAGAAGTTGTACTCTGACGTTTTGAATTGCAGTCCTGAAACTGATTAAAATGACTGTACAGTGTTTCTTGACATCTTTATTTATATTTTGTCGTGACCCTACTGTCTCATTGAATTTGGAATGCTGGGAATGAATTTAAACTGAAAACTTTACAAAGTGGTTGAAGGAGATGGGGTTGCTTGTAATGGCAGAGAGGAGGCTGAGGAGCAACCCAGCAGTTCATATGCTTTCTGGTAGTCGCATTACAATGCTTGTGTTCAGTTGGTTCTGTACGCTGGGTTTAAACCACAAGCAAGATTATAGATTGCACCCCTGAAATAATCTCCAATTATTTGAAAGGCTTTCTGTAAGATGTGATTTAAAAATTTTCTGTGTGCCTTTGGGAGAAGGAAAATAATGTGTAAAGCCTCAAGTAGTTATGAAATGGCACCTTGTAATTGCTTCTTCTATTGCTCGCAGTACAACTTGGAAACAGAAAAGGATCCTGTAGTTATTGTCATTTCCACGACTGGCACCGGCGACCCACCGGACACTGCCCGCAAGTTTGTTAAGAAAATCCGGGATAAGACCTTGCCTCCTGATCATTTGGCACATCTTCAGTACGGATTGTTAGGTGAGGCAGTGTTTTGTATGCTGATGCAGCGCTTGCCTGTCAGCGAGTAATTTTGCGTTATACTTCTAAATAAGGTTTGTTTTATTTATTTCTGCAGTATCAACAGTTTTATGGGTTTTTTCTTAATCTCTATGTGCAATAAAGGAATAATATCACAGAAGTGATCTGAATGCAGGCTACCAATTAACTTTTTATAGTTCAATTTTCTTTCCGTAAACAAAACGTGATATTAACTATCTGTAGTTGCTGAAGTTTTTATTTCATGTGAAATCCCTATGGACTCCTAGCTGAGTTTGCTTGGCTTTGTGAGTGATTGGTTTTTTTTCTGTGCAGCAATGTAAAACATTTATGGTAAATAAGCTTTTAGCATCATCTCATGCCTTTACATTTGCTATAGGTCTTTTCATTTTGAATGTCACACTTAGTGGTGGATAGTGGTGCATAACCAGAGGTCTTCGGGACAGCTAAATAAATGTCTCCTAAGATGAGCTACAGGGAGAGTAACTCTTCACAGAGTTGATCTCTCTGAAGGTGATTCAGATAACTCAGGTCTTCCATGTAGTCCACTGACTGTAACCCCCGAGTCCCCTGTCTTTTTTAAGCCATAGCAGTGTGCCATCTGATGGAACATGTTGGTGACTGTCAAGGTTTTGATATTTTTAAATCACTTAAAATGCTGCCACTTTGTAATAGAATGTATTACTACTAAACAAGGTATAGTGGTAATGACAGTTCTAATCTGAAGGGGAGATACTGTGTGATTTATCAGAAGAGAGTATCAGCTTCACTCCGTTTCTAATTATTTCAGCTCTCTACATTTTCCTCTCAGAGAGATAAGGGTTTTTTTTTTATTATCATTATTTTTTCAAGTCACTATCTAAAACAATATTCCTCAGAAATGCTTTCTAAGAAAAGTATTTTTCAGATAAATTCACCTTATATTTGTGTAGGAGGAATGACTTTCTCACCAATACTTTGGGACTAATACAGATATACTTATTTATTTTAAAGTCATAAAAGTGTCCTCAAAATACAATATGCTTTGATATATCAGGTTATCTTGCTTGCCTGTAAGAAAGTTGTGTTTTATTTGCAGATCTTTGTGTAGCTTCTGTGGCTGACTGGCTGACATAATCTTTTTTTTCTTTGTATGTCTTAGGTCTGGGAGACTCAGAGTACACGTTCTTTTGTAACGGTGGAAAGACAGTAGACCGACTACTTCAAGAACTCGGTGCCCAGCATTTCTATGATACAGGATTAGCAGATGATTGTGTAGGGTAAGAACCAAACGCGTTTGAATTTTGTTTCTTTGATATGTAATATTTAGATATTATCTTGGCTAAACTCTAAAATCAGCTGAACCCGATTACCCGACACCTCTGAGGAATTAATCCCATCTGAACATAGTGTGTCATTTTCAATCTTAATTGCCATTCAGTGCAACTGTATTTTTAAAGTCTGAGCAGACATCTGTAATGCCTTTAAAAATGGAGGGCATGCAACAGTTTTATAAACTAAGTTGTTCCAAATAAAGATAAGCTTGTTAAAATCTAATCCAAGTTGACTCAAACAAAGCCAGTTCCATGGCATGTGTGTAGTTGGAATGCTTTAGGCATACTCTAAGGTATGTTTTATTTTCTTCTCCATGTTTTGTAAAGTATCCTTTTCTTTTCTTTTTTTTTTTTTTTTGGTAGATTAATTATGTAAAAGTAATTTTATTTTATAAAATAGAGGAGGGATGTAAGAAAACAGCTCCCTACCTGTTCTGTTGCTCTCTCTGACCAGTAGGCTGCAGTCTTGGTTTATTTATTTTCAAGTGCAGTTTTTACTGATTCTGTGGATGATGACACAAGCAATAGAATACAAACATTACCGTAATCATAAAAATTGTATTTTGCATTCTAGGATAGTAAAAGTGCAGCGTTGTTTTAAGGCATTGATGTTTCTGTTCCTTGTGAAAAGCTGCAGGTTTTGCTACCAAGCTTTCAACTTGCTGTCACGATGATCAGCCTAAGGAAATAAAAATGCAAAACTGGAAAAAGAGTGAGGTTTCTGTATACTGCGGACTATATACTTTTGCATAGCATTAATAACTAAATGAAAATATTTGTTACCAGGATTATTTTTTTGTTATAATAGGTTTTTTACTTTTTTTGGTCATTTCTAAATTAACAGTGCAATGAGTTCACAACGAGTCCATTCCTTTTTTGTTTTTTTTAATTTATTTTCTCTTCTCTTTTCTCTCCCCCTCTTTAGATTGGAACTAGTGGTTGATCCTTGGATTGATGGACTTTGGCTTGCCCTCAAGGAAGTATTTCTGTTGCAGAAAGAAAAAGAAGGCATGAGCAATGATGTCAGTGCAGACTCACATGTTGGGCATGAAATGAACTTAAGCTCAAAAATCGAGAATTTGAATTTAGAAGACGGAGTGAGGAGTTCTGATGGTCCATCACATAAATTGGTTGACATCAATGTTGTGGCTTCAGCTACAGACACTGAACCTTCACTTGTTCACTCAGTCCCTCCCATCTCTCAGTCTGCTCTTAATATTCCTGCCCTGCCACCAGGGTATATAGAGGTTCAGTTTCAGGACACCCATGGAGAGGTAAGAACTTCACTTTGAATGATGAAGGCCTCCAGTTCCGGTAAGAACATGCTACTAAAAAGAAAAGTGGTTACATATCTAAGGGAAATACATCCCTGGCCACGGGAGTTTTTTAATTGTAAGTGAAAAAGCCGTTTGTATGTAAAGAAAGTAATTTTCACTGTATGAATTAAGGACACTGATGTAAAAATGTATTTTAAGTGAATTACAATTTGATAGAGGAACGACACTGCCAGGAATAGGAAAAATTAAAATTAAAATCATCAGTGTTCAATTCATTTAATATAAATAAATAAGTCATTGTGTTCAGACAGTGAAAACATTTTCCTTTGGAAAGGATTATGGTGCAATTTCAGTTCAAATTCTTAGTACTTGCAGAATGCCTGAAGAAGAAGATGTTAGATTGCTCAAAATATTGCTGTATATTTAATAACTTGCAAACTAGTGATTGTGGAAGAGTGGCCATAACTCTGCTATAACAGACAAAAGATGAAGTGCAGATCAAAAACCAGTGTGCTTTTATTATGTAGAAATTAGAGCTGCTGTAGAAGGAGAAGAATTAGCATAAACTAGTGATCATCTCAAGTGGGCACATTTAGTGAAATGGTAAGTGTGATTCAAACTTTTCAGATTAATTGCCGAACGGCAGATGTTTTAGTCATTCTGTGAGGGAACAGTGAAGGAGCTGGATGTGATAACACAGCTGAAAGGGCAAAGGCCCTGTTCCCCAAAGCAATGCAAAATGAGAGAGATGGCAGCTGGGATCAGTCAGAAGTGCTGGTTATCAGGCAAGTCTTTGTGAATGAAGCAGGTCTGAGGCTAAGTTGTTGAGTTCAACTGTCCAAATACTGAGATTTAAAAGCACTCTGCTATTACAACACTCAGGCTGACAGGGGTGCTGTAGAGCTTAAAAAGAGAGATTGGGCACTCATGATAAGCTACTTCTGAGAGACTAACCCATAAAGTCAAAGTGGCTGTTTTTAAGAGCTTTTGAGAGAGGCAACAACTAGCCTCATTTGATAACAGTTTAGGGCCATTGGACTGTTCAGACAAATGGACTTTTTATAGTTGAAAATATGCCTGTTACTACTTAGATGTGATTTTAAAAAATGCAGAGATAAACACTTATGTTTGTAGAAGATACATGTTTTCCATCTTCTTGTCTTAGTAAGCTGTTATTCAGCTGATTTGCATTTTTTGGTGTAAGTTCTCATGTCCTCTTTTTCAGAATCCTCATCTGTCCTCACTCATTTCAGAAGGAACAACCTTCGAAGTGCCAGTTACAAAGGCATCTCAGCTCACTAGAGAAGATGCAGTAAAAACCGCATTGCTTTTAGAACTTGATATTGCAGTAAGTTAGTGATAGCTTTGTAATTTGTTTTTAATGAGTGGATAAAATGAAGGGTAAAAAGCATGTGTATTATGCATAATAACTGGCAGAGAAAGAATTGATGGTTAAAAGACAAGAAAGATTTCCTGTACAGCAGCATGATGTCAACGTAGGCTGATTCATTTTGTAAGTCCAAAGCCTGATTTGTTTACAGAATGTTATGGCTCCACAGAAACCAATGAAGACTGTCAAATTCATTTCTTTGTTGTGCCGTGGATATGCTACTGAATTCAATATACGTTTTAGGAAGTACTCAGAAACTGTTTGCCACATCCTTTTTAATGAATGGAAGACCGTTGTTAGGAATGGGGATGATGTTGGCCTTGGTTTACTTTCCAGTTTTATTGAAATGATTTCATATTTTCAAACAGAATACAGCCTTTGATTACCAACCTGGAGATGCTTTCTGTGTAGTATGTCCCAATAATGTCAATGAGGTGGAAGAACTACTTCACATCTTGGGACTTTCTGAAAAAGGAGAGAATTTTGTTTGTATAAAGGTTAAGCAGGACACTAAGAAAAAAGGTAAGATGTGATACGTTGGTTATAAAAAGATATTCCTCTCTGTGATAGTAGTAGTTGGTATGCATAGTTTTTAGCATTTTGAACTTAGGTATTGCCATGCAACTGTTATTTTGTAGAGGTACGCCAGAAATCAGGAGTGGGCACATAAAATCTGCTCCTCTTTGTGCTGTTAATGACTTAGCTTAAGAAAGGGAACTTGATCCTGTCACTGAGATTCTTCTGTCACTCATCTTCTTTGCTTCTCTGCACGTAACCTAACATTTCTCCAGCTGAAAGTAAAATCTCCCTTTCACGTTCATCTGCCCTACATCCTTGGAGGGCTGCACTCCTGGAGTGTAGGACTTACTGCTGCTGTATGATGCTTTTTAAGGGGCTTGTTGGTCTATGTGTATCAGTTTTGTTGAGTTTTATGGTCCCATTCCTCATAAAGGGATGTGTAAGATTCAAGATATGTCCACGTACTACTAACAGGACCTATGAGAATTACTCTGTCCTGGCCATGCAATTGGTGCCATAATGATGGTGCTGAATCGTGCTTCCAGATCAGTAAGATGGAGTAGGGGTCTGTGTTGCTCCAGTCTGCCAGTAAATCATTTCCCATTGCAAGATTCCCTGGATCATTGAGGGCTGCACAAACTGTTCCTTAAGTATGAGATTTAAATGGACCCTTGTTCCTGGCTTTGATGAGTAACATGTTAGTTGATGAGGTGGGTTTATATGACAGGCAGTAACATAACATTTCCATTCACTCTCCCAATGTATGCCATGCTACATTGGTGCATAAAAGCTCTGGTGATTGCAAAGGTTTACATTCTCTTAGGTTTCTTGCTCTGGTATACCCTACTTGATCTTCAAGATGGGGAATTTGCACTTCTTATTGGGATCCTGTGCCTTCTAACGTACTGTTCATACCTTTCCCTCAGTCCTTGATCCATAATTTAGAGATTTGGAAGGACAAAATAATCAAAACAGTACAGATGGAATGCACAAATCTAACTGCCATTTAAGTTTTACCATCCCCGAGGCAGCTGTACATGCACAAGAAGGTTTAGGATGTAATTAGGAGCCAGTCCTTTCCTGATGAGTACAGGGGCTACTTGGGAATGATGAGTGCAGCAGAGAATTGATATTCCTTCCCTTAACACCCCTCTCTGCCAACAAACAATATTGCTTGTATCCCATGTAGAACTGATGAGTTTTTTACATGTTCATGTTGTTTTGTTGTTTCTGTTTCATATTTGTTTTTTAATTTGGCATGACATAAGTTGCTGGTCCCTGTGCTGACGATAAGCCCCATGTCTGCAGAGCCAGTCTGGCTTTTTAACTGCCTTCCTTCAGGTCAGGGCTAGTCTTGCAAATGCCTAAACTCTAAGCATTGTCACCTGTTTGCACTGTTTACAGTATTTACAATTTTAAGGAGTCAAGTGAAGCTTCAGAGAAAGCAATAAAGGAGGAGAACATGGAGGAGGAAGCAGTGGAGGGCTAAAACATCAAATCTTAGTAGGAAAGTGGGTTTGAAGTTTAGTCCCTCCTGAAGGCTAGCAAGTTACTCTGTACAAATCAGAACCCTGCTATCTGGCTGCATAAAACTTAAAAATCTCTGTAAGTTGAGGTAATGCTCAGAGTCTCTGTCAGTAGTCACAGAGAGATACTCTTTTGTCTCTGCCTTCAGTAGCTCCCGTCTGCAGTACTGCAAATAAATATATTTGCAATAAATATTACTTTTTAAATAAATAAATATTACTATATAAATATTTGGGTCTACCAAATGAAGAAAGCTGAAAAACCTAGGAGAAGAGATGAGTATGAATAGAGAGTTGTGCATCTGATGCATGTCTGCAAGATTTAGTGGGAAATCCAATGAATTCTTCTTACAACCTCTCTTTGTTCAGCATGTGATTCTTTGATGAAGTGCATGGGATCAAATGAAGGGACAAAACAGAAATTAGTCAACAGTCTATTGTTCAAGTTCTATTTTTTCTAGAAGTTAATAAAAAAAGTTGTTTTTTGTTGTATGAGCATCCTTAAAGGAAGATTCAAAGACTTACTTTGAAAATCTGTCTGAATGTTGCAGGAAAAAACAAATTTTTTCTCTTTCTTGCATTACATTTATGGAATCCACTTTCTGTCTAAAAACTAGTTTTGCTTTTTATAGCATGAGTTGAATCAATTAATGCTGATACGAAGAGATAATTTAGCAAGTTATATAGTTATATTCTTACACTGAAATTTCCAGTAAAGGACTCTTGAAAATGGAGAAAAGGACAGTAAGAATGAGTAGCTAGAAATGGAAGCCAAGAAACATCAAGATAAATCCCAACGTGCAAGTTCAGTCTGTAATGAAACATTTTCAGACATGCAGAGCTTATTAATTAATAAGTGTTTTTTCCCATAAGTGATCCTGTATTCCTTTTAGGGTTATCTTAGAATGGGGAATATCTGTTTTAGTGTGGCATAACACAAGGATGTTGAGCCTGACTTCAGCCTGACTGACTCCGTAAAGAATGGCTCAGTGGATGAAGTGCTCCTCCTTCATGAGAGGACAGTACAGGACAGGTTTTTTTTTGCTTGTAGAGAAATGCCTGTGATCTGCTGAGCCTCAGAAGGTCTACCTTGGCACTGGCTGTGTACAACTTTGTTTCAATCGTTAGAAAGCATGTTCTGTTTTTTAAGGAGTGTTAATTAATGGAGGTGGAAAAAAATGTTGGATGGTCCCTTTGCTTGTTAGCATTCCTCTGCATTTCTCAACACCGTAAGTGGCAAAAAGGCGTTCAGTGGTCTGGCAAAATGTATTTACATATATATACTTCTCTTACTGTATTCCTTCTTTCCTGTTAACCTTTTGCCATTTCCTTGGAAAACTGTCTTGCTGTCTAGTTTGTAATTTTCACTAATCACTTGAGTTCATCCTACAGAACTGAATGTATTCTTCTCCCAAATAGGAGCAACTCGTCCACAACACATCCCTGAGAGAAGTACTCTGAAGTTCATTCTAACCTGGTGTCTGGAACTAAGAGCAATTCCCAAAAAGGTGTTTGTATTTCTTCTTTTGAAGTGAGATCCATAGTAATTCTATGCTGTGTGGTTTCTATGAGTTCTGTCCTTGCTTCATGTGTAGTTACCATGTTTCTTGATGAATAGGGATTGTCAGCTTGCACGCTGCTGATCCTTTATTCTAAGAAATTTTGCTTTTAGTGCTATATAGGGCAAATTGTAAGATACTGAAACCTGTATCCTCATTCTTTTGTACTTTGGAACAAAAAAGGAACTGGGCATAAAAGTGCTAGATATTTGATGCAAGCTAACTGGAAGGCTGACAGAATTGAGCTGTAGGCATTAATGACAAATCATTTGTCTCACTAAAGATAGCCCAACCGTGTTGGTCCTGTATTGTCCCTGGAAATACACAATTAAATACAATTAAAAGTTTTTCTTGCGCATCTTATTAACTGGCAGAATTCAGTGAAAAATTTTTGCTTGTGTGCTTGTTCACACAATGCATGGATATTATTTCCCTTGTATTTTGTACTTGTGAGAAAGTGGAAGCTTGCAACTGAAAATGCATGGGTATTTCTGGTTTTGTCAAAACACATTTTAAAGATAAAGCACGATGTTAACCAGCTGTGTTGGTTGGGTCTATGAAAGTAATCAGTTTTTGGAAGGACTTCTCATAAAAGTCAATTTCACAAGCAGGATCCAGTATATGTCATTATTAGACAGTGTGCTGTAGAACAGAATCTCTCAACTTGTACAGCCTGTTCAGTACTTCATTTAATTTGGCAGTTTTTGAAAATTCTTTTCAACAGTAGGAGTACGCAGAGTGCTGGCTAGGGAATATCAAGCAAGCCAGTTATTATAACCCGTTTTATTTCATGTTCAGTGTAGAATGGGCTGTAAGTCCATAATCAAAATTATTTTCTGGATTTTGAGTTTGCCCAAACACTAGGTTATTTTTGCAGTAATCTTTTGCATAAAATATGTACTCTGATTGCATTTGGTGTTTTGGATCACTCTTCTTTCTAAATACTATGTTTATTTTTATCTTTTGGAACACACACACACGCACACAAACAACTACAACAAAAAAACCCTGGAACTATTTACATCTGATTTTTACTTTTATCTTTCAGCACTCTATTTAATTTTATTAAGAAAAGTGTTAATGTTACGTATTCTTGCAGTACAGAATAAAACACTGCAGCAACATTTATATGACTCATAAATTCCATACTTTATTTACAGTAATATCACTTCTAAGACTTTGTATTATTCCCTTCCCAGCTTCTGCAATTTAGCAAATGGTGTTTTGTCTTGAATTAATTTGTGTTATGGAGCTGCTTTCTAAAGTGCCAATACATAAATCAAGTATCTCATAAATTTAGTATTTATCTGGAAATCGGTTAAGTCTGTTTATCTATCTTTTCTCCTGTTCAGGCAAAGTAGGATTTTCTGACCTGCTAGCTTTTCCCAGGCTTTGGGGGTGAGGGGTGGCAGGAGGAATTTAAATTATTCATGGTAGATGAAAGTGAGTGTTGGAAAATAAATTGTAGTTTGTATTAACCATTAACCTGCAAGCTGACCACTTCCTTTCCACAGGCAATTCAAGCTTTTCGTAGATTTGTCAACGTTTCCCCAACTGGACAAATTATTTACCTTCTACTTGCTTTCTTTCCTTCAGGCATTTTTGCGAGCCCTTGTAGAATGCACCAGTAATGCAGGAGAAAAACGGAGGCTTCAGGAGCTCTGCAGCAAACAAGGAGCCTCTGACTACGTTCATTTTATTAGAGAGTCTAATGTTTGCTTGCTGGATTTACTTCGTGCTTTTCCAAGCTGCAAGCCTTCACTTAACCTGTTAATTGGTGAGTGATTTAGACTTAACTGGTTTTAGTTCATTCTGAAAAATGCACCAGACTAAGCATTCAGTTTCTTAAGATGCAGATACTCTTCAGTTAGAAATGCTATAGTATTCATAGTCATCCAGTTCAAATGTTAGGGGCAGTCACTCTGTTCACCAGTGGTTGTGTGTGGCCTTTGTTCTGCACTTAGTTGCATACCTGTGCTTTTAATGACTCTGAATTGGTCCTGTGCATAAAAATAAGAATGAGGTGTTTGTAAGAGCAGTGTTTTTAAGAACCAATTCTTCAGCAGGTTGCAGTTCGAAAAGACGTGTTTGTATATCCCCTGATATCTCTGCCATTGTTCTTCTCTTGGGCTTTTACAAAAAGCTTTTCCCAGAATATTGGTGTTTTAAGATACATCTAATACACTTGCTGAGTTCATTGTGTAAAACTTTGAAGGAATAAGACTAAAACTGCAGGTATATCAAACTCCTCTTAAAATAATAGTAGTTACTTTCCAGATTAAAAAACAGAATTTCCTGTTGCGTTTCATTATACGAAACAAAGCAATTGCTTTTTATAGCCTTGTGATCATGTTCTCCATTACTCCTTCTTAGTAAATTGTAGGGATTTAAAGATAGCAACTCTGCTCCACTTGATACAAATACTTGAGTCTTCTTGCTGGCAGCAAAATGACTTAACTTCTCAAAGGTGGCATGGAATGTGCTGTAACAACTGAACTGAATAAAATGAAGTTCTGAAAGTTTTTTTTAAAACGTGTTGTTCCCAGGGAAGTAATGTGCTAAATGGGCTTGGTATCTTCTTTAAGTGATTTCAGTGAACTAGTTTGTCTCACGTCTGGCTTGCAACCTGTGTGAGAAGCATCTTTAAGACATATTTAAGTCCATGTGCTGGGGAAAGCGTACACGAAAAGGGGGCACACATGGAAAACAACTAAAAAGCAGCTGAATTGCACTGTATTTTATCTTGTTATTTAAGTGTGTGTATTCTGGTATTTCTTGCTTCTTGTCACCGTTCTCCACAGCCCTGTTAATTTTGTGACGTGTCCTTTTCTTCTTTTAATGTACTCTTCTCCTCAGCCAAAATGTGCAGTCTGCAATGCTAGGTCATTCTTGCGGAGACATCAGTGAGTTTGACCTTTTGTGTATGTGAACATACATACATATGTATGTATGAGGGCAGTTAGATGTAGTTGTATGTACATGTAGCATATAGTGGACCTTTAATTACAAGAATGCCCAGTAAACTCCTCTCTCAGTTTTGAATGGATACTGCTGAAAGCTCCAGGTGTTGCTGAGCTTTGGGGGGGGGAGGGGCTTCTTTTTTTCCAGTGTTCATTTCAAAAATGTATGTTGGCATTCATAGGAGTTTGAAATTAGACTGGTGCACCTGCTTTCAGGACATTATATGTAGGAAACATTCAAACAAGTAATTTGTATTTTCAGAACTTTTCAATTCCATAAAGCACACTTGCTTTAAAGGGGAAGGAAATGAAATTTGAAGCTTTACTTTGTCCATCGATAGACGGTAGATAACTACCGTCATCTCTTCTGTGTGCTTTACAATCATTTTTAATTGATCATGAACCCCATAAATTAACTGTTTTGGTCTTATTTATCAAATTTGTAGCAGATGATCCACAAAATCTAAATAAATAAATAAATCTATCAGAGTTCCACTCTTAATGGTTTATGTATGAGATAAAACCACTCAGTCTTAGTACAGTACAATTACACTGTGCTTGTTACCTGTAGACATCTGCTAAATTATATTTTGATTTTTATTGGGGTGAATAAAATTATAAGGTTTTTTTGTTTTTGTTTTTTCCAGAACATCTCCCTAAATTACAGGCCAGATCCTATTCAGTTTCAAGGTAACAAAGTATTCAATCATATCTTCTTTGTAATTTAGCTGTGTTTTTTTCTCAAGTGTGTGTGCGCACATTACAATTTTTTTAGAGAATGAACTTCAAAATATTTCTGTAAGGTCATTCCAGTTAGACTTTTTTTTTTATCTCCCATATAGTGTTGAATTTGTCTTTATCAACTTGAAATCTTAGGCCCTGCTGCTCCCTTTTCTCACCCCTTTTTCCCACATTGCAAAGACACAGGTAGGCAAGCGCATAAAACTCCTTCTGGTGAAAAGCGATTCTGCAGGTCTGTGTTCATCTGAGTGGGGCAGTAAGAATACTTTGAACTCTGCCTTTATTCTTGGAAGGAGCATGTGGCTGTCCCTGAGTGAAGGAGTTGTAATTTTGTCTTCACCCTGAATTTTTCCTAGAAGATTGAATTTGCTTTTGATTTTTACCAGTCATTACTGAAATTTACTTAATGCAGCTTTTGAGCAAAGCACAGTAGTCGCTGATGGTCTGGATGAGTCTTGACCTGTGAAGCATGTAGCTTTTTCTAATTCTTCACTGGGACTGGAGCTTTACTCACTGCCAGGACCTTGTGCTGTTCCTGATAGTGTGTGTAGTCTGACTTGGAAGATCAGAATCCAGCTATTTGTGTTCAATAGTGTAACATTACATCTTTCCAGAGGGCCTTCCTTGCCTTTGGATATCTGCATTTTTATTTTATTTTATTTTTCTTCTTTTGAGGTTCATGATCTCAGATGCTTCTTTGCCTAGCTCCCTCTTTCTGACAGGTTTCCCTCTGGTTTCCTGAGAAGTTACTGTAGGAGGCAGTTCCTGCCCGTGGTGGTTTTTGTTCCCAGTTTGCCTATTACAGTATTGCCTTTATTCCTTCATAAGGGAAAAAAAAGAACAGCAATAGCATGAGTAGTACTTCAGGTCTTCTGCAAGTTAATTCAGTGAAAGCAATATATCTAAAGAGGATAATATATCTAAAGAGGACTTCCGTAGAATAAAACAGAGAGATAGAAGTGATGAATGAAGTCCCTGTTATCAAACTTACAAACAAACCAAGCCAACCAAACAAAAACCACAGGATTTTGCTATTTCAAACAGTGTTGTTTTGTGTGTCTGATAAGAGTTTGGTAGAATTCTCAAGGGCAAATTCACACATATGAAAACCTGATAGAGAGGAATTCTAATTCCATCCTGTCAGCATTGGCCCATGATTCTAGCCCTAGGAAGCTTTATAATTGCTTATAGATCTCACAAAGGTAACTGAACTGAGGTAACTGAGAATCTTGATTTCAGTGAGGTTGTTTGGGTTGAAAATGGACCTGCAGTGCAGGAAGGATGGCAGTGTTATCTCAAGTTAATAATTCTTTGAAGAAAAAAAAATAACAAAACTTGTTCCTTTACAGTTCAAACTTGTATCAGCCAGGAAAACTGTGTTTTGTGTTTAATATTGTGGAGTTTCCTGCCTGTCCCACGAGACCTGTCTTACGGAAGGGGGTTTGTACAGGCTGGCTTGCTGAGTTAGTTGCACCTCTACTGCACACCAATAAAGACACGCAGGATATAAAAAGAGAAAGTTCACCAACTGAAAAGGTATGAATGTTACATTTAAATTCCATTAACCTTTAGATTTGTGCATGTTTGAAATAATTGTAGTTTTCATTGCTTACTTCTCTGATGTAAAACAGCTGTTTTGGCAGGGGCTGTATGCATCTGCATTTTGCATTCTTTTAAGATTCCCCTTCACTCTGTAATATGTTTAAAAGTGCATTGATAAGTTGCTAAAACTTACATTTTAATTTAGTTACAGATACTTGAGCAGTGAAACTTCCAGTTGCTGAAAGGCCAGTCATCACTCCACTGTAGTCCTAAATGAGTCTTGGAATATACTTTCATGAACTAAGAAACCAGTTAAATGGTTATAGCAGTTTGAGAAGCACCTGGTCACTTTAGGAAAGGCAGGCAGACTGTAGGGGGACAGATCTTTCACAGTTTGAAAGGGCTGAGTTACTGAATGTGATACAGAGAACAGTCTTCTGTGGTATTTCTGCTGTGCATTAAAGATGTTCTGGTGTAATGGCTGTTATTGGGAGATGATACTCTCATCTCTCTTTTATCTTTGTAATCCATCACAATCTCAAATATATTAGGTGTAAGTTAGGGCATGAGAGAGTGGCTTAAAGCTTCACGGGGGAAGTTCAGGTTGGGTGTTAGGAGAAAGTTCTTCATAGAGTGGGTGTTCAGGCACTGGAACAAACTCTGATTCTGTGATATGGAAACAAACTCCCCAGCTAAGTGCTCATTGCTCCAGGCCTGTTGGTGTTCAGGAAGCATTTGGACAACACTCTTAGATGTGTTTTAACTCTTAGGTTTTTTTTTGTAGAGTCACAAGTTGGACTTGTTCCTTGTGGATCCCTTCCTACTCAAGATATTTTATGGTGTATATGTTAGAGTATACTGCAGTATATAATATATGTAGTGTTGTATATAATATGGCAGAAGAGCTACTGGTGCTATATTTGTTCAAGAAAATTGAAACAAGCTTATACATTGGTTACAAGACAACTGTGCTGATAATACAAGGTCTTTGGCAAAATGGAAAGAAAATCCACAGTTATCTTTAAAACCTAAATCAAAGGAAAAACTGATATGTGCATGGTGAACCTTATTCTAATTGTCACATCGCTATTTATTTAAAATATAGTTGACTTGCAATACGTTTAAGATCAAACTTGAGAAAGAGTGGGTTGAAAAGGAGAACAAAGGGATTGTTACAAGTTGAATCAGAATAAAATTCAGAACCATTTACATCTGCTTTGCAAGCTAGAATCCAGCACAGATAAATGTTCAGCAATGCATATCTATTAGAAAGGTATATAAAGTACCAATACAAAGTGGATGAGAGTGATCCTGTGCAAAAATATCTAAGATTAATTGCGAAAACTTTACAGAACAAATGTGTATACTAGTTGAATTATTCTTTTTTAGGATTGGCAAGTTTGGAATTCTTAATAGGAATGGTAGCCTGCTAACTCGAAAGTAGCTTCAAATAGTATTACAGTAATATGAATATCATTCCTCCAGCAAGAATTATACTTTTCTTTTTTAATAATCATTCAGTAGGAAAATTAATCCTGTTGAACAGTGTAGTGATTTAGTGATAAGGAGGGGAGTAGAGATAAACCACTCAAGTTTACAGAACAAACTTTAAATAACATGGCCTAGCATTTAACTCCTTAAACTTGAAAGGAAATTGAAATAAATTCCTAATTATCATGCAAAATAAGTCAGATTCTTGCTTATGACTTTAGTGGGTGAAGGTCAACTGCTGATTCTTTGTTGATTCAAACGTGATCTGTTTGGAGATCATGTAGTTTTGTATGTGTGTGTGTGAAAATTAGAAAGCAAGCTCAGATTCAGTAGATTTCAGTTTACTGTGAACAAATCCTTACCCCTGCCAGAGTTTTTGCAATGTTAGAAATAAATAAATAGATAATAAGATAAAACTGAGTTTCCTGTAACAGTCAGTATGGCTAGTTTACTGCTTCCTTTTGCCTACCAAGCTTTCAGTGAGTTCTAAGACTGCATTCAGCAAATGTAAGGTGCAGTCAGTTTTCACAATTAGAAGCTCATGTTTATTTGGCTTTGTCTGGTTTCTCTATAGATGGATTGGTAAATCTGTAAATAAGGCGTGTTGTTCAGCAACTCCTGTAATTTTATTCCAAATGTGTGGCATTACAAATAAACTCTGAAATGCAGGATTTGGAAGGGTATCTGCACTCATAATACATCAACATACTGAAGGATCAAAAAATTCTATGCTATTTTATGTCTTACAAATATTCTTTGATTATCTTCTATCTAATTTCATTTTAGATATCTATTTTTGCTCGTCCAAACAATACTTTTCACTTACCTTCAGACCCATCTGTCCCTTTTGTGATGGTTGGTCCAGGAACGGGAATTGCACCATTTATTGGTTTCCTGCAACATAGGTATGTACCAAACTTCTACATGGAAAGCAGCCTTTTAATGTTGAGAAAAAAATTCAGGCTCAGATATTTTTATTTTTTAATTTGGGAAAAAAAATGTTGTTTTTTTGTATGTTTTTGTATTTGTTATTGCTGTTAAACTAAAAAACAGCAGTGGAAATTTCACAAATATGTGTATAAACTATTGCTTACTGCTTTATTTTTTTATCCTGTTTCCTCTTTATGACACTTAAAGAACTCTGTGGAAGCAAAAAAAAAATAACAAAACCAAACCAAAACAACCATAGAAAACAAACATAAACATTTAGTGTATATTTTGACCAGGGACTCTGCTATTTTTTGCTTATCTACAGACAGCGCTCTATTTATTAGTTCTGCTACTTGCATGGCTTCAAAGGTAGATGCCTTTCTTTCCTCCTACAGCAGCTTGATTTTGTAAGGCATAAAGAAACTTACAAAAAAAGTGAGATCACCACCACTGATATGTTTAAAAAGAAAGAAAACTGAGAGGTAGAATTTTTTACGTGCTTCTGACTGCACGAACCTGCTGTAAGCAAAACATTGTGTACAATCCTCACTATTTACTTAATTTTATCCCTTAAACATTCCTTTCTCTCAGAGTTATTTTGTGTTTTATTTTCAAGGATTTGTAGCATTCCATACATATTTGATCAATGTTAAATAAGGTCTCTCAAATGTAACGAGGCAGTTTCAGCTAAAACCCCTGTAAAGTAATTTCTTTAGAGTTATTTGAAGAAAATGAAATAACTTTTCTGATGGTATAGTAGTAAATTGATTGTTGTTCCTGAATTCTTCCAGTCTTCTGCAGCTAGATGCTGAAAATGATTTGTGCTGAGTTTTCCCCAGGTATTTTTACAGTGCTTCCAATGAAAGTTTAGGGGTAACAATTACTCCTTATTCAGCAATCAGAATTGTTCTGTGAGATGTTCAGAAGTGCCATACCTGACTATTCTAGTGCGAAGTTATGACAAAAACAAACAAACAACAAAAAAAAAGCTTTGAAGTTGATTGAATTTGAGCTGGGCTAGAAGTGAGTACTCAACAAAATCAGAAAAGGAAGGTTATTTACCTTAAGTCATTTCACATTAATAAGCCTCAGGGCAGGCAGAGAAGCACTATCATAAATGAGAATTACACTATATGAGTTTTAGTTTCTGCACTTGATAAAACAGGATTGGATTTACATACATTTACATAAAGTCAGTACATTAATATTTTTTTTTCTTTTCTGTTCAGGCAGAAACTGAGAGAAGAACATACAAACTGGGAATTTGGAGAGACATGGCTCTTCTTTGGTTGTCGGCATCAGGATAGAGATTATTTATTCAAGCAAGTTCACTGTTTAAAATTCTGTGTGTCTCATTTGTATTCATGAGGGGATGTTTATCTCCGAGCTATTACTAACACTTTTTATTGCCTTTCAGAGATGAGCTCAGATGTTTTCTTGAAAATGGGACATTAACTCATCTGAAGGTTTGTTTCTCAAGAGACTCTTCAACAGCAGAAGTAGCTCAGCCTAAGTATGTGCAAGATGTCATTAGGCTTTATGCAAAGGAGGTTGCCAGAGTCCTGCTGAAAGAGAGTGGTTACTTCTATGTGTGTGGGTAAGTAGAGTGTCATGGACCGTCTCAGAAAGAGAACAGAGTTAGCAAAAGTTTGAAGCTTTAGGAAGAGTTACAGGTGTCTGAATAAAAGGAGCAGCATGACACTGAGACTTCCTTTCTGGAACACCAGAATTTATTGTGTCCATCATTAAACATAGCTTGTAACCATGAAGTTCCCCTGCTGCTTCAGTTGCTTGTTATTTGTTTTTCTGTTTTAGTATTCAACTGAGCTGTAATAGATTTCAAACTAATAGATTGCTCTTAAGAAAATTAAATACTGGAATACATGTGGTGATAAAACACATAGTGGTGAGGCAGCAGAAATGTCTGCTGCATTCCACACTTTGATGGACCAGGATGCTACCTGAACCTAGAAATTTAAGGTTTTTCATTCCAGACTTCAAAGTTCTGTTGCCATCATGAAGTTCCATAGTAGTAATATACTTTACAGTAAAGCCTTGCTTGTGAACAGTAACTTACCTGGATGTTTCGTATTCTTAGAGAGAGTGTTGAGAAATGGAGAGGTGTTTGAACGCGGGGCTCAATGTCAGTCTTTTCTCCTGCAGAAATTAATGTGTACTGTTTGAATTAAAAATAACTTGATAATAAGTGAGGATTTTTATGTGCACTGTATAGTTTTGGAACCATGCAGTTACTATATAACGTACTTCAACATGTCCAGTTCTCCCTAAAATAAAATAATTAGTTTGTGACAGCTCAACTGAGGATCCAACATTTTTTTTCCTTGTATATTACCATGTAATATTTGTTGGAGAGAAACCTTTGTTCTTGTCAATGCTCAGCTGTGTGAAAACTCAGTGGATCTCTTGCCATACATAATACATATATATACAATACATAAGCTGTTCTTGTCTGTTTTTTATCTTTTCCAGTATTACAGCTTCTTAAACTGTTGATAAAAGGAAAAATACAGTGTTTTGCATTTTCCTTCTTTTTTTTTCTCCCCCAGAGATAAGAAGCACATGGCTGATGATGTAAGTGATGCTTTATTGGACATTTTAAGTACAGAAATGGAAGTTGACAAATTGGAAGCAATGAAAACCATGGCCATGCTTCGAGAAGCAAAACGTTACTTGCAGGATGTTTGGAGCTAACCATTTAGCTTTTTCTGTGTCATTGTAAGACAAAAGATTTTGCTTTGCTTTCACGTTTATGCTTTTAATTAGAATCATCAAAAGTGCCATTGTCACGCACATTTTAACTTTCTCTGCTGATCTTTCACTTAGGAATGTGAAGCCTTTTCAAGGATGGCAAACCAGTCTGTCTTCGAAATGTATTGTTTTTAGCAACATTGCATAATGGACTGTGTCAATACCTTGGTTCTCTGACTTTTGAGATTGCTTTCATGTAGAAAGAGAGAACTTAACTGTACAAGTATAATTGTATGTTTGTTACATCACATTTTTTCCTATAATTTATACATAAAGAAGCTACAAAGTAAATATGTTATTCAACTGTACACCATCAATTACATTAATGACTTGCACACTATTTGGACAAGAGGGAATGGCCTCAAGTTGCACTGAGGGAGGTTCAGGTTGGATATTAGGAAAAATTGATTCTCCAGAAGAATGGTCAGATGCTGGAATGGGCTGCACAGGGAGGTGATTGAGTTGCCATCCCTGGAGATGTTCAAGAAATGTTTAGATGTTGTACTAAAGGACATGGTTTAGTAGGAAATACTGGTGGTGAGTGGACAGTTGGACTGGATGGTCTTGGAGGTCTTTTCCAAGCTTGGTGATTCTATGAGTCTGCACACATCTATGTTTTCCTTTTTCTCGAACAGTAACTGCCAAAAGGAATAAAGGTCGAGAGTACTGCACAGAAACCTGCTGCAGAATATCAACTCTGAACTATTTTTTTTTAAATTCCTCTAATTTTTCATTTTCTCATTCATATATCTTGAAGTTTTGCTACACTGCTAATCCTTATTAAAATTCCTTGAACAATTTTTTGAAGTTTTTTTTTCATTCTTATCGCTAAAATATGAGTAGTTTAATTTGTGGAAAAAATCTCTAGTTGGGTTGAATGTGATTCCTTAGTAAAAACTTCATCAAATTGCTAAAGTAGTATTTTTTTGTATTTTAATTTGAAAGTATAATGAAATGATGTGTTTTAAAGCAGTTTCACTCTCTGAAGGCAATCCATTTTATAAATCAAGGTGTTGAAATCAAATGGTTGAAATACCCAGCCTTTTTCCTTCCTACGAGGACTATTTGGAATATAGGACTGTCTGCAAATAGATGGAAGAATAAAAGTGCAAGGCATTCATACTTCTCTTCAGAACAAACTGTTGTTTGAAATGTAGGCGTTTGATTTATGAATAAGTTCTCTGCCCGTACTAGTTGGTGGTGGTGAGTATTTCAGTGGCCTGCAGAAGTTTCCATGTCTTCTCATTAGATGTTCTTTGGTGTTCCATGTGTTCATTGCGGTTGTTCATACTGCTGTGTAGAGCTGAAGATACATGGAATGTGGAAGATTTACTGACATATGCCCAAACCACTTGTGAACTATTCCATTAACTGGTGCCTTACTGCACTAGTGGTTACATTAAAGACTCTGAAGAACCTGTTTTGGAACCATCCCTGAATGTTATGTGAACACTTATTCAGCAGTTGCAGCTTATGCTGGATGATAGTAATTACTGTTACTACATAAAGACATAATGCACTGTCACACAAACCCTACAGATAACATACAGTGTATGTTTTATTTAAATCTAATTGTGTACCCTTGCTAGTACTACTTCCCAGATTAGAGCTAAAGCAGTGGCCATAGTGGATCTGATTTCAGATGCCTGTACTCAAAGACCACATGCTTTTTAAAAACTTTGTCAATACCATACCATAAATAACTTCAGGTGTATCTAATATAAAGATGATGTGCTGGAATGAACAAGTTCTAAAGACTGCCATCTGTATATAGAAGTACATTCTACTTAAATAACTCTGAGTATTCAGTCTGTTATACTGTAGGCAGTTTGTGGGGGGGCAGCATAAAGCAACACTTGAAGCAAACACAAACGAAATGCTTAATGCTCTATTGAGCTTTATCAGTTCAAAAGAGGATGCTTTCTTGCAACTTTTATATGCAATTTTGTAGCAACTCATTTTTGCATGACTTCTTCTACTGTTGTATGGAAAGGGACCTTTTAGAAGCCTTATGCCTCCATATCTGGATCTAGTTATGCATCATTTGAGTTGAGAAGACCAAAACTAAATCTGGTGGCTACTCTAATTGTTTCTGTATTTATTTATCTATTTAAATGCTGTGGAAGAATAACAGTGGCAAAAATGATTATATGCCAGCTGGTGAATATGATAAGAGTATTACATGTCTATGAGGTACGGTCTACATAACTGATCAGTGATGAGAGTTGAGAGGTGAATCTGCATTGCAGACTGATGCAGACAATTGGTTTGAGTCTAAACATGGGACTAGTTGATACAGTGGTCTAATATAAGAGCTGTAGATTATTTTAATGAATCTAAGGAGTCTGTTGAAGAAAATTGATATATATAAGAATCTGATCAATTTTATTGTCTATCATAAATGAAAGTACTTTGTTGGCAAAAGCAGTATGTCTGTTTAGTCTCAAAATCTTATTCAAGTGCATTTCATATTGGAAAAAATTGGAGTTTTATACAACTGCAAATTACAGTCTTGAGAAGTTGATTCAGCACCAGTACAAATTACATTTACTTCCATTAGCATTTGAATAAATGCTCCAATTTTGCTGGAAAAGATTTGTCAAATTCACAAAGCATTCAAAGCCAATTGTGCTTTTTTAAAAAGAATAGGTTTTACAAGTGATTTAAAAACAGTAATTCTGTATGACTCAGTCATTCAGGGATATTCATTTCTAAGCTGCTTTGAACTGTATTGCTTAGATGATTGACTGGACACCTTTTTTTTTTTTTTTTTTTTTTTTTTTTTTTTTTTTCCTTTTTTTTTTCCTTTTTTTTTTTTAATGCATTTTATGCTAACTTGGTAAATCAGCAAGGCTGTTTCCAGTGCTTTCTAACAATGATCCTCGGGACTGACTTACCTGTGATGGGACATGACATTTTTGAACTATCTTTCAGGTGTTGTGAGATGACAAGTTTAATTGCGCTCAATTTATGAACTTCAGCAAGTAGAATTATTGCATGAGGATTGCTGAGTGTGTGGGGTCAGATGCTGGGATAGCTTATTGTACATACTTGTCTCTTGTACCGCTGTGCCTTCATATAAATTGTCCTGTCTTCCAGTTAAATGCTAGCTCCCTTCTTCTGTCTTTTCTAGACTACCACAGCATGAAATGAAGATTATCCTGCACTTTTTTTTTTTTTTTTGCTGGTGGGGACAGATTCTTACAGAAGAAGCCAATCTTTACGTCACCAGCACTCTCTTATAAGATAAGAAAGGATCAGTTTATAAGCTTCTTAAATTGTGATTAGATGAAAACTTGTAACTCTTGGAAGATGCAAAGTTTTGAATGTGGAACCTTTCCTGTTTTCATGCTGGAGTTTCTAAACCTGCTGAAAGGGGATGACATTGATGCCACTGGAAACCGCAGTTGCACAGCTTGAGGGTAGCACATTTTTAGATTTGCTTTACCGAACAACTGAAGCAAAGACAGAAAGAGGAGAAAGAGATCCTGTGTTTTTGTTTTTGTTTTTTTTAATAAATGATTGAATTTCTGAGAATTTCACACATTAGTTTTTAGAACATTTGTTCCTATGAAAAGCAGAATGTGGTGATTTTGTTTGTGTGCGTGCTTGAGAATTTTATGAAAATAACGACCAAGTTAATTCCTAAGTAGAAATAGTTATATTTCTTCCCAATGCATGAGATTGTTAAAGCTCTTAGAGCTTTGCACAAGGCAAGTGTTGCTTTTGAAGGTAAATGGAAACATTTCTCATATTTTGTAAAACTTTCTGCAAAAGTCCATTTAGATCTTGTAGGAAATAATTCTTTCAGCTGTTTTCAGTTGTTCTATTTTTATTTATTTTAATGAACTTTGTAAAATATCTTTCTTTTCACACACCCCTAGGATCTTAATTTAGCTTTTGTCTTCTTTACATGTTAGACGTGTTTTGAAATGTTAGTCTAGACAACTTTTGCCTTTCAGTTTACACAGCTGTATTTTACTATTAAGGTACAGGTAGACCTTTGTTCAGAGGATGTCGACAGAATACTGCTAAGAAAAAGATAGCTACCAGATATTTCCCTCTATTCATTTTGTGATACTGAAAGAATACGGGATTTTCTCTGCTTTTTCATTTACCAGAAGGAGACTTAGGAGTTCATAAATATACAATAAAAAGAAATGCATGTTTGTGTAAACTACTGTACAGATATAGAAAAAAATTGATTTTCTCATTCATTGTTTCTTATTGTGCCTACAGCATGATAGATGCTTGCAAAGACACGAACTGTGTTTCTTCATCTAGTTCATATTAATCTCACTAACTGTAAAGCATTTTAAAGAGCAAAACATTGCAAACTCACATTGGTGTCAAAACATTGAGGAAGAAGAAAACATGTAAATTCTGTAAGTAGAGAAATAGAGTTATCATCCAGTGTTTTTATTTATGCATTCAATCTGTAGATTGTGAGTCTATTTTAAATTACTTTTGAAAGGTCATGGTAACAGAGAGGTTCCTGAGGACTGGAGGAAAGCAAATGTCACTCCTGACTTCAATAAGAGCAAGATAGACCTATGGCACCATAGGATAGTCAGCCTTACCTTATGGGGATGGTGGAGCAAATCCTTCTGGAAACCATTTCTAAGAATAAAATAGGATTTGGGATTAGTCATCATAGATAAAGGGGAAATTGTCTGACCAATGAGGTAGCCTTGTAAAATGGGAAGACTAGCTTGGTGGATCAGGCAGTCAGTGCAGCACTAGATGATGCCTTCTGGCACAATTTTTTCTTTTGATTTCTTAAATGGCTTGATTTCATTTCACAAATTATAAAATCTCTTTACTCCAACTTAGCCACCTCACTTCAGGAAAGAAAATCACGTCCCTGTACGAACATCCATTCTTTATGGAACTCCTGGATTTGGTGATGATTCAATCTCTTAGAATCCATGATATTTACAGTTTTGATGACATCGTAACCTGTAATATACATGGATTTCAATTCAACTGAGTGTGTACTGGGTGCAAGAGTTGAGGTTATTATTGCACTGCCACCTCCCCTGCACACCAATCAGTTGTTGCCAGTGCAGTTTATGCTTGGGTTACGCACAATCAACTCACAAAAACATCACTAAAAATCACACAGTAGTGTTAAAAGTTTACGACTTCGTGGGACTGCATTACTAGCTGTCCAGGGTTGCATGGGACCTATGGGCTACAGGTTGGACAGACGTGTCTTATGGTCTGCAGTCTGTTGTCCTAACCCTCAGTGCTTTCTGAAATGTTCAATATTGCACATAGTAGGAAAAGGAAGGGGGGAGAATGGGACAACACTATGTGGACGACTGCTGCTAGAGCCATTTCTCTTCCTTGGATGATTGCATTAAGAAATGATCACTTACAAAATTGCGTATAATTTGCATGCCACATTTCTTTCTTAACAAAACTTCAACATAAAGTTCAGCAGTATTTTTCCATTAAAAGATTTTCAGCAGCAGGTTGGGCTGTGGTCTGTGACAACATTTGTTTTGTGTTCCTGCTTTGTTTGGGCTAAAGCCAGATTAATCTCTTAAAAGAAAATATTCAAGATATGGTATGAACTTCTGCAATTCAGTATGTCAGGGCAAGTTCATCCTCATCAGAGCTAAATTAAAAACAAACTGGTTGACTTACTGTGAGTCAGGCTGAAAGAAAAAAATAAAATAAAATGTGGGCTTTGGAAAGCCAGCTGGCAGAATAGACCAATTTTTGGTTTGTATTTCTAATGTTGGGCTTCATCAAAGAATGATTACATTGCTATTTTTTTCAGTCATTTATGCAAGCTCTGTAGCACTGCAAGATATTCAGATTTGATCTAAGCAGAGATGTAAGTAATTGTGAGTTTCAGATGATCACTTAAATTTCTAATGTATCTAAAGAGGATGTGCAGTAGACAACATCTCTGGAAGTTTAGCATACAAAATATGTATTGATAGATTGCTGAGATTCATATTTTCATTGCTGTAGATTGCTGACTTTCTGATGCTCCTTTAGAACACATGCCATACCCATTACCCATTCTGATAGATACCTTTAAGTTTGTAACTTTTGAAAACTATTTCTTGTTCCACCTCAAGTTTGAGCTTCAGCACCTTCCATCATTTCAATGGCACTGAGATAAATATGAGGTCACTTGCTGCTGCTGTGACACAAGGAACACAGTGGTTGTGAGAAGGTGCTTATTTCTTCGCTCTGCAGTCCATGTAAGGCTGTGGATAGCAAATGGCCTTGAGGGTTCATGGTGCTGCTTTGGCCTTACATGTGTTGTGTGTGAATGCTTTCTGTGAGGCTGTAGCCCATCCCAGTAAGTAAGAATGCAGATTGTATCATCTATGGAATTTTGTATGACCCTGGAATTGATTCTGTCCCCAAGCATCCCCAGAGGTGAAGGGGAGCTGCGCTGCGTTTTATTCTTATGGAAGGCACAGCTTGTCCATCTGGGTCTGTAACAAAAAGCATCAATGTGGGATGGGAGCTGATAGAAGTAGAAACAAGCCAGTTATCCAAATCACATACATGGAGAGAAATCGGAGTGTGTTTGTACACTGAACAATTTGTTACTAAAAGTATGATGCATTGTGTCTAAATACAAGAAGAACCATAAGATACATAACACTGAATAAGGGATTCAATGTGGGCTGTCAGCTGTTGATGACCCGAATTTTTTTTTACCTTTATTCTAGGAGAGAGGCATAGAAGGCCATTGAAATAAATTATGGCCTTGCAGTGCTTTTAGTTGGTGTCAGGAGGACTGCTCTTTACATGGGGGGGAAAAAAAATGTATTTCGTAAACACACTGGTTCTGATTTGTTGACTTAAACCAAGTAACAAACAGTAACAAAACAGGTTTCCTTTAACATTTGAAAATGTTTGAATGTCGCAAGTACACATTACAAGTTCAGATTCGAGGTTTTGATTCCTAATTCTGCCCAAGATTTCCAGTGTGATATCCAGCAAGGCAATCCGCGCATCAATTTTTTCATCTGTAAAATGGGCAGAATTATTTTTCAGTTATTTTGTTCCCTTTTTTCTGTTTGATTTGTAAAATGTTTGAAATCAGGGTCATCCTTTGTAACATCTGTCCATAGGCTAAGATGAGCCTAACTGGGAACAAGTGGAAAAAATTGGAAAAAATATCCACTTGGATGCATCCTGGAAGCTCCTTACAACCCTGACAGAGACTGCCCCAGGGGAGAGTACTTTAAGGATACAGAAAGAATCCAAAGGGCTTTTGGTTCATCAGTGATGGGGACAGAGAAGATTCAATAGCTGTCTGCCTTGCCTGATCCCTCAGAGGACCCTTCCTTTCTGGGATTGCCGCAGGTCAAAAGAGTAGCTGTTGTTGACTGCTACCATGACAGCGCAGAAGCAGCAATATCGCACCAACCAAGTCTCCCTATGTCCCATCCAAGAGAGCATTTCTTTACTGAAGAGCTGGGGAGTGATCAACGAGATTTGCTCACTCTTTAATAGTCCCATACAGCCAGTGAGAAAATCAGATGGAGAGTGGAGGCGAACAGTGGACTTTGCAGGTTGGCCCATAGGCTAAAGGAATGACACCTGGGTAGAAGGGAGTGGGGATGGTTAATGATGTATTGGGTGGTGTGGGAATGGAGCATGAAGTAGGTGGCACAGAATAAGTGGTGAAGATGCCATTGGGTCTGGCAGGGTTGCATTTTCGTCCTAGCAACCTGTGAAATATTTTGCTGAATTATTGATTTGTGTCTTAAACAGTGTTGATAACACGGGAATATATTACCAATTACTAAATAGAGCCTAGAAATTCTTACTTCCCTCACCTGTGAGTTATGGTTACTTAGGACAACACCGTTGCTTTAAATGGTTTTCTCATCAAAATCCGTAAATTCCCTCATTATACAACTCTTGTTAAATAACAAGTTTTAAGATTCTGTGCAGCTCTGTGTATACTGTGATCCACTGTAAATCAAGGTTTTTCAATTGTATCAGTTAGATATGCATTTTAAAACAACACTTTACCTGGTTTGCTGCCTATCCTCCATTTTCAGATTGCATGAACCACCTCCTTGTCTCTTAATTACTATATAATACCTTAGTGTCAACTACAGGCGTTATTTCTGTGGAAAAAGTGGACTTAAAATGTTATTTCTGTAGTGTGACCATGTACAGTCTGGAAAAAATCTAACTGCTTTCTCTTTCCATGTTCCTGTTTTCATTCCGTCTCAATTATTTCTTTGTACTTGTTCCTTTTCATACACACTTCTGTCATTTGCTTTTCTTCTTTTGCAGATGCATGTATTTCAGTGGTACCTTCTCTCTCCTCTTGACTTGTAGCTGTCTTTCTCATGCCAGAAGGTATCCAGCTGCAGTTTGAACATTTGCATTAGGACATAACCTACTTCCACAGATGATTCTGCTTCCAGAAGGCGTCTCGTGTTTTCCGTCAATTTTTCTGTTTCATGGCAATATTCTCAATGGTAGTGACTAGACTTTTTTTCTCATAGAAGTCTGGGAGTGCTGTTGACAAAAGATGTGGAGCATATAGAAACGGCTGAAAGCCGGCAGAGTCAGCAGTGGAAGAACTTTTTCCTGTCTCTTGCTGTGTACTTCAGAAACTATTGCTATAAAATCCATTTGCTTTAAGCACAGGTGCTTTCTTCATCTCTTAATGAAATTACTTCATGTCTCTGAGCTTATATGGGAGAATTTTTGCACATTCTGGGTTGTCTTCTGCAGAAGTCTTCATTCCCCACCAGATGTTCAGAGTAGAAAAAGAGATGGAAATATTTCTCTGGTACCAATACCTCTGAACTAGAGAATATGATGTAGATTGCTGTGTCATCATTTAAGTTCATTTAATTCTTTGCTAAAAAATCTCTTGTCAAGGGAAACCAAGAATATGTGTACATAATACATGCCTTTAGCACTGGTTGTATGTGAGATGTCAGAAAAAGAATCTACAATCTCTTTTTTCCTGTTCTTATCATCTCCCGGGGGGGAAGAAAAATCAGTCCCTGGCAAGTCAGCAAATAAGCACTCAGTGATCAATACCCAGATTTCCGTTGCTGTAAATCTGCTCACAGCATGTATAGGAGCCTTTTTTCAAGAAAGAAGATGAAGGATCATGACAGTGGGAGTAATATATTGGAAAAGTCATGGATTAATTTTCAGTATACTTGCTTTGTGGTTTTTTTTTCCCTTCAAGTTTCCTTGCTGCATGCTGGGATTGAGAAAGAAACCTTGATCTGAAGGGATCACACACTGCCTGTGGTTAATTCCTCAGATTTCAGAGTAAATGCAGTGGCTTTGCCAAGATAGACTGCCCAGTTGATCTCAGCTAGAAAACTAACAAGGGAAAAAATAAAGGCAGTTTCACCACCCATAAGTGGACCTGCTTTCTGAGGAGATAGGGCATCTTGCACTGCTGTCATCTGCAATATTTCAGTCCATCTAAATTTGCAGTTGTAGATGAAAATTCCAACAAAGACAGCAGTATAGGATGTTACGGTACAGAAATGTGCTGAACCAACACAGTCAGTGACCTGCCTTAGACAATGAGTGCTTCCTGGTCAGCTTGTGGTGAGATGGTGTTTGGGGAAATGCAGCCACCTACAGTGTCTCCTTGTAGGAGAGCGTGTGCCCTGCAGTATATTCTTGTGTTGCTCCCTACTGAGTATATATCAACAGTAGGATCACGTGCTCTTCAAACACTCTTCTACTGTTACATCAAACTTCCATCACCGATCTCTGATAACATGGCCTTGAGCAGCTGCATTTTGATGCATCTTCTTTGAATTGTAGAACCCTTAGATTTGGAAGGAACCTTTAAAGGTCATTTAGTCCAACTCCCCTACAATGTATGGGGACACACACAGTAGATCATGTTGCCCAATATCTTATTCCAGCCTTACCTTGAAAGTCTCCAAGGATGGAACATCAACACCACTGGGCAACCTGTTTCAGTGCCTCACCATCCTCACTATAAAAGATTTTTCCATTTTATTCCATCTAAATCTACCTTCTTCAGGCTTGTAGCCATTTTCCTTTGATCTGTCGCCACAGACCCTGCTGAAGAGTCTGTTCCCTTCTTTCCTGTAGCTCTCCTTTAGATACTGAAAGGCCACAATCAGGTCACCTCACAGCCTCCTCTTCTCCTGGCTGAACAGCCGCAGCTCCCTTAACCTGTCCATCCCTTGGATCATTTTTGTGGCTTTGGTACTATACGAACAGGCAACTGGAGAGAATACACATCAAGCAATATTCACTGTGACTGCCTCTGTAAGGAGTCCTAAAGTATCATGGCATTGTTCAAAAGTAAATAAAAGATCACTTTAGAAGAAAACACCAGGAGAGAAAGAAACACGAGGCATTTCCATTGATTAAAGTTCAGAACAATTTTGAAATGACTGAAAATGATTACAAAGGCTAGAGACTGTTTAACAGATTTAACCCCAAGCACTTCTATTTATCATTTCTGGCTCGTAGAATTAACTTCATTTCAGAGGCAGTGACAGATAGACTTCTTGATTTATGATTTATTTTGGCTGAGGCCTGAAATAGCCTCTTAGAACCCTTGTAGCAGAAATCTTTTGTATTGACCTGAGGGAGAATTGATCTCCAACAGAAGGTAAAGCAAATTCATAGCGTTGCTGCAAAGTCACATCTTACAAAAGAAGCTCATCAATCCTGATGCCCTGTTTAATTTTCTTTCTAAGAGATCTAATCTTTTTTGGAGAAATGGCTGTTAATAAGATGTCAAAAAAAAAGAAAAAAAAAAAAAGAAAAACACCAATAAGTTTGAAAATGTTTTTAAAGCGGGAACTTGTTTTTCAAAACTTGCATTTTCATTCCAAGCTGGGACCATATTGGTGTTTATACTTCTTAGTATGACTTAATCCTAGTTCTTAATGGGAACTCAACCCATTCAAGCCCATAGGACCTGAGAGGCAGCTGATGTATGTCAAAACAAGGTTCACTCTGTCATCTTTCACATGTTGTGGAGTACTTGGAAAGATCCTCATTAAAGGAAAGCAAATATTGCACTGTCTTCAATACAAACTAAAAGGACAGCTAGAGGAGTAACAGACTGATTAAACTCTCTTTGATCTTTTGAAAAGTCATGAATTGAGTCTTCTGTATGAAGATATAAATGGGATAGTGTTACTAGCATTTTTCTTTCATTTATGAGGAAATGAGTTTTCTGAATAGTACAGATATATTAGTAGCTAAACCAAGCATTGTTCCTTCCCAGAATGCCACACGTTAGAAACTCCAAAATACCAGGACAAATCAGCTTTGATATCATTTTAGGATGTCTCCTGAATATGATTAAACATCAACAGTCTATCTGTATCACATTTGTTTTATTTTTGAAGGATTTTGCCGAAGCAAACAAACCAGGCATGATACTGGCCATTGTATAAATAAAACTTGTATACCTACTGCACAAAAGCAATGAAACGTTTTTAGGTCTATTTATCTACAGTTATTGCTTATTTTTTGCTTGTTTGGTTTGGGTGTTTGGTTGGGGTTTTTTTTTTTTTTTTTGTTTGTTTGTTTGTTTTTTGTTTCGTTTTGTTTTTTGAGATGCAATATATAGGATTTTGTGCATTTGTGTTGCTTTGCTTTGTTTGAATTTAATCAGTAAGGACGTGTAGTAGATTAGCTAAAAACTACTGATTAAACCAGTAAGGAACTCTAATGTAATTTAATTTAAATGAGGAAACCTAATTGCCTAGGTCTTTCATGTTTTAATTTTTGAGAAAAAAAAAAAAAAAAAAAAAAAAAAAAGGAATAAGAAGGTGAGATGTGAAGTTGAATAAATGACTAATACCTTGTGACTCCTTTCTAAGCTTCTGCTTATGTTTCTGCCAAAGCAAGTACCTGTGAGGTGCTGCCATTCTAACAAGCAGTGCTTGAAGCAAAGCTGGTCATTGCCCAGCGTCATCTCTTCAGATCACAGGTAACAAAGACAACCTGAATATTCACCTTGTTTTTGAAGCAGTCTGTCCTCAGATTCTTCCCTGGGGATATCTTCAAAACGGAAGTTGTAGATTGTTATTATTTCCCTTGACAGTCAGAATTTGAACCATTTCACTAAGGAAGCTGGAAAATACCAGAAGTGAAGTACTAAGCTATTCTATATTTAATTCAACCTTACTTTTTTTCTTCCAGTGAGAGAAAAAGTCCTCAGGAGCTGTAGTTTGATTATTGTTTGATCTCTCTCCTGGACAGCCCAATTTGTCCAAGAGATGTCAATCAGAACAGACCAGACAGTTCTAGTAAAAGCTCTTTCAGTGTTCAGCTACTCTGCTCTGAAGTATTGAAGCTGAATATTTACAGCATCCTTCCCACTTTGCAAGATTATGGTTCTCAGTGAGAGTAATTCACAAATGTGGAAAAACAAAGCCAGTCATTAGACCAGCCACATCCAACTCATCCAACTTGCAGCCCACAGGCCACATGCAGCCCAGCTCAGCCCATCCTCCAGCCTCCCTGTGCCATCATGGCAGCATCACTGCCCTGCCAAGCAGCCCAGCCCAGCTGGAGGTGCACCCTGGGTGTGCTCCCATTGCTCAGCAACAGCTACACATGAACATGGTATTGGTACTGTCTGATCTGAAACCAGGACAGAGAAGGGTGCAGTGCAGTTCAGTGCTGGTTCCAGCGGCTGCCACACAGTCAGATTGAATCCCGCGTGTATTGCACATCATATGCACTTGTGCCATGGGTGAGTAAAACACAGTGCCTGCTTATAATAATACTTCAGCCTATCTAATGTCATCTCAAAAGAAAACAGGGCCCCTAAACAAGAAAAGTCCTGGATGAAGGAAGAGAATCCAGTGATAAACAGACAGGTGCATGCTTTTTTGTCAAGACAAATAATATGGTACTCTGCTTAATTTATAAGGAAATCATGTCAGTTTTCAAAGATTACAATTTGGGAAGACATTATATGTAAAAACATGCTGCCAGATTTTGTGCATATCAAGGAATGTTTTATAAAGACAAAATCTCTGATAAGCACCTTGAGAACTCACTAAGACTTGCAGCTTTCATCAATCCAGACTTCTGCCTTAGATTCACAAAGATAAAGGAAAATATCCCACTAGTTTTATGTTTTTGTTGCCCTCCTTTTTTAATGTTGTAATATAAAAAATATAAAAATGAAAAGCTTTGTTACTTAGAGGCATTAACTATATTATATATTTTATATGCAGCCCAAGACAATTTGTCTTCACCCAATGTGCCTCAGGCAAGCCAAAAGCTTGCGTGCCCGTGCGTTAGACCTCTAGCTTGAATTTGGCAAGCAAAAACCATGGCCATCTGAATAGTAACCTGTATCTTATTTCTTGTCCTCTTGAGCCATGCAGTGAAAGGCTTTCCTCTTTCTCTTAACTTTGGTTTTAATAAAATAGCAGAGAACACATCAGTGTTGTCCATAGATAACTTTGTGGGTTGTGGCCATTTTACAAAGGATAAATAAACTCTTTCCAAGCTGCAGATAGATATTGGGCCACCAGACTGGCAAAACTCAAAAGAGATTACGTTATCTGAGCTTGGGCATACCTCTGCATGAATCTTGCCTTTCTGCAGAGATAACGACCTCATATTTGCAGTGACATGTCTGGGATTTAGTGCTTGAATATCTGCCTCTAAACTCTGTATCATATAAACGTATTGCTACTGGTGACTGGTTCCTTCCACTGGAACCGTCAGTTTTACCAGATACAAATTTTCTCTGGTTTCCAATTGGACATATTCCTTGAGCTAACATCTGCACTTCATCTCCATGAGGCAGGCCATGATTGCCACATCTGTATTCCCAGCTTTTCATTTCCCTGTCTCAGAGGCTGCTGCTCTAGGATATTATATTCCATCAGAACTGTGGTTGTGTGAGAAGACTACAGCAGCTACAAATGCTGGACTAGAGGCACATACCAGGAGTGGAATCTCCACCTTTGGGGACACTTCTTGGAACTGGGTAAACCAATCTAGACTTTGAAGTTAACCTTGTCTGGGAAAGAGGAAGGAATTTAAATGACATTCAAGCTAAATCTTTCTATGATCCTGCAAAATGCTTGTGTCTAATCATATTAGGCTAACAGCAAAGTTCAGTTCTATCAGCACATTTGTGTGCCCATGTAAGCAAGTGATCAAGCAACCTGTCGTTCCTACAGCTAGGAAAGGAAGAAAAGCTCTTAGCAAATAGCAAGGCTTTGATGAGGAAGACGGTCTATGTGGCTAATGGGTGCTGCAGTCATAAAGAGCATAAGTGTGGCTGAGAAAATTTCCTAGCAGTTTCATTACTTCTGTAGGGGAACTAGCCAAGTCTAAGGCAACTTTATCAGGAGTTCTAAGAGTCCAACTTCTCAAAAATTTCATAGAGTTTAGTCATTCACTGTAGAAGTGAAAAGGTACAACCATAGGACCTATTTTTCTTGTCTACTGTATTCTTTTAAGCTTTGAGTCCATTTCCACTATGAGTTACAGGGAAATATACAAATATTGTTCAGATTCTTGTTCATAGTGTGGTACTGTGGCATGTTTTTAAAATTCGTCCTTTGGTCTTGACAAGTTTGTATATTTAGATGTGTGCTTTAATTTTGTTCTTTGTTTCTCCCAACACACAAAGGATTTAGTGAATTTAAATGATTAACAAACATTGGCATTCAGGACTTTGTTTTTTCAGCTTGCATGCCAAGTGTTAGCAGGGTTCAATTTAAAAGGGTCGAGATAACGATCTTTCTCCTCATGTTATTTTATCAGTTCTGTACAGCCCCTTTTTTCTACCAGACAGCCCAGTTACATGCCATGGAAGATTTTACAGTAGATAAATAATAAAACTCAAGAACTGACTGATTTCTTTGTATCTTGCACAAATTTAGCTTTGAATAAAGGCTTTGGTTACTCTGTCCCTGGAGGTGTTCAAGGCCAAGTCGGATGGGGCCTGGCAGCCTGGTCTAGTGCCAGATATGGAAGTTGGTGGCCATGCCTGTGACTGGCGGGTTGGAGCTTGAGGATCCTTGAGGTCCTTTCCAACCCAAACCATTCTATGATTCTATGATTTGTTTTTAACAAATTCTGGTTGTGTTTTAGAAAGTTTGTCAGCTTTGCTGGTGGCCTTGTGCTTTAGTGTTCAGGATCTGTTCTAAATCCTTTTGAAATCAGTGTGCATCTGGGAGAGCAAACATGAATGCAGTCGCTGCCACCAGCTTTAGAGTAAGAGGAAATTTTCCACATGGGTCTGTTTCTGTCACAAAGCCAAAGGTGAAATACCCTGTGGAAAGGTGTCAACACCAGTGATGCATTCAGAGAATATTATCTTTCTGTTTCTGTTTCGGCTGCCTGACTCTTCACTCCTCAGCAGGTCACCCACAGTCTGCTTTAAATGCAAGAGTCCCATATTCCTTTTGGAATCCAAATGGCAAACAGAAGAGTTTCAATTGTTAGGGTTTTTTTGTTGTTGTTTTTGGTTTTTTTGAGCCTGTTGTCGTTTCGTCCTCTCTGCTGGATGAACTTGTGTCAAGGTTCCCAGACAAGCTGCAATTCCTTTCTAGATCAGACCTTTATCAGACCTTCCACAGTCCAATCTACTCTATGACATCTACAAAACAAAGAGAGAAAAAAAGGAGAGGAGCTGTTTTCATGTAGTCTGGGATGTTCTGCCTTTCTTCTCAGGCATAGAATAAACACTGTAAAAATTGGGAAGAGACGCTACAGAATGAACCCATGCAAAGTAAACTGGATAGAGTGTAGGTGTGATTTCATGAAGAACGCAGATATTAAGCTTTGAAATGAGAGAAAGCTTTGAACATGATGAGAAGAAATACAATTTTTAATGTGTTATTTAGTTCTGAAAAAATGATGAAGTAAATTCAGTTATTATAAATTATTATATAGTTATATAGTTATATATATAGTTATATATATAGTTATATATATATAGTTACATATATAGTTATATATAGTTATATATAGTTATTATAAATTATAAGAGTCTGTAGTATTTGACAGTGTCTCTTCTACTTGCTGGATCTGATTTCTTGCCTGTCTTAACAATAATTAGAAGAGAGGTTCATGACTGAATATCTCATTGTATGTGATTTAACTTATATATTTTTAATATTTAAACATCTCTCAGTAACTTGATTTATGTGAAGAATTGTCTGGAAAGTATTCCTTATTCTTTAGGAACCACCTTCAGCTTCAAGTTCATTGTATCTCCTGAATTCCTTATCTTACAGGTGAATATTATTATGCATTTTGTAGTATTCTCTTCTTAGTATGTGCTGATGTTTGCATTGCACAATAATAAACGTTTTCTCCACTTAAAAGAATAGTAATTATTAGGGAATGATAAACTACTGTCATCATTTGTTATACCAGCAAAACATTCACAGAGAATATGGATGGTGTTCCAGAAATTAACTCCTTCATTCCTCTGTGAAAGGGGAAATAGCACATGCATTACATGAACAGAAGTTTTGCAATGGAACTGATAAAAACTTTGTTTTTATTTTTTTGTTGGTAATAGCACTAGAAAGAAGCATGACAAAAACAAACTGATTGACAGCCAATTATCAGCATCTCACCCTTATTTCTGGTATTAGGACAATATAATGCTCTTGGAGCACTTGCTTAGGGAGTGTATGAAAATAAAATGTAAGTAAGTGTGAATTTTTGGCTAGCTAAAACAGGGTTTCTTCTAAGTAACTGAACAGTTCTTTGTGAAATTCTGGTTTATCCTCACATCTCCCTTTCCCAATAGATTTCTTTGTAGATTGACAACATCTGATCAAAGCGCTCAGGAAAATATCATAGCAGTAAGAAACCTAGGATCTGTGGCTGCAGTTGCAGGCAGAGAGGGGGGTTCTTATCTACATCAGGATGACTGCAGTGCTACTCTGCATGTGCTTGGCAGTAGTCAGCACAGATTTATGAAGGAGAAATCATGTCTGAACAACCTGACAGCCTTTTCTAATGAGATGACTGGCTTGCCTGGGCAAGCGAAGAGCAGTGGATAATGTTTATTCTTAGGTTTGGAGTAGAAGTAGAAGCAGAGGTGAACCAGCAATTGATAGGCAAGATGAATCGTGCTGCCTTTCAGGGAACCCTCACAGGCTGGAGCATGGATCCAACAGGAATCTCTTTAATTTTATCCATAGGAAATGCAAAGTCCTGCACACGTGGAGTAATAACTCCATGCACTAGCACAGTCTGTGGGGCCAAATGATGACTAGAAAGCAACTCTGAAGAAAAAAGTCCGGAGATCCTGATGGACACCAGGTTGAACATGAGCCAGCTATGAGCTCATGTTATGAATAAAACCATCATCCTCCTGGGCACTTCTGGTTAGGGGCACAAAAGGAGCAGGAAGGAAAGAAGGGCCCCCCATTGGGACACCAGTAAATCATCAGAAAATCAATATTTCCAAATCAGCTGAGCTGGGAAATGTCAGCATTTTGGACTCAGTTCCCTTCACAGTTTGTTATTTGCGTTTGTTTGTCTTTTCAGCTTTCACCCAAGGAACTATAGATTTCTTTTCAAGTGAATTGATCCCAGATTGTCAGACCTCAGGATACATAGGTCTGTGTTTGATTGTCCCTCATGGAAGTGCCAAAATGCTAGTTAAATTGCTTGAGGAGTGTTAGAATGACACCAATGGAGCAGAAAATAAAAAACTATGAAGCAAAAATACTGATGACAGGATGAAAAGGCATAAGAAACACCAAATCTAGAGGTTATGTGTATGGAAAAGAGATAGCAGCATTCTCTGTCTCAGGCTGTTTAGACTGACTTAGATATGTAACACCATGCCTTCTTTGTTTCCTGAGAGGTGCCATCCAACTTGATAGTATCTCCCCTAATCAGCAGATTGGAAAAGAGGATATAGACTTTCAGTGATAGGTCCGATGTATTGAAATCCTACTATGCTGACTTCTATCTGAGACAGAAATCAGCCTTTGTGAAATGCATTAAAACAAGGAGCTCATCAGCACTGTGACAATGGAAGTAACCTGTCATTAATTACCTGCTGTTCTGCAATGCCATAAATGTCTTTTCTCCTTAATGGCTGGTAGATATTTATGAGATTGAGTGTCCTGTTGTAGAAAGCATCACAGACTTAACTCCTGTATATTTCCCCCCTTATTTTAGCCTACCTTTAGTTGTATGTGGCTGAAGATAGGACTAAAACAAAAATCCTGGTCAGATTCAGCCCAGCACTTGCTTCAGTATCTCTTGCCTGCCTATGAAAACTAAAATAATAAATGTAGATCTGAACAGCTCCAAATCAGGAATATCTGAAATTTAGGAAGCTGGAGTGTGAAAACAAAAGAGCTTGAAACTTCCTCTGGCCTTCAGGTGTGACTAAATGGAGAGCCTCCACAAATTGTTTTTAAGTAAACTCTAAACTCTTGTTGGTTTTACCTTGGAGGTGAATAATGTATTTTGCTGTTTTCCTCTAATTCCTACTGTTGTTGCTCTTACTGCCTTGACCATGACAACTCCAAAATCCTGGTTTCCTGCCTGGCTTCTGTTGGCTTATTCACTGCTGCAGAATAAGCTGAAGTATTACTTAGTGTTCAAATTAAACCCATAAAAATAGCTTCACCCATTTACCACCCTCTTCATAGAATGTGACTTATTTGTTGTTAAAGACAGTCCTGTTCGCCTGGTGCTTTCATGATAGATTTTCCTAGCCTGAGAATTTAACTTTTAAAAATACTAAATCCCACACAATTAAATTTACATCTGGTTTCCTTCCTCTTTTTATCTAAAGTAATCCTTTATTTGAATTATTTAACCTTTGGAATAAGTCTGTTCCTACACACTGAGGTATCATCAAAGAATAGCATGTGTATTTGTACTAATGGGATGATTTGCTGATATGGGTTTTTATTCAGTGCCAAATAGTTCTATCTCCAGTGATTGTTTCTGTCATCACATATTTTACTTATTGATTTTTTGGCTGACCTTTTGTAGGTATTGTCTTTCAGAAAGAAGAACCAGTCAGGAAAATTGTGACTTGCAAATTCATGGTTTTTTGGTATTTACAACAACTTACAACTTACTGTTGTTGATATGTACAGAGAAAGAAAGGCTGGCCTTACTAGTAAGGCTTTGTATTGGACTCTGTTTTAATTTGTGGCTCTGCTACACATTCCTTATGCAGCCTCTAGAGAATGGTGTAGGTTCAGGATCCAAGCTGAATTAACAAGATAATAATTATTGTACTTTGTGTTTAGCTTTGTATTACATTACAGTCATTTCAGAAAATGCTGTAATTTTTACTATATTTATGCAATGTATAAAACAAAGGCGTGCAGCCTCCTTTGTGACCACAAGATAGTATAACAACACAGAGAATTATGTTAAAAAGCAACAAATCAGCCCCCTTTTTACATGTGTTAAATGGAAAATAACAGGTGAGCTTGCTGTGGCTTGTTCCAGAGGTATGACATTAATGCATGTCAACCCTCAGGAATTTTGATTTCCTGTCATTTATCCAGAGGATGGATTTAAAAATCACACACACACATGCACAAAAAACAAATAACTAACAAACAAACAAACAAAAAACAGTGAGAAAAATACTTCTTCATCTTAAACAATCACCCGTAAATATTGGTGAAATAGATTTGTGTCCGAAGTGGCAATCTTTTCTTAACCCCTCATCAGGAATGCTGTAGGATCCAGAGGGCTGGGGCAGTGCTGTAAGCTGATGGTATGAGCGTAAGGCTGAAACAAGTCCATAGAGCACTCATTTGGTGGGAGCAACTGCAAGATTTGCTTGCATAATAAAATCACATCTATGGTCAGAAAGACATGCTGCAAGAATAACCAGGTTTAGTAAGTTATACAGAATTCCTCAGGAAAGAAAGAATGTGCAATCTACTGGTACTCATTTCATCTGTATCTTCAGAATGAAACTGAAGCAGATTATCTGTCATGACAACAGGCTGTCCTTAAAACAGGTATTGAACCAGACTATTCTGAGTAAAAGTGCTCCCATATTTGTACTGAGAGTTGTTAAAAATCTTTGGCAAGTTTTCCTAAGCCTCTCATTCAATATTCTTTTTCTGTGGTGAACAGGAATAAAGTTGCATTTGTCTTGCCAGGAATCCATGGTTTTACACACAAAACATTATTTCTGACTTTGTGGAAAAGAGCTACAAATTCAAACTGGAAATAAGAAACTATATCATGTCATTTTCAAGTTACTTCAGAATGCTTGGCTGGTCACATCCTCCTTACCCAGCAGCTGCCAAGAGCTAACTTCCAGAAAAGCAGTAACAAGACTGGACAATTATTACCAGCCAGCACTTCAACAAAAAATTCTTTTCTGATCCCTGAAGGTGAACAGTTTACATCTAACATAAAATATAATCCCCTTGTCCTTCACTTGCATATTTACAAATACTGGTAATGATCACTGGGACAAAGGCCTGTTTCTCCAGAAGTGAGAATTCATGCTATTCTTCCCGAATCTAAAGAAGTCCCTATAGCTATTTGCTTAGCAGCTCATTCAAAGAACTTCACAGGAGAAATGTATTAAAAATATGCCCTGAGAGTTGGGTGATTTCACACATAAATCAGTTCTGACAGGAACATACCAAAAACGAATGCTCAGGTTGGTTTAATATTCCACTCTGACAGCCCACGTGGAGAGCTAACAATCACTTTTCTGGCTCAGATTATTTCAAAGTGCCAAATAATTCTCAAAATTTGGCAGCACTTAATGCAACTGCAATTGTTGGCAAGGCAGGACTTGAGTCCTGGTGGTTCCTGAAGGATATTCTGCAAAAAAGTTAGGGTAGAATGAAGACAGCAGCACTTACATCATCTAAAACTTCAACTTTTATGATGTTGTAACCAAGACTTTGGGCTGTAGGCACTGAAGGTCTTTAGGGCAGCTGTCACAAACTTTTTCTAGGCCTGCTAGATGAGTTAATATTCTAGAAAAATCATTTGATTCACCTGAGATTTGACTTCTGTAAGTTCTTTGGATTTTTGAGAGTTGATTTCTTTCTTTCTTTCCTATTTTTTTTTTTTTTTTTTTTTTGCAACTGTAGGATACAGTAGAATAAAAGTAAGACAGGAGTGTATATGACATATATTGATTTGTCAAATTACACATGTAACATTGGAATTCCATGTAACTGCAGACCTCAAGAGGAGAAAAGCTCTTTAGGTTTCATGGCATCTGTAGCAGGAGACATGCAGGAGCAAGGAAAGAATAAAATGCAAGTATTTAAGGGATAGCCTGAGCTTCAGAAGCAAATATTTGTATTGACTGGGGCTACGTTTGGGAACTGTTGATTGTGGCCTGAAACTCTGATTGACCACCTGAGGCAAGCAATGAGTCAGCTGCAGGAGCACAGGTGAAGACAATTCACCTTTGCTGCCAGAAGGGGTGGAGCCTGGTTGCACCTCTCCTAGATCCCATTTAAGTGCTGGCTGCCTCTTAGAAAGGATCTCTTTCTGGAGATTGCTCCTTGTGGAGTTTGTTGTAAGCTTCCAATGTTGGTGAGCATGTTTTCCGTTTATTATTTTTCCATTGCGATAATTTTACCTAGCCTGACCTCTGTATGTTTATTGATTGTGTATTTGGTGAGGCAGGCTAAAATAGGTATAATGTCTTTTCTGTGAAGCATCTATAAACGGGTCAGGAGGGAGAACATTGTCCTCTTAGATAAAATGATCCCTGGGAAGATCCCAGAGTTTCTGGGTTCTCCTTGTTACCGATTAACAACCATGAGAAATGGATGCCCTGTGTGTTATGGGGAATATTTCCTCATTCTGCGTGACAGAATACTTTCAAGGGTTAGGCAAAGACATCCTAACTACAAAGAATGGCAGTTAGCTGCCTCTACAGTGGCATGGCTGCTGTTAAATACACTAATACACTGTTAAATAAAATAAATTTTGTTAAAGTTGAAATTACTTAATCAAAACTGTGGGAGGAGAAATGTATCTGAGGTAATTTCACATTTGCATAACTGATCTCTTCCTTCCCACTCTCCAGTCCAGCTTCATCTCACCTCCGAACAATTTAGTTCATAATGACAATATTGTGAAAAGTTTCAACAGTTGTTCTAGAGTTTAATAAATAGAAATTTCAAAGTATTTATGTGCTGCTGGTAAAACAACTGTTTCCCTTCATGCTGCTCTACCTGCAGATCCTAGAGACCCTTCAGGTGCTTCAGGTACTATGTAGAGCAACAACAGCCCGAAGCACTAGCAACATGTTCACAGAACATTTGTTTGAGTAAATAATCTCTATGGTCCCTTCCAACCTAAACCATTCTGTGATTCTATTACACTACATGAAGGACGGTGAGCTATGGAGATAGATTGTTTACAGTGAACCACAATCCAAATTGTACCTCAGAGATTACATAGCAGACACAGGAGAGTATCCTTTTGTTTGGTTTGTTTCCAGGTTGTGTGGGCTGTTCATTGGAAGAACAATGAAGTGGATCAGAGGCAGAGCTGAGGCTGTTTCTGGAGAGTCTGTGGAGACCACGGGCTTGAGGGTAGAAGCAAAGGACTGGAGACTGCAGTTCACAGGGAGAAAGTACTGGAAGAAGAAGGACAGAGAAAACCCACACCTGAAAGGTAAAAGAATTTCTAAAGAGGATCATTCAGATTTATGCAATCCAGAAATTATTGATACTTTGAAAGTAAGAAAGTAACGTAGAAGGAAATTGTGATTTATGTGCTTTTAAAATGTGTTTTGCCTTTTCTGTTAGTCCTTTAGGGTTTGGTGGGGTTTTTTTGACTTTTTTTGTTTCTCTATTTAGAGAGTCAAGCATTCTGCCTCCATAGATACTATGTAAAACTTTTTTTTTTTTCCACTCTGTGTTATTTAGAGACTTGCAATTCTTAATAATGTCCACTTTTGGCTCATTACTGTGATCACTTCAAATCTGTTGTTGATATATGATACTTTTAAGCATTGCAAGATCATTAGCCTATAACTCCTTCCGTTGTCTATTCTACAGATAACCCAAATATCAATAAACCTTATTCATGTGATAAATAATAGAAGGACATATATAAAAACCAAAAACAAATAAATGACTGTTACAGGTAAAGATCAACCCATTTAAAATTCTTGCTGATCTTGCACATTTCAGCCCACTGAGTTATTACAAGGCACATTCCAATTTTCCAGTTCTGGTGGCCTGATCGATTATGAGGTTTAAATCCTGCAGTCCCTCAGACAAGTTATCGATGTCTGGGATTTTAACTCAGTCCATTCCGCTATTGAACCGTCAAAATACTAACAGACTGTTACTGTAAGGTTGTATTGCTCTTTTTTGGATTAGGATTAATATCAAACTGCAAAGTTTTACCTCATCTGGTGTTTTCTGAATGTGTTCTTGTCAGAATAATGCCAGTTGTGAGACAGGGCAATGTACACTGCCAACGACAAAACAGAAAGTCTTCTATTTGTTGTAAACTGCAGAGGCATACATGACTAAACATCAAATGAGAGTGGCTTAATAAAGCAGATGGGAATTTGTAGTCAAGCTGAAACAGGCAATGGTTGTATTGGTTGAGTTTCTGTAGCGGTGACTCCCAGAAGATTTGGGCATTTTATGTCACGCTTAGTGCTTCCAGACTGCAGGTCACAGTATTATTTCAGCTTTCTGCCCTGTGGTGCTTTTGCTCAGCTCTGCTTGTCACAGGTTTTCCTTCCCTAAAGGTCCTCCTGCCTTGCCTAGGTTTATTATGGCTTATCATCTTCTTAAGAATTACTTTTTATTCTCAGTGAAAAGAGAAGTTTTTATATCTTCATTTTTATATTTCTGTGGTCTCATGCTGGCCTGGAAATTGAGTGAAAAATCAGTGAAATCACTGACACAGCTTAGTGCAACTTGCTGAAGCTTTGAGAAGCCCTCCACTGCCCAACCCCAAGGCACTAAAACATGCAGTGGCCTTTCTCTTCCTCACAATGTTTGACATTTTAAACATTTTGTTTATCAATAGACAACTAGTAAGCAAGACCTAGTAAATAATTCCCAGTAAGGCAACTGAGTAGAAAACAGACTTTTCTATTGATGCATGAAATCTACTAAGAAGAGCTGCTGATTTAAAATAATAATAATAATAATAAAAATAAAAATAAAAAAATTTCTTCTTAGGCATTTTCCATAACGGTGTCTTCTGGTGGCTTCAAGTGATATTAAGTTTTAGAGCACAACTTTGAAAGTGTTCTTACAGGAAATGATTACCAGTGAATTCCGGAAAAGCTTTGCTTTAGATAAAGAAGAAAATGTACATGATAAATACAAAATCAGTTTAAAAAGCCATTAAGTGATGTTTATACAGTTGCTACGTCTCTGTTCCACAGGAAAAATAAAATTCAAAAATTCAGTGTATTTATTTAATATATTTTCTGTATTAGGTATGAATTTATACCTATATGGATAGACATTTGATTTATCAAGTATTTGAAGGTTCAGATTTTTTATATAGACAATCAAACTATTCGAGTTCAAACAAGCTAAGGATTTTCTGTGAAGTGCATCACTTTCAGATTAAATTAATCCGTTTCTGACACAAGACTTCCAAAACATCACCATCCAATCTGTGTATTCTTCTGGTCAATTAGGTGTCATGTGGCTGTGCTTTAACTGACTAGCAATGATCATGACTGCAGTCGGAGAGAGATGGTATTAGCTGACATTATAGCAGAAATAGCAATTTGGTTTCAGATTGCATAAAGATCCTTTTGTACTGAATGTTAGTTCTCATTTAATTTGAAATAATTTTGAACAGAGTCCAGTGTATCTGTTTGTTTTGCTAACCTACGGTTGAAGTAATTCCACTTCTAATATGAAGCCTCAGGTTGGCACGTACCTTACAGTTCTTCTGCAATTATATTTTTTGCACTACTGATGAGTGGTGCAGCACACTGCAGTAATATGTACAATAATAAAAATGGTGTAACTTCGTATTTTTGATTGACTAAAAGGCAACAAATATACAGTATTCTCTTTTTTTCAGGGATAAACCTGAAACTCTTTTTATAGGTAGAAAGATTTATTTTGGCCTAATATGTCAAATTTAATTTTCAATTTATGCCAGCATAGAAAATCTATTTCTTGGGGAAAAAAAATCCTTTTTTTTTTTTTTTTTGTTTTTCACACATGTACTGCTTAAAACTTGATTTTTCTTAGTAATCTTCTGTGAGCTTGCTGCACTCTTTAGAACAATCCTTGTGAAGACTGGATTATTTTCAGAAGGAAATGACATTTGGTTTGCACATGACATGCACTGTGGCATACGTTCATAATTTCAGATTTCTCGTAGGCCAAATGTTACAGTGACTGTCATGACTGAACTTCCAGTTATCAAAAGCCTGGCTGACCATGATGAACTTCTACACATTTTAAAATGCTGACACATAAATTATCTGTTGACTTATTCCTGTTTGTCTTATGGTGAACATAGGAATAATTTTTTTTTTCCCCACAGCAATTGTAATTTCCAGAATTTGTGTTTTCCAGGCGTTGCCTAGATAGTACAGGTTTGTTTAATCATCTCTTTTAAGGATCACTGTTCTTGTTTGTATCCAAATATCAATCTGCTGCTGGTATAGGGAATAAAACAACAGCAGTGCTGCTGGATTTACTCTTCCCCTCTCTCTGTATCAGACATAGTAGATGTTTTATCAGTTTCTGAAATATTGTAACTTAGCTTTTCTTTGCTATAGGGAGATGAGAGAATTCTTCTAGATAGTATTTCTGGTGTGTCTCTACTTCACAGAAGGTCTGCATTTTGAGATTTTGTCTCATAATTCCTGTTAGAAATAGCCGGGCAATTAATATGTAGAATGTGACTTAGATACCATATTTGCTTTTTCCTCTTAACTTACCTTCTGTTAGAACAGGGAGCATCTCAAAATCTGATATGTGCTGCCAGGATATAGCAGTTTTGCATTCATTCATTATGATTTGGATTCCCCATCATCTGCTGGAAATAATTTTCTTGGGGTAGTTGTCTGCTTTTGAAAATGAACACTGCTCTAGTATGAAGAACTCGCGTTTACTTGTAGATATCCCAGGATGTCTACATGGTGAAGTTTCTGGTTAATATTTCAGATCCTTTCTTTTTGGTTTCAGCTTTATCTGTATGGGCAGAAGGCAACCCTTGGGGAACAGCTGGCTTCCTAGTACAGTGCCTTTCACCCGAAATCGTTTGATTCTTTTTCAGACAATCCCTTCTGGATCCTCTAAGGATTCAGATGATATTTCATAATTTAGGATTTTGCTGCTGGAGGGCTGGGCACAGAGAGTGGTGGTGAATGGAGTTAAATCCAGCTGGCGACCGGTCGTGAGTGGTGTTCCCCAGGGGTCGGTGCTGGGGCCTGTCCTCTTCAATATCTTTATTGATGACCTCGATGAGGGCATCGAGTGCACCCTCAGTAAATTCGCAGATGACACCAAATTGGCTGGAAGTGTGGATCTGCCTGGGGGTAGCGAGGCCCTACAGAGGGATCTGGGCAGGCTGGAGAGCTGGGCTGAAGCCAATGGAATGAGTTTCAGCAAGGCCAAATGCCGGGTCCTGCACTTTGGCCACAACAACCCCAGGTGACGCTACAGGCTTGGGGCGGTGTGGCTGGAGGACTGCGTAGAGGAAATGGACCTGGGGGTATTGATTGATGCTCGGCTGAATATGAGCTGACAGTGTGCCCAGGTGGCCAAGAAGGCCAATGGCATCCTGGCTTGCATCAGAAACAGCGTTGCAAGCAGGAGTAGAGAGGTGATTGTTCCCCCATATTCAGCACTGGTGAGGCCGCACCTCGAGTACTGTGTCCAGTTTTGGGCCCCTCACTGCAAGAAAGACATTGAGGCCCTGGAACGTGTTCAAAGGAGGGCAACAAAGCTGGTGAGGGGTCTGGAACACAGGGCTTATGAGGAGAGGCTGAAGGAGCTGGGATTGTTCAGCCTGGAGAAGAGGAGGCTCAGGGGAGACCTCATTGCTCTCTATAACTTCCTGAAGGGAGGTTGTAGTGAGCTGGGGGTCGGCCTCTTCTCTCGTGTCGTTAGTGATAGGACCAGGGGGAATGGTTTCAAGCTACGGCAGGGGAGATTCAGGCTGGACATGAGGAAGTATTACTTTTCAGAAAGGGTGGTCAGGCACTGGAATGGACTGCCCAGGGAGGTGGTGGAGTCACCGACCCTGGGGGTGTTCAAGGAAAGGCTGGATGTTGTGTTGAGGGACATGGTTTAGTGGGAGCTATTGGGAATAGGTGAACGGTTGGACTGGATGATCTTTCAGGTCTTTTCCAACCTTGGTGATTCTATGATTCTATGCTGCCAGACCTGTCTGGCTTAAAGGCTATCTTCTGTCTGCGGCCAGTGGTATTTGACTGCCCTGTATGAAAAGCCAGTAAAGTAGAGCAGTGGTAGGCAGCTACTGAGCAGATTTGGTGATTACTGATGTCATTTACAGAAATTCCTGCTCTAGATTTTTGTAGAGAAGAAACTGCTTTCATGTGCTTCTGCTTTCTCTAACCACCAGTCTGAAGTCATGCTTAAACAAATCAAGATTAGAAGATGTAGATCAAATAGCTGTGGCAAATCAAAACAGGCCTTAAAAACTCACAGCAGTAGAACATACTTAATACCATAGAATTCCTATTTTCCTCGCTCATCTGAAGAAGTTAAATCTTTCTGAAATGCCGTGTGTCTAAAAGATACATGACCTGTATTTCCAAAAGCTGTTTGAAAGTCCAAGAAATCCCAGGGTCATAAGAAATGGTAAGAAAAAAAAAAGTCTTGTTAGTGCAAATCTCATCAGTTGCAGCCTGTTTTTCCCTGTCAGCTTGGATACAAAGGTGAGCAGAAGGCATGCAAGCCCTTGCTTTCCTTAACAATATCACCTGCAGCCTTCTCCTGTCCTATGCTGCATGGAGTTTGAATGACATGAAGTAATTACAGCAAGCTTTATCAGCAAAACTCAAGCCCACTGGGCTTTTGAAGATCAAAAGACTGTCATGGATATGATCAGTTCCATTTATCATGTTATCGCAGTCTCCATTTTCACCTTGTTCTTCTGAATGATTGCAAATTCTAGTCTCAGCTATAACTTTTATGCATCCCTTTCAGTCCTTAGACCTTCAAATCTAACTAACTGCATCCCTTTTATCTGCTCAGTAATGACTCTCTCGTTGACATGTTGTTACAATAGAGTGAAGCTTGAAACTTCCCCTGTGGGCTTGTAAGGCTGATCATTTCTACGGGGGTGTCAGAGTTCTGTCTGCAAAATGTGAAAGTGAAATCTCCTCAGGATCTGTGTTCCCACAAGCCTTTTTCATATTTTTCATTCTTAGAACTGAAGCAATAAACTTGCCAGCCTATCACGAATATTGAAATCAGAAACAAACAAAAATGAGACACTCTGATAAAGCGCCCTGTTCTCCTCTCCCTGTACCCAACTCATTGATAGTGCTATGCAGAAGCCTGGCATTTCAGTCACAATAGATGAACTGTTGTTATGAATGATGATCTGGTTGGAATAAATGTGAATGAAGATGTTAGGGGGAAGTTCTTTGGATGTTAGGGGGAAGTTCTATACAAGGAGAGTGGTTAGGCCCTGGAACGGGCTGCCCAGGGAGGCTGTGGATGCCCCGTCCTTGGATGTGTTTAAGGCCAGGTTGGACAGGGTCCTGGGCAACCTGATCTGAATGTGTGTGTTTGGTGGCCCTGCTAGGCAGGGGGGTTGGAACTACATGATCCTTGAGGTCCCTTCCAACCCGGGTGATTCTGTGAAGACTTGGTCAGCCATATATTAAATGTGCTCTGTGGTCCTGTGTGAGACAAATATCATTAATCAAATCTGTATAGCTTTTTCCCTTGCTTGATAGCCTTTTTGTTCTTTTTAATAGCTAAAAGGATCTCAGTGAAGATGAAAAGGGGCAAAACTACTCCCATTTAGTGACATGCTGTAACACCACTAAGTTATCAGGGAAATTGACCTGGTATCCGAGTACCTGAAAAAAAAGCACAGACTATTTTGACAGTAACATGAAATACTACGTGTTTCTTGGTGAATTAACCAAAATAAGGGAAATGACAATTGCATTCTGCATCTTCAGAAGATGAAAACAACTCTTTCCTTGCACTTAGACAGCACAGCTTAGATAAGCATACTAACTGCCTGCTGTGTTGCTACTTCATAACCTGCATAGCTGGTGCATTGCTGTCCTAGATGAGTTAACTCCATGCTGACATGGGAGTGGTCATCAACTAGCAATTGCATTTATTTACTTTGAAATTATGTCAGGTCTACTGACACAAGTAAGCCATGGGCACTCATAATAACTCCCTGCACAGAGTTGAAATCCCAGATGCATTAGGTCAGGTGCGTCCAATCTGTGGCCCATAGGCTGTATGCAGCCTGGTCCAGCACATCCTGCAGCCACCCTCAGCCCAGAGCTATCATGACAGCGACTCTATCGCAGTAAGTGGCTGGCCTGACCCCCAGTGCACACTCATCACTCACAACACCCATACATCTTTGTGGTATTGGCACTGTCAGGGCTGAAACCAGGGCACAGGCAGGGCGCAGTGAAGTGCTGACTCAAGTTATAGCAAGTAATTGTGTGCAGCTTGATTCATTGACTAAACAGTCCTGTGAACAGCAAAAAATATGCAGCCATGCCTTCTGTCTTGGTAAAGGAGAATAGGCTTCTTGAGAATAGGCTTCAAGATTGCAAAAAAAAAAAAATCATTTTTTGGACTCCATTTTCAGTCAACATAAATACATTACCTGAGAATTTTCGAATTGAATGTAATGGGCTGCAATCAGATATTCAACTCCCACATCTTTACCAGACTATTATAAGCCTTCTCTTGCCGAAGAGAAATATCTCACACTGTATAACCATACCTTATTCATGTCACCACTTTTGGCAGTACATATATTTGTGAACAACTATTTTCAAGGATGAGACACAGTAGGAGTAAAATTTCATCAACAATCTCTAAGGAACACCTGAGAGCTCACTGAGAATGACAACCACTGCCATTGAACCAGCCTGGTGCATTAGTTTTATAAAAACAAAGCCTTATATCCCACTAGTTTTATGACTTGTTGCTTTATTAATGTTTTAATAAGAAATATTAAAATAAAATAAGTTTTGTCACTTAGATACTTTAACTATGTTATATATTTCATAAGGGCTCCGCTGAAAGTTACGTCTCCTATTTTATGATGTTGGCCCATGGCATCAGAGGCAGATGTTGGTGATATGGCAGTAGAGGCTGAACCCTCCAGTCAATGTTCCACTTCAGACAGTTGGCAGCAGAGGGATATTCTAACAAAATGGTGTTTGGTACGAAAGTATGTATGAAGCAAAGGTGTATCACTGAATTCCTCTATGCAGAAAAAATGGCACCCTTTGATATTCACCGATCCTTGTGGAATGTTTATGGAGGCCAAACAGCGGATGTGAGCACAGTGAGGTGGTGGGTGGTGCATTTCAGCAGTGGTGACAGTGCATCACCTCCATTCATTTCATTTCTAGTGAAAATTCATAGCTAATGGTGGAGACTATGATGAAAAACAGCATTCTGTAGCTGAAAATTTGCTCTATCAAACAACGCTGTTTTGCTCTTTCTATTGGTTGTTGTTTCCGTGGAAATAAGTGGAATTTCTTTCAGAGCAACTTACATATATGCAGCCCAAAACAATTTCTCTTCACTCACTGCAGCTCAGGCAATCCAAAAGGTTGGATGCCCATGCATTAGAGAATGTTGGCCAAGTTCTTTGGACGAGGAAAGACTGAGAAAGATGTGAATGCCATCGCTATTGTGTTTCTACTTCAGTAGAACTGCATGCCAATATATATTTCTTCTCCAGTATTCTCAGCTAATTGTGAAATACATGTATTCCTCAATAGATAAATGACCTACAGATACTATGGTTGGCATTAAACTCTATGTATTGTAAAACTAGCTGTAGTACAGCTGCTAGTAGTTTTGTGATATACAGGAATAATTCTCATGTTTTAAATGTGAATAAACCAACTAACTTTAAGTTAATTTAGTTGAAAAACAAATCATGAAAAGATTACATAGAGTCTCTTGTGACATCAGATTTCCAATCATAGAACTTCACTAAAGTAAACTTTGAACTTGAGTGCAAGATTAGTAGGTAAATTAGTAGGTAATTAATTGCTCCAGTGGAGGATACCAGGTGGAAGCAATCAGAGTTTTACGTAAAGCCAGTGTTCTCTAACATGGTAGACAAAAGTGATACATAAAGAATGCAGCAATATTGCAAAGTGCACGAGCAAAAGATATCTTAGTTTTAAGACATAAAATATTGGATTATCAAGTCAACAATTCCCAGTAAGGAATAGCTTTTGGAGACTTTTAGATGCTCTCTCAAGACTCACTCTGAGTTAATGTCTTCTGTAATCGCCTCTGTTTTCTTCCTCCATGACATTCTATTTGTTGCAAAAACGATGAAAATAAGAACATCCTAAAAATCATGCAGTGATTCTTACCATAACCTCTGCTAATGAAGTGCTAGCTGATTGACTGTTTACAAGCATTGAGTTAATTCCTCTTCTCGGAGACTTATATTGACTCCAAAGATCAAATGTGCAAGTTCTCTTTGATTTTTTTTTTTAATTGCGTTCAACAGTATAGAGTCTGATAGCACAGAATGGCTTCAACAGAAGCTCTAGTTTTGTGAAATATACAAATGACTTGTGAGATTACAGTATTTAGTGGTGATCACAGCACTATCCAATTTCAACCTTCTATATGAGGAGACTGCAGCTGTGTAGGCATATCTTTCTTGATTACAGTGCAGCATCCTTTTCTTAAGACATGCTCCCAAGATGTTGCATCACATGAGCAGTGATAAACTTTGTGTAAAGCACCTTAAAGAGTTTCTCAAAGTAAACAGCAAAAAGTAAAATATAAATAATTATTTAATACTTAAAGCATTGAGTTATCATGTATTTAATTGAAAAAAAGTCCCCTGATTTCCCAGGCAGGTCACTCTTGAGTAGGAAATATTAGAGAGATCAAAGAGCTTTAAAGACAGAGTAAGTTATAAAAATCATTAATTTTCTCCTTATTCCTGGATAAGGAGTGTAAGATAGTATCAGACTATCACTAGAGAGCACTTACCCCAAATTAAATTAGTCAAATCAATCAAATAGAACAACTATGCTGCTGAAACACAAGGCTCAGAACAAAATTTCATTTGAAGTTCCACTTGAAGTTGTTCCCCAGGCAGTTTACAATTATTTTAGTATTTAGGGAAGGTAATTAGGAAAAAATACTTTTGCCTCTTCTAAAAAGCTTGACATCAGTGATGTATTTGAGTCATTTTGAAATGCACTTCATGTGAACAGATTCACATTAAGGAAAAATAGTTCCCCTCTTTTTCCTACAGATGACAATTCATGTCCACTCCAAAGTGAAATGCCATTTTTTTTTTGTGCAATGAGGTGAAATTCTGTGTAATAAAGCAGTTTTCACTGTGTTAAAAATGCAAATAGATCACTCATGAAGAAGAGATTTCCAATTTTTGGGCTGTTAGTACATTTGTGGCTAAAATTGTCTTATTTTCAAAATGAGTAGTGATGTACAAGCAAGGGCCCACTTGTCCTGCTGAGTCCCACTTACTCAGACAGTTGTGCTTCATGATCTCATTCATGCACTGATAGAAACATCATTTTTAATAGCAAATAACTGTGGGTTTTTTTTTCTGTTGTGTCTCCTAAAAAAGCCGTTCCAGTGCTCAGCCCTCAGACAGAATCCAACCTCTAAATTCCAGTCTACGTTTATTTGTCAGTGGAAAATGTCTTTCCTGTGCCATTTAGCTTAACTAGCTGTGTTGTTTTTTTTTTTCCCAGAGTTTTTTTCTTTCTGATTATGTTTTCATAGACAGTGATCATATCCCTTTTCACCCTTTAAAGAAACTTCAAATTTTGCAAAATGCAGTAACTAAAAAGATAGATAGGCTATTAAGAAGAACATATTGAATTCAGAGTTATTGACGAGAAAATATGAGACATCTGATCCTTTAAAACAGAAAATACTCAAATTGTGGACAATGCAGAACTGTACTCCCTCTTCTATCAGTACTTTCAGATCAAAGGTATGATAAAATTGTGTACACAGTAAGCAGTTAAAATGGCCACTATTCTGACGGTGAAGTATGTAGAAAAACGTGATGTGCTTTACAGATATACTCGGATTATTGAGAAATCTGTTTTATTGAAAGAGGAAATGTTTGCAGAGATCATCAACACTATTTCCAGTACCCATATATTGACCAGTTTACTGGACAGAGTAGTCAGTGGTTAAAATTTGATGAAAGAAACTCAGTTTTCTATACCTGCTCATATTTTTACATTTTTCTGTTTTTCCTTTGTTATGTTTTATACAAATTTACCTTTTAAAGATGTTTACAAAAAGCCACTGTATGTACTTGTGTATGTAATTATCACCAGTTTTTAGGGACTATATATAGCTGTGACTGGCCAAATTGTTTGGTCTACATTTACAAACACATAATGTGGCTGAAAAAAGAACAAGTCAATTATATGCAAGCTAGACACAATTGTAAAAATATTTCCAGATATTACTGTTGACTGCAATAGGTTTTGGATTCCACTCTGAGCAGTTTTGGTTTTCTGCATCAGATCTTTACTGTCATCATGTGACAAGCTATATTTATAAACAATTTGGAGAAGTAACAGTTCTTGATCTTTCAGGATAACATGAGAAAATATTGTTAATTTTATTTAAATACATAATAATAAAGTTGAAGGAGAGGAGGTTTAGGTTGGATGGCAGGGGGAAGTTCTTTACTATGAGAGTGGTAAGATGCTGGAACAGGCTGCTCAGAGAGGTTGTGGATGTTCCTGCAGTTGTTCAAAGCCAGGTTGGATGGGACCCTGGGCAGCCTGGTCTAGTATGACATGCAGAGACTGGCAGCCCTACATGTGGCAGGAGGGCTGGGGATTCATGATAATTGAGGTCCCTTCCAACCTGGGCCATTCTGTGGTTCTGTGATAACACACTATAATACAGTATACCATATAATTAGAATTGAAGCTAATAAATCAAATAAAATGAGAGAGATCATCCAAAAACCAAAGGCCTTACTCTAAGTAAGCTGGAGTGATATGGCAGTGAGAGATGAGCCAGACTGTCTAAAAGGAAAAGGGGGGTCTGAGTTTGATGTCATTGGGAAGTTTTTTACTGAGTGTTGAAGTCCTGGTAGAGGCTGCCCAGAGAAGCTGTGGATGCCCCTTCCCAAGAGGTGTTTAAGGCCAAGTTGGATTGGTTTCTGGACAATTTGATCTAGTACTTGATCTAGTAGCTGGCAACTCTGCTTGTGGAGGGAGTTGGAACTTGATCCCTGGGCTTCCCTGTAAGCCATTATATGATTTGCATGGTATAAGTATTTTTTTCCCATACCTGTTTATTTCAGATATGGATTAACGAGAAAAACTTCTGAATGTGCCGTTCATATGCACAAATGATGATTTCTGCTAATGGTCTGTTATGACTAGAGAACTAGATTTCTGAAATAGGACTGCATCAGAGTTGTGCTCCGTACCCTAATATTTCTTTGCAACTCAAAGTTTTTCAGATACAATTGATTTTTATTACCCACTCTATTTTCCTTTCTGGGAAATAATGTTTTTCTTTGTATATCTAACTTGTATGACTTCTATGACTAGGATATTGAGTATGACTAATTACTGAGCAAAGCTTGTTGTTAACATTTCTCAACAAAATAAAGGACTTGCGGAAACTTCCCATGAATGAAGTGGACTTCTGAAATCTGAAAATTTCCAAACAGTTCATTAGTTCTTATTAAATTCTTGTTTATGGGATTGTTCCTGGCTAAAGCATGAGGGTTTGCTTTGGAACTGCTTTTTTTTAAATGAATCTAACAATCTCTTTTCTCAACTAATACAGTGATATTTCTCTAAGCCTTGATATAAACTTCACTAATGTTCTTTTAGTTAAGTGTTATGCAAATGTTAGAGCTCTAATTTGAAAAATGTAATATTTATTGGCCAAGTTTGTAATGATGTCTATTTATCTATTTTTTATTGTTCTGGTGCTTCGTATAACAGAAGCTGATTTTTAGTCACTTGCAACCTTATCTGGATTGAACCAGTTGGCAGAATTTTGCATGCTTCTGGACAACTCAATGTCATGTAAAGAATTTAAACAAAACCAGGTTGCTCATTGATAAAAATGAGTCAAGGGGGGGGAAAAATTTACTTGTTTACAAATTTTCAGTCTTTTAAAATCCCTTTTCTGTACGTATCTTAGGAATAAGGTCTTGAAATCAACTAGGTCCCAAACAGATCATGATAAACCTATTTTTTTTTAAACTCTGATTTATATTTCCTCATAAGCTGTTTTACAGGTTTTAGAAAGTAAATCTTCAGTGTGATACTGAAAACTTCTGCTCATATAGATAGTGTCTGTACTACATATAAATGAAGTGAACATTCTCCAGCTTTCCCATAATGGGCCATCAAGACTTGATGAAGCATCACTAGCCTATGCTCACAGTGTTTATGGCCTCTTAGAGAATGTTGTCTTCTTTCTCTTGCAGTTGTCTAATAAGTAGGGTGTGATCATCCCTTTTCAGTAGAAAAGGGTAATTATCAGTATACAAGACATAATAATGCAGAGAAGAGGAAAACAGCAAGAACAGGAGCCAGAGCAGGGACTGGAACTGATAGACAAAGAAACAAGCATCTTCTATTGTGCATCCCTGCACACACAGTGTACTTCTTGCAGCACGCTGTGACAGGCGGGCTTCTGGTCTGCAAAGCTGTTTTATTTTTCAGTTTTCCCTTACATCTTCTGGGATACTATAAACAGAGTAAGCAAATAAATAAAAATGTCCACAGGGCCAATAAAGCTTCCTTCTGATCTGCCTTCCTTGGACTCTCTTCCAGGAAGTGAGTCTAGTTAAGTTATCTTCACAGTAAATTGTAAAGCATGCCCATGTTACAGACATCTCTAGAGATTGGATGTGGGCAACAGCTGAATTTATTGCATCTCCCTACAAACCTACACGATGCTTTTTTCTTCCAGAGATATTTCTGTTGGAGAAACCTTTGGCTTGACTGACCTCCAAACCAAGCCATTATAGCAGTAGATATTGAGACAATGAATCAATTCTTGCAATTCTGGCAGTTGTTCCATCTTCATAACTGAACCTGAAGAGTGATGGAGGTTCAGATTTCATGGGACATTTCACAAGCATGAATTGGGATTATATTTTCTCTTGCAGCTGTTCAGGTTTCCTGTATTAAAGGTAGTTCTTTTTGGAGTTGCCATGATCTTTGAGGGGAAGGAGACTCTAGATTCTATGGCAGGGCATGAATCTTGTTCCACACCCAAATGCTGTGAGTCAGAGTATCTTTCTGACCAATTAGGTTAACCAGTTAGCATCTGCTGGATCCAGAACAGGGCTACGTGTATTTTGTTTTTCTGGAAGCTGGCTGAATTTCGAAATAGACTAGTACTTTCTATTTGTGCTAAAACCAGATGTGACCTATGCTCTTTTGATCGAAGGGCATTTCTAAAGAATAATTATACTTTTTATGATACACTTATCTGTTATTCTGAAGTTATTTCTGTCACCTCCTCCCCCTTTTATCTGGAGTTTATCCTTTTTACTTCCTTTCTTAAGAATATTTGTGTAGATAGGTGAGCTGATAAAATTCTCATGTCTGGGTGGAAAGAAGTGTGAGAAGGGATGAACAGTGCAGCATGTGTCAGTGAGCAGTCTACTCTGGAAAGGAAGACAAGATGGGATCCGAGGGTTAACAGTAAGGCAGAGACATTGATCTCACCAGCAAAGTGAACAGTCGCACAATACCTGAACTGCAGCAAGTCCATTGATAGTAACCTGTTTCATCCGACAGTGCAGTTATCATCAGATAAGCTGATGGGGAAACAGCCCAAGCCAAGAAGTCAGTGGGTTGTGGTATGGTTCAGATCAGCAAAATATTTAGCAAAACACAGCTCAGGTCAAGACTAAGGGAGAAATTCTGAGCTTAAATGCACTTGGTAGGAGAAGGGGGGAGCTCCTGACAGGAATGCTCACAGCGCTTTCTCACACAGGTCTTTTCATAGCAGTCTGATCCAAAGTTATATAGCTTTAGTGTATCAGCTAGTTCTTGGGTGCAAGAAGAAAGGCCCAAAGGTATGTTGGGATGTACGCCCAGGATCATGTCTCCAGAAAGCATCCTGCACGGGGAAGTTTGTAGTGTTATTTTCAGGCCCCACCTTTTGTCTAGGTAGATGTTAGACTTTGACCGCGGGAGTGGAAGGAATCAGAGTTATATTTTTTCTATCTTTTGTAGTTTCATGTATTGGAGGAAAAAAATTTGTTGCCCTGTTGGTTAATCACCAGTAGACACAAATTAGGGGTTGCAAGTCTCCACTGGTTGTGAAAATCCTGTTCTTGAGAAAGACAAAGTCCCAAAGATGATATTGTGACATTGAGTAGCATACATGAGTCACAGCTGGAAGTCACATGTGTGACATCTGGAAGTTTGGTCCCTGTTGCTGGTGGGTACTTATTTCTTGGACCAAAACCTTCTTTCTGTAAGGCTGCAGTCCTAAACAAGTCCATCTCATGAATGCAAGGTCTTGGAAATATCCTTGGCAAAGACCTCTTGTTTTCCTCAGATCTTGGAACGTGTGTATAATAACGACACTTAGCTAGCCAGTGAAGAATGAAACCCAGTGATGGGCCTTTCAGTTTTTTTACTCAGGTAGCAGCATGTAGGCAGAAACTGAGGCATCTGAAGGCACAACAGCAGTGCTAAGAGACTAGATGTTTTTGCAATGAATACTAAACAGAGGTTACTGGCATTGCCTCTGAGTTTACTCTGACTCAATGCTGCAGAATTACTTTATCATGTAAAAAGATTGGAACAGAAAACACGTGAACACTTACAGAATCTCATTTTCTAAATTCAGTTATACAGTAGAAGATAATAGGATTGTTGAGATGACAATAACAAAATGTAGTAAAGGGCAACTCAAAAAATAGTGCTTTTTCTCTCTTGAAGAGAAAGGAATTTTGGGGAGCTCAATTAGTGGTAATCTAGAGCAGTGTCCTTATCTGGAGAGGATCACAATATTGGAGCAATTTTTGTCTTTTTGTTTTTCCCTCGTTCCTGTTCTTAGAGAGGTTGTGATGTCCTTTGCATTTTTCATAATGATTTTTTAGCTCAGCATATACAGAATGTTGGATATGTATTTCATTTGCCTCTGCTATGTCCTGAAATTATTTTAATCCTACTCTCGAGTGAGTTGAATGACTTCAATAAACAGTAAATGACCATGTGATGGCATTTCAAATGCTTCTGTTGGCATCTTCTGAACTAGATGTCGATTATGAAGTGACTTGTGATGGAAGAACTTTTTAAACCAGTTGAAGAGGGTGTGAAAAAGTGACAGAGTAAACAGCCAAAGACTACCAGGATGCTCAAAGCGCACAGATTCAGACTGGTTAATGGAGTTGGGCCTGTTTACTTTGGAAAACAGAAAGCTAACAGAAAGCAGTGTAAGAAAATTTCCAGCAGCCTACAATTGCTTGAAGGGTAATTGCAAAGAAACTCTGAAGTTGTGGAGACTGTATAACAGGGGACAGCAACAAGTTTTAAGCTGAATAACTCAGATTGGACATTTCTTCCACTCAGTCACCCAGAAAAATGGTGGCATCTCCATCCTCGAATGTTTTCAAGATTTGGCTAGACAAAGCCACAGCTAACTGGAGGTAGTTTGTGGCCTTAATCCTGCTTTTAGCTGGAAATTGGGCTAGAACCTTCCACAGGTCTCTTCTTACCTTTCCTTGTAGGCTCTGTGATGTGGGACAGGCTTTTCTAACCTCTGTGATGGCATTGGCCTAGCAGTTCTCTCTTTGATTCTATACTGTAGAGCTGGTTACAGTAATCATCACTTTGAAAAGGAATATGGAAACTGCCACATTCCCTTCATCAATTTGGAAATTGTCAGAAATGGAATTCTATAGCTGTTATTTTCTTGTCAGATGTGAGCACAAGGGAATCTTGGCTTCTAGTAGTGGAATTTCTGAATTCACAGATTAGAATGATAATCATCAATGCACCATAATTAACATTCTTCTCCATTGTTGCAGTAGTGTATACATAAGGAATGCTTTAGTTTCTTGTAGTTCACCCCATTAATGTTTTTCACTGGGACTGAAACAAAGTTAAACAATTAGCTTTTTACGTGGAAGAAACAAAAGAGGAAGAAATGTAAGTAAGAGGGAGGGAAATTATCTGTTATCTGTCAGAGTCTCCATAATTTTAAGTACAAATAAAACATGACTTCATTCATGTAGATTTCTAATACATTAAGAAAATGCACTATTGAGATTATTATTCTGCTAAAATGTACATTTTCAACTACTGTCTTTTCACTAGGAATCACCTAGAGCTATGCAAGAGAACATTAAGTATTAGCTCATGGTCCACATGTAGGCAGGTGAGTTTGTGATTCCAAGGCACACCAGGCTGCTTTGAAGTGGTTTGTATGTTGTTCTTTTTATCTAGCATCAAACAATCCTTTTCCCCACAGTTTCAGAATTTTCACATCCTAGTTATTGTGTAAAGGAGAAAGAATTAAAGCTTAGCTGATTTTCAACAAGCTGTTGAAAGTATGTGTTCCATGCACAAAATATGTCTGTGCAGGGTAAATATGTAAAGAAATATATCACATAAGCAGTGTAAGAATATTATTTAAAAATATCAACCTTTTTATTGTATGTGTAATACATCCAGAATTCATTTTGTTACAATTTGGGAATGTAATTGATAATATTATAAGATACAACTTTTACCACATGAAAAGAAAGTCACTATATCAAAATTTCAGGAGGACTCAATTTGAGCAGAGATGAAAAGAGTGGCTTAAGGTGTTATATTTCATCAGTAACATACTCACACTTGTAATGAATAAACAGAGATACCAAGGCAGAACAGTTTCCTGGAAATCTGTGCTTTGGTTTTGAACATTTGTGAACATATCTGAAGCGTCTCTGAACTATTCAACTTGCCCACACACTTTTAGATGGACCTCTCATCAGAACTAAAGCAAATTATTGTCAAGCGACCTAACACAGATGAAGTGAAGGACTGGTCAAGCTCTATCTTTAACATATTCTTTAGCTTTCATTAAACTTTTTTTTTTTTTTCAATAGTTAAAAAGATTTATTTTTAATTAATTTCCAGGTTTTCTTTTTCTTCCAGAAGTGTAGTCCATTTTTCTCCCATGAAGTATAGTTATAGTTATTACAAAAATAAGCTTATAAAGCTTCTAATGAGTTGACATAAGTTCAGTGTACAAGATTATTAGCAAATGGTACTAGAAAGAGTTCCAGAATGTTTTAATGGGCCTGTATGTCTGACAGTGTCATACTTGTTTAATGTAACTTGCACTATATCAGTGTGTGAAGTTAATATTATTTGCAGCAATGTTGTCTGTAACAGAAGCTCTTCTTTCCAATCTGTTCGTCATTCTACTTATTTATAAATATCCCTCTGGGACCTCTGAAAGCTACCAAGTCTAACTTCCTGCTCAAAGCAGGGGGAACTCCAAATGCAGACAAGGATGTTCACAACATTGGTCAGTTGAGTTTTGAAAATCCCCTACGCTGCAGGTTCTACAGACAAGATTTTCCAGTGCTAATCCAGATATTTCCAGCAGAATTCCCAGTTGTATCTGTTGGATCGTCCTGTCTTAATGCACCTCTGAGAAAAGCCTGGCTTCATCTTCTGCATAGCTGCCATCCATCTTTTCATCTCCATGATAAGTAAACCCAGTTCTCTTGGCCTTTTCTCCTATGTATGTGAATGGAATATTTTCACTGAATTATCAGTGGTGATTAATTTGAAGTGTATCAAGTGCTCTTAATTGTCAAGCTATTTATAAATAGATCCCTTCAGGTAAAATTGAGAGTCTTTGGAAGAGTAGATTAATAGAGCATATTTCATTGAAAAAAAAACAAATAAATGGAAAACTTACAATGCAATTATCTCAGAGACAACCTGCTCAGTCTCTCTGGGGGGTATTGGTGACTTAGCTTATCCATGAAACGTGTAATAGCAATGTGTGATATTGTGCATCTCATTTGGAAATAAGTTTGGCAATAAAGATAACTGTAGTAATGACAAAAGACATACAGAGTAAAAACAACCAGAATTCAGAGTTACTAAGAAAGAGACAGCAGAAATGGAAAAAACAGCCAACCAACCAAAAAAAGAAGTGTGTTCTCAAACTGAATTTTTATTAAGAATATTTGTTTTAAGAGTAGATAAGAATAGCATATAAGTAAGGTATTAAGTATGTATTTTCCTCAGTCAATTTAGGATATGCTTTCTTTCAAAAGATGTTTGAATTACATTTCTACGATTAGAAGCTCAAGGCCATTTCCCAGTCTAATTAAATGTTTCTCTATAGTTAATCTGGATTTCATCAGGTTCTGACTCTGTGATAAAGTCTGAGAGCTCTCTGATAAAATCATAATTGGAAAAAATCTTTCTCTTAACTGCTTGAAATGTTGATTTTCAGATTGTGACTATTCTCCTGAATTCATTTTTAAATACAAAAGTAATGAAGAAGAAAACCACTACCAGTCACCAGTTAAGGGTCTGCATCAAATGGATTGCAGTCAGTGAAGCCCAGACAGTTGCTTCTGTGACTAATTCTAAGGACCTTTCAGATTTGGTAGGAAAACAGTAACTGATGACAACAGTCTGAAACAATGAAAAATTACTTATTTCCACCATTTGTCAGGTGTGTGTTCCATATTTTTTCTACATTTTCTAGAGGAACTTTCTGAAGAAGGAATAAAAAAAGCCAGAGAAATGAACAAAAGAAGGATTTTGCTTATGTTTAGATGGGATTCTATTTTGAGTCATAAAAAAGCAGATTGTTCTCCTGTGTTGCTAGAGAAAAGAGAGATGAACAAAAAATATTCTTTGGCCATCTCTGTAAGCCCATTGCAACAACTGAAACAGAATTTCTCCAGAGGAAAAAATAAATATGTATGGGTGAGAGATACAGTTTCCCTCCCCAAAATGGCAAGTTAGACCATGAGTAAGTGAGGATGTTGTTTTGTTCCCACTGCAAACCACTGCATGCCCTCATGCATTAAAACTTGACACTTACTGATAAAACTGTTCCTGCAACTAACTGAAGAATACCCAGCTGCGGTGTAAGAATAAACTTCTACACAAACCCATTCCTCATAAGGTGAGCTGCTCTGACTCTGGCTTCATCTGGCCCCTTGTCTAGAGGCTGCTGTGTCCAAATCGTCTCATTTTCTTGTGTGGGTTGAGTACACCATATAAATCCTTGGAGAAGAGAAACTGGCAGTGACAGCCAGTGAGATCTAATCTCAGTGCCACTGGTAATAGTAAGGAGCAAGTCTACCAGCATCAGATAAATGCTGAGCAGTTAGTTATGCAAGATCATAACTACCTCCTTTGTGGCATTTGAAATTCTCCAATACGCAATTACAGCAGTTCAGTTTTGCCTACTACCTGGATAACTTTATCTTCATTTTCTTATGTTCTCTTGGGTGTGGATTCTGGAAGTAATGTCTCCCTTCCTAATTTTATGTCTGTCAGCAATTTTCTCAGGAGTTGAGTATTTTGCTTGTCATACAGGGCCAAATTTTCTGTATTTCATTCACTGATGTATGCATATGTACACATAAGTAAGACCATATGTGTATGTATGCTCAAAGAGAGACTAAAGAAAGAGAAAAGCAAATCTTTCTCATCTTGTTTCAGGAGCTTTCCTGCAGAAGATCTCAGAAGTTTCTTCTCACAGCTTTTGATGAGACCAATTGGAGTCTTAGGAGAATTCAGTGTCAAAATGTCACATTTTCTCTGTAATTGGTACCCAAAATAACAGAGTTGAATGTAAGTTTATGTCTATCTCTGTCAGTGAAAATTACTTAGCAGAACCTCTGAGGTTTGTCTAGAGACTGTCTTGCAAGCTGTGGAGAAATGGGATGCCACAAAAGAGTTTGTAATGCTTTCAAAAATGCTGGAAGTATATGTTGAGGAATTTGAGAAGCTGAAAGCTCTACTAAAAGAGTTATTCTAATCAGTATACTAAAAGCAGGCTAATATTCATTTTCAAAGTTAGGAGTTCAAAATTAGTTTTGAGAAAACTTAGCCACTGGAGGCAAAGGTCTCAGGGAGACACAAATGGAAGCTTGGAGCCAATATAAGGCTTGTGCCTGTCTTGTGGCAGAGGAAGTAAGAGGAGATGATTGCTGGGAGTTAGTACTGGTGTAACGATAAGATTGGAGATGTTTGCACAGAATCTTTTTGCAAATTGTAAATAAGCTACTGCAAATTCTAGTGGTTATCTCTCATTTTGCTAGCGGAGGAGGAGCCTTGTGATCATAAACAAACTTTGGTGAAATGTTTCTAAATCTGCCCTTGGTCCTGTTTCCTTCTCAGCCCCAGAATTCCCCAAGTTACTTCTGTGGCAATAACCAGTTACCTGCTTGGCAAAAGTAGATGCTGAAATCTGCTGAGAGAAAAGACGCAGTCTTAGTCTTCCTATTCTTCTTTCCTTGGGTTCTTGAAGCACCTATTGGGATAATGCAACAGAAACTTCTTTAAAGAAAAAATGAATCACTATCACATGTAAATTATTTGTTTCTGTCCTAATAGAATTGGGTTTCCTTTGGTCTACTGCATAAGATCCTAACTCCAATATTATAAAAAAAAAAAAAAAAAAGCGAGTAATTTTAAATACATCAATGGATGTCTTACAAAGCATGTTGTCTGATGATAACATCCAAAATAAAGTATGCAACATAGGTTTACCTTTTCTGTTAGTAGCAGAAAATTGACATTTGCTTCAAGAAATTGCCTTGCTCTAATGAGCTAACAAAAATCTGAAGTTACTGAATTCACAGAATTAGCAAGACTGCTATCTCAGTAATCAGGGATTTCCTCTGCCAGGAGAGGAATGGGATGAGGGAAAGGGAACCAGGAGGAGGTTAGACAGGCATGAGAAGCAACTATGGAAAAAGACAGCAACTGAGCAAATCAAGAAATAAATGCAGAATTCCTGTTTGTGATCTCCTAGCTCACCTGTCTGGACAGTGAAAAACAAATTCTTCGGAATAGAGTTATCTGATGGCAGATAACACATTTTATTTCCATAACAATATTTTTACTTACCTTGAGAAACGAACATTTTAAAGCTTTTAAAAGAACAAAAAAGGAAATAAGAATTATTTCACTGGTTAATAAAAATGCTTTAAGAATTATATTTGAATTTTAAAAGGGGAAAAAAACCACACATCTGTGCCTTGGGTTTCCCATGGCAAGTTAATTCAAACATGAATCCATTGTCCTGTAGTATGAATATGATTATTTAATATTAGTACCTACTCCTGAGTCTTTTAGCATAATCATAAATGTGTCCTGAGAGGTCATTAAAATTGCTGAAAGTTTAGTCAAATGTTTCCCTCCTTGCTTTATGCAAATGTATTAAAATATGAACACTGAAAAAGATTAAACAGCACCTGAACTTAGCTGCTATTAATTTAGCTAAGCAAATTAAAAAGGAAAAACGTGGAGACATTCAATACCAATCAATACTAGGCAATTTTATTAACATCACATTTGAAAAATTAAAGTAATTTACGCTGTCCCATTCTTCTATATTACCAGAGGAACCATCAGGTGAAAACTGCCAGAAAATCTGATGAAACGAATTTGAGGAATATGCCCAAGGAACCAATTTTCATCAAGTCTTGGGTAGAAGGGAGAGCAAACGTTCCAATATGCAAATTTAATAGATTTTTAAAAAATCTATTAATACTAGATTTTTAACAGAATTTTTAAAATGTCTGTAGCCTTCTTCAGCATACAGCAAATCCATGTGAAAGATTGAGGTAACATTTCCTTTTCTAAGATGTTGCAGCTATTCAAGCCTAAAGTCCCAAAGCTGCATTTCTGTATTGTACTTTGAAGAAGCGAGAAGCATGAAAACTAGTCTAAAAGTTGCTGTTCATAGTTCAAGTTCCTAATCTCCTACCTAAAGGAAAGCCCATAATAATGGCTATCAGCAATGTGGGGACGCATGGCTTTACTCGTGCATTAACAGTTGATACAGGGTGAGTCATTTACAATATGCATTCATATTGGCTGATTCATTTCACACCAAAGCAGATGAAATTGTTTGTTAACAATTACAGTGAAGGTACCTAAGACAAAAAGGTCACGTTGTTAACAACTTTGCTTAATTGCTACTTCACGTAACCATGTAACCAACACATATTTTTCAAACAAACAGAAAGGCATTAGAGATGTTTAAATTCAGCAAAGAACAGGTGTCTTCCATAGCGAATACTTAATTCACCATGAATAAACAGATTTTTTAATAGGAAAATTAATGAATGTTTGTTTTAAAATATAACTGTTTGTAATTTATCTTGGAAGGCAGATTGTGATTTCATTCACATTATTTTTTCAGATAAATGATAAAGCTCTACATCCTAAAATAAATGGTTGTTGAATTGTTAGACTAACATTGACTTACATATCAATTTGATTTGCAAGCAATTAGCTTGAAAGGAAAAATAAGGAGAAGTGAGCCACTGCATGGCTGGGAATCAGATAGTTGGGATTAATGTAATTCAGAATAGGTATATCAAAAATAGTATTTGATAGGATGCTTATTTATGATACATATATTTAATGAATACATAATTAATACTTCTTTTGGAAATGGTTATGTACCCCAAAACGTTCTGCCTCAAGATAAATTTATATATATAGAAGTTTAAAAACAATTTAATGCATAAAATACATATAACTATGTATTTCGATATTAGCTTTTAGTCTGTACTCATTTCCTCTGCCTCATTAAACATAATGGGAATAGATAATCAAGTGCAATTGGAATGTTTTGTTTAAATTTTTTAATATTGAAATATTACATGCCAGAGAATTTATGAAAGAGTGCACTAGTTATCTCTAAATTATAAGTATATTCAAATAAAATGGATGGGATAAGGATTAGGCTCTTTTTATCAGTGCCACTGATACTGTATTTTTTACTCCACATATAATTTTACAGAGCTGATCATTTGAAAGGATTCACTGCAGTCACAATGACATCCTGAAATGAACTTACCGTTGCATTTGGAACACTTTTAGTCATGGAGCTGAATGAAAAAATTTGACATTCGTGCGCTCAGATGACAATGCATACTAATACTAATAGTGGAATAATAAGTAGAATAACAATAATAGTAGAATAATAGAATACTAATGCATTTACTTTGCCCAGGGCATTGTTTGTTACATGGGATTCCCTGTAACTGCCGGTTGGATGATACCAAAATCCTTTGCTTTACTTAAACACGTTGCTCAAAAAAGTAGGAAATCCAAATCTCTTCTTTTACAAAACTCAAAGTCCCAAAGTTTATTGGAGCAATAACACTAGGTAAGTGTCTGATATTTTACAATCTTGCATTTTATTTCGGGGGTTATCACTTTGGGAGCTAGTTTTGTTTAGCATCATTGTTAGCAATCAAGCCCACTTGCAATTAATTAAGTGATAATTGCTGAAAGAAATGTTTCTCATTTACTGATGTTAACAAGATGATGCTAACATGTTTGAGCTAGTCAATCTGGTTTCTAAAACAATTTTCCTGGATTCAATTGGATGCCTAGTTGAATCAAGCAGTGATGAGTGGATGAGATTATTAAATTCAAGTAAATTATGCAATTCTTACAAGAGTGGATTGAGGGTTTAAGAGGAGGACCTTCCCTTGATTTATGTGGAGCTATTAACTGTCTTCCGTGGCTTGCAGTCAAGTATACTGTTTGTAATCTTATTGGCATTATTTAAGAAAATGGCTTTCTAGTAATACTTTCTGTCTTTACATCTGGATGATAGAAATGTATAACTGCAAAGGTAAATTTAGAAGAAAATACTGTGAATCCATGCTTTAAATCTCTTAACTTCTCTGACTCTTAATACTTAAGCAGTTTCTTGCTTATTGGGGGTTAATGTAAGGTTGTCATTATTGTCTAGATATCCAAGAACATTTCACAGAAGTAGCAGCTTGCTTTGTTCGTAGTTTCTTATAGCAACAAAAGATACTTTTTTTTTTTTTTTTTGATCAGTTATCTGCATGAGATCAATCATGAGGAGCGTTGCCCATTTTGGTATCATACAGGGGTGATGCTGTCTTTTGCACCTAAGCCACGCGAGTCTTTTGAGTACAGGGAGGAATATGCAGAAGGTTTTGCTTTTTATATAATGTAGTTAGCTTTTCTGACTAACTGCCTCAAAACCAAATAATCCAGGAATGCTGCATTTTGGCTAACTTACCAATTTGGCTAGATGTGAGAGAATAGCATTCACGTTGTCCTCCTGAAACCATCCATGAAAAGTCTGTATGAAAACAAAGAAAGCCTACAGCCTGAAGCTAACAGCTTTGTGACAGGAGTTTACAATTCACAGCATGCCTCTCGCATGCCAATTGCCATAGTGTGTGCCTGAGATCAGCATTCTCTGCAAAATCCCTATGGGACAGAATTATGTTGATCTTCCCTTAGCTTAGTGTTCTAAACTGAACACTCAAGCCCAGTTTTACTGAGTGAATTTGATAAAATAATTGCTTGCTTTCTCAAAGAATTAATTTGTCTGGGAATTTGGGAAATGAAAGGTTAATTTTAGTAGAAGGAAGATGAAGGCTGGAAGACTGCATAATTTCTAGAAATGCACTCATTTCAGGATTTCATATTAACTACAAATAAACAGATATGTGCAACTTTTTTTTTTTTTTTTTTTTTTGTATGGTTCTGGAAATAGACTCATTTTTAGCCATTTTTTAAATTCATTATTCAGCAAATGCTTCTAAAATAGAGCTTACACAGTGCATTGATCACTGTGCTTTACTGCTGAATTCAGCAAAGAATACATATATCAATCAAAGTTTATTGAAAACTTAACTGCAAACTAATAACTGCAGACTTGCTCCTGATGAAGTTATTGGCAAGTTCATTTAAATAGAAAGTATATAATACTGAATCCTTGGTGAAGTTTCATTTTAGTCCATTTATTTGTCAGTTAGGAAGCAGAATAAAATTATCATTATTTTCTGTTAACTTGAGGGAGATATAAAATATTTTTAGACATAGTAGTCTTGGAATACTTTATCAGTTAAAAAGGAATTGATTTTAGTTTAACTAATGAGGGAGCATATATATGTAAGAAGTCACGAATAATATGGCAGGACAGCTGACAGGTGGGACTGTTTCTGGTTCACAAGCTGTTCTGGATTTTTCTACCACAAAATTATGTGTAATCACGCTACTAGGGAAAGCTGTGTTATTGTTGGCATTCATTTTGTAAAATTCCAGATGTTTTCTCTAAAAATGTTTCTTTTTTTCTAAATCATTACTCCTTTGTGAAGGCCCTAACCCGACACATAATTTGGGCAGGATGGCTGTTAAACGTTTCTGGTGGGAGTTGGGCTTCTGGTAATAATTTTCTGCACCAAGCACAACAAAATGAACTCATTTTAGTGTTTGACCTGCTGTAGTTAAGATTCTATGCAGAAATGCTTTAAAGTCCAGAAAGTTAATTTCTTGCTACTTATTGCCTTGTTTAGAGCTTGGAAGATTCTTAAGAGGAGACAAAAACAAAACAGCTCTGTAGGATTCGATTAAGTGGGATGACCTCAAGTGTATGTTCACAAATTCTGTCTGGCCACAGGCCAGGTGTGATTTCCTAGGGACCATTGTTTAGGGAGTTAAATGGAATTGTAAGGCTTTGATTCAGTAAATGGAGTAACATAATTAAGTTTAACTTAGGTGGAATTTTGATGTCTATGTCTAGTGGGTAATGATAAGAAACAGTCGTTTTTCTATTTCTTCCTGACTCTGCAAATGCTCTAATGCACTTAAGCATACTTCATTTTAAAGTCCAGACTAGATTCTAGTTTGCTTTCTATGGAATCACAAGTTAAAATCTCTTTCATGACCTGTTAGCTACTTTTCTTTCACAACGGTATTAATTCTTTTGACTTGTGTGTGGACAAAAATTGACACTAATTTGTATAAATGTATGCATATACTCACAGGCTATATTTATTTCTAGGAAATAGATGGATGAATATTTCAGATGTAATTTATTACCTGAATTTTCCACAATACTGTGGTGCGGTACCAATGAGGATCAGCCAAGTTATTTTCCTTTTTTTCTTTAAATCCAAGCAGAATTATTTTAGGTAAGGTGCAGATTCTTCATCTGATATTCTATTCTGTTCCTCAGGCACATTGTGTATCTGCTGACTTGCCTCCTCTCAATGGGCATTCTACTTGTCTATTGTTTGTTAAGTCTGTTTCTGCTCCAAACTCCAAATGCTCCAAATGTGAGAGCTCCAAATGTGCAGAGAGCTCCAAATGTGCAACCATCATTCATGATTCTAGATGTAGTGGATATTGCTGATTTTTCTCCTATTCTCATGTTTACATTTTTCTGACCACTGTCCTGTGCCAAAGCAGTAATGCATCAGCTGTTATGGCACTTCTGGAACTGGCTTTATGTTTACTCTTCGAGATTTTTAGGCACTTTTGCTGATGCCTGTGGGCCATTGCTTTCAGAATAAGGTTCATTCACTTATTTTTCTTTTAACTGTTTTTTTCTCTGTATTTATTAGCTGTTCTGTTCTCTCCTTTCTTCTGCTGTCTCTGAGTACTCCAAAATGCTATCCTTCATTCTCTGTTTCTTTCAGTACTTTACTTATGACAGTTCATCCATACATATCATCTTTGTGCTGATTTTGTAAGTCTGCTTATGATTTTCTTATCTCATTTTGATACCAGTGTCCCCAGTATCTGTGTCAGTGTGAGCCATCATCATTTTAACTCAATGCAACTAAGTTAACTCCTTAAAATTACTCTCACATCCTCTCCTACTATCCTCCATCTCTGTTCCAGCTGGCAACTTTGAATACCAAAAGTTGAAGTCTGTGTTTTGTCAGTTACATCAGATATCCACGGAAAATCCCTGCGCTACTACTGTCTATTCATCTTCAACATTCCCTCAGATCACCCAGTTCTGTCACTTTATTCAGAATCTCCCATTTAGGCTCTCATGATATCCTCCAGTAACTCACCACATTTTTACTTCCTTCTTTTCCAAATGTACACCTTACTTAGCCCTGTACAAAATCCAATTTCTGAGGTCAAGTTGATTTGATTCTCTCGCTTACCTCTTTGATTTTCTTACTTTTCCTCTTTTTGCCATGTTCTACCATACTAATCTTCTCACTGTCAAGAGTCCTGTATGACTACTCCCCTTTGCAGAGAGCAATCGGTTGTTTTCTGTTCACTTATGCTCAATGCAGTATCTTTTAGTTTATTTGAAAAGGCAAAAGTACCAATAAAGAAAGCCTATTGTACATTTCAATCTAGTCTTGGGCAGACTTGTCAGTACAGCATTGTGCTCGCTGATGGCTGTTTGGTGACTTACCTGAAATGGAGATGGTGTCTAGTTTGCTGCTGACAGATATCTACATTATACAGCTAGATGTTATAACTGGTATTGATGTCTACTTGGCAGCTTCAGCAGAGGTCAAGCACTGAAGTAGTTTGAAGACTAAATGATTCTGTCACTCTAGCACTTGGCCACTGCAGAACAGGCCTGCTACTGCTGATCCCAGAATGTTTTCTCTGTTTTGTGTGTATGAGTGTATGCGGAGGATTTACCTCTCTGTGCCTGTCAATCTAATGCTCTTCGGAAGTGCTGAGCAAATTTCAGCAGTGATCATTTGCTTAGAAAAAGTCACTTCGCAAATCTCAAAGGTCATCACTTTCTGACAAAAAAACTGACGAACTCACCTGTCAGCATTTGTCCTTTGTTTGCTTATGAGAATCAATGGCAGCTCTGCTTAAGCCATCAGTCCTTGCCAGTAACGTATCTCAACTTTACTTTTTTTCACCTTCACTATTTCTTCAGGCATTTTATTTCTGCTCTGTAAAGTGTGCCCAGTAATAAATACGGTGAAGAATGTCTTTTGGAGGCTTTACTTCAGAGACTGAAACAAAAAATATTTTGGCCATTTTCTAAACAATTTCACCCAGTTCAGTTAATTCAAAACCAAATAATTCCAGGAAATGATGGACATGTACTGGTTCAAGGTTCTCTATATGTGCATTAAGCTCACTGTAGGATCAAATTGAACTAAGTACTAGCAAGAAAACATGACTAGTTATATCACAAAAGAGGAATGTTGTGTTTGAGGCAGCTCATCGGGGCTTCACGTGCTTGAGAAGCAGTAGCACAAAAAGAGATGCAGTTTCATCTTTAGGTGAATAGGAAAATTGTTTTATGTTAATAAAAAAAGGCAAAGTCTATAAAGACATTAAAATGAGACCTGTTAGTGTCTCAAGCAAGGAGCAAATGCCAGCATGAAGAGTTATAGTCTGGAAAAGTGATACAAACTGTCTATGCAATTAATATTTCTGTTCACAATTCATAACAGTTGTCTTAACTTGCAAGATAATTTCTAGCAAATAACTGAGTTGTCTTTAATTAAACACAATTTCAGTTGAAGGTAAGTAGGTTTTTAATATTTTTTGCTCTCATCTGTGTATTGTGTCTTCATTAGATTTTACCATTTGAGTATATTTATTCTTAGAGCAGGGCTCTGTCTTCTGGATTTTACTCAGTGAGACCAGGTTCTGATTGGCTGTGCTGCTGACCAGTGTAACACAGACAGTTGCACAAATCACTGAAAACCAAGTGAAAGTAAGAGCCACGTCCTTTCTTCATTTGCGTAAGGGTGGTTATGCAGAAATTGACGTTAGATGCAGTCTATCTTACATCCCTTACCAAAATTAAAGAAATTAATCTCAGTTAATCTCACTTGTAGTGTCATTAGATTTCACCCGTCATCTTCTGATTTAAAACCTACAAGAAAACTGTGAAGAAAACAATAAGATGGTTACTGAGGTCTCCTGCTATTACGGTAGGCTACTTAGGACTTTCAGTATGTGTCTTAAAGTCTTTTTTCCTCATGGGTACTTCTTTTCTAGAAGATAAATCCTTGAATACTCAGTGCTTCACAGATCCACTTAAGCAGATAAATATTGCCTTCTACTGTGCATCTAAAAAAGGAATATCCATATGGATAATAAAATATATGAATATATATAATATATAATTATATATATAATATATATAATAAAATATAAATATTATATATTTATAATAAATATATAATAAAATAATATATATATATTAATATATATATAAATATATAATATATAGCTATCTATCTTCTTTGAAGAGTTAAATTTCTGAGCTGTCTCCTGGACTTCTCCATCCTTGCACTGACTTTTCCACTGGAAATGATGATTAGACCCACAATCACTTACTGAAACATTAAGAGCTTTTTGATGTTTTCATTCAGTTCAAATCTGAATCATACTTTCCAATGTTATAACATGGTAAAGAGATACATAAACACAAAAGAGTGCCCTTCGGAGGGGTTAAAGTACGAGCATGAGATGAGTTCTGGAAGTAACTTTTTCTTATAGAGACCCAGTAATCTTAACTTCAGTGTTCATCAGACAAGATCTACTACTTTGCATGAAGTATGAGTAGGACAGTTTGCATTTATTTTTTTACTATGCATATTGAATTATGTCAGACTGGCACAACCCTATAGACACATGAATTTACTTACTTAAGATAAGCTTTTTTGTTAGTATTCATTGCAAGTCATCCCAGGAGCCACTAGGAATAATTTCAATTTTGAGATGCATTCACATCTCATCACCTTCAGTTCTGATGTTTATTAGTTTTCTCCTTCCTTCTTACAACTTCTTACCTTTTTAATTTTTTTAGATTAAACATTAATCCAAGCTTTCATTTCTCTTTACATCTGTGGTGGTTTTTCTTTTTCTTTATTTTTTTTCCCTTGTTTAGAAGGTTTGCATAGCTAATGCATCAATTTTAATCCTATCCTTTAAGGTGCTCAATAAGTGTATGATGACTGAACAGAGTAGTAGAATGAACAGGAGGCATGTGATAGGCTGTCATGATGTTGTTGTACACAACAGATGGGGAAGGAAGCATGATAGCAAATTAAGACAGGAGGATTGCACAGTCCAAAAGCAGGGCTGCTTTGGAAACGGCAGTAAGGGTCAGCCAAGGATCAGATCAACAGACAACCCCACAGTAATGAGGCACATTGAAAGTCAGTGCTGGAAGCTGATGCAGAACAACTTTGTCCATGGCCAGGCGCAAGCTGAACCAGGTTAAATAGAATCTCTGGGCCCGTTCGAGTGGAGACTCCAGGGGAGCCTGTCACCAGGACCATTAAGCACTATTCATGCACTAATGGCACTGACAGCTTGAGAATAATATCCACACCATGCCTCATAGGCATATGGCTGCTTTTAGCTGTACAGAATCTCCTTAAGCTAAAATCACTATCCTTAGAAATACAAACAGTAACTGTAGAAGTGATAGCAGAATCTTAACCCCATTCAAGATAATACTTATTAGCTCTTGTTGAGCTCAGAATAATTCTCCTTTTTTTCCTCCCTTGCTCCCTTGTTTATGAAGTTAGTTGAGTTTTTATGTCTTTGTGCACTTCAGTAGATGCAGGGGCAAATAGTTAACCACTGCAACGAGTAGAAGCATTATCGTTACGTTATATCATAATGGAAAAATCATGCCCATGAATTCATCTTGACAATGGATCTGCCTAACCTGGCATATGTGTAATATATTTAATCACTAAGGAACTGATGCGTTTGGTTGTGAGGGAGGAAGCCTTAACTCCTTTGTGAAACTTATAATAATATGTGTTCAATGTTCTGAGATAGTTTGGAATTTTATATTGAACTATAAATCACATGGTGCTTTGGGACATTCAGCATGTGGGAAGCTTGAAAGCAGATAGTTGAAATGGTGTGGACAATTGTTCTGCAAAAAGAAATGTGTATTTACTCTTAGCAACATCAAAACAGCAGTTATTTTTAAGAAAGTATAGGATATAAGGTATATTTATCAAATGCCAAGTTTGTACATATATGGAATTCTTTTTCTGTTGTTGTTACATTTCATTCTGGTAGAACTGTAGTAACTTCTTACTAATTTGGCAGTGAGTGGAAAGGGAGCCACTATAGTCTGGTATTTCTTGTTAGACTTCTGTACTGCTTACTCATGGAGCTGTGATCAAAAGAGGAAACTCCTGAAAAGAAAAAATGTACTACTGAATTTCTCTGGATTCCTCTCATATTTTACCTATCCTTTCTGCCCTTCATCAAGATCACCTCTAATTTGTTGGGAAGAGTAGGAACCTGTATGTAGCTTTTCACTGGTATACCTACCCCAGAGCTCCAACGTAGTACCTACTATCAAAAAGAACAAAGCCTTGTGCTGCAGAGAGCTGTTATTTCTGTTGTTTCGTTACACTATGCCCTGTGCTAAGATTCAATCTTATGATCGTTGCACAGTAATATCCTTGGAGGAATATTCCCAAGTAAGAACTTAATTAGGAAAAGTGCCAAAGTAATACTCTCTATCTGAAAAAAATAATTGGAAATTGTTCATTCAAAACGAATGTGCCTGTCTTCGGTTTCCTTTGCTTCTTCTTAACCTCTGTTTTTTGTTTTCAGTTTGTCTGCAGATATGTCCTGCCAAGAAACAACCCATCTGGCTGCACTTGTGAACTCTGGTTAGATATCTCCTGTTTCCTGTCATTGTTAGGAAGGAGAATGCTCCAATGGCTAAGAGAAGATTATGTGTTTTTAGACGTCTCTTGTAGTTCTAATGAATTAGGACTCTATTTTCAGCAAAAGTCTGTAAGAGGACTCTCATCACTAGAAAGTCCAAACAAGGATTGCAATTTGTCCTTTTCCCAGTCTTGAATGTTATGAACACAAATTAGTTACTGTGCACTGTATGCACACTATGAGGGAAAAAGGAGGGAAATATGACTGCTTAGAAGCACTGTCCTGAAGCAGGACCACTCCAGAAGCCCTTTTCACAAATATTAAAGCTGTGAATCCAACTGCTCAACACCAGGGTGGGGGTGTGAGAGAGAGAGAGAGAAGGTGAGGGTTTTAGCTAGACCCCAGTAAGTCTTGAAAACAAAGCTTACAGAATCTCTGTTCTAATAAGATGATGGAATAGGAAAAGGAATATAGATAGTGAGTAGATGTTACATCCCTTCAGATGCTGGGAACTGTAATTTTGTGTAGCAGACATTATTCTGCAGCATGCTGAACGGTCCATGGGGAGGTTCATCTTATGCTGCATGAATTTGGTGAGCTGGAAAACTGAGAAGGAATTATCCCAGTGTCACAATGTCACCTTCTGCCTCCCCAGCCCCTCAGGGATATTAATAAATATATGAGAAGCAAACCATAGGACTAGGCAGAGGGTAAAACGATCAAGTTGCTTAGAAAATGAATAAAGAATATAAGGGAATTGCTAGGTTTGGAGACCTGGTTATGCTCAGATTAACTGAAAGCCCTGGCAGATTGGTAGACACTAGAAAGTATGTAAAAGAAAACCAGTGTTCACTGTGACGTGGGAAAATCCTGGGATCTGCTCAGTGCTGCTGAGCATTTCCGAGCATTTGAAGGAATGTAAATTTACTTGCTCTTTTTATCCTAACTAACTGAATAGCTATTTTAGTAAGCCATTTGTCATTGAGCCCTGCATGTTGAGATCCAGAAGGAATACTCTCCAGAAGGAACACTTTGCATCATCTCTCACCTTGCCTGACAGCTCTAGTATGGAACAACAATTCAACTTACTTCTTTGATATAGTCCTTATTTCCTGAGCAGAAGGCTTCTCTTTTCTAACTCATCAAGAAAACTGAATGAAATAGACTCCTCTTAAAGTAAAAGGAGAAAACATCTGACTCCTGTTCTGCCACAAGACATGAAAGTAAAAAAAAAAAAAAAAAGTGCTACAAGCACATTTGTTTATTTAGCATAAACAAATATTTAACACTTTAATCACTTTTACCTTTGAAACATACATCTGGATGTTAATGTGTTTTATGGCACTAATGGGCAGAGACTGAAATTTTATCTTCATGCAAACGTACCTAAGAACGAGGTGATATTTAAAAAAAAACAAACACAACACATTGATTTCAAAGGAATCCCATTATTCACAGCAATTCTTCATTTTTGGTCTCTCAGTTTGCAAATATTTTCTTCTCAGCCTCTAGTAAACTGCTTTATAAATCACATAGAGGCTTCTGGGCAGAAGAGAAGAAAGTAATTGATCTTGTTACTGCACAGCCATAATGATGCAGACCCTGTGCACTAGCCTCATATATTTTGATTTATGTGTCCCCACTTTCCCCCAAAACCACATTAATTGCATTGGTTAAAAAGATAGGATGGTGCATAAAATTGATTACTCTAGGGAAGCACAGTCTAGAATTCTGTAGCTTCTGGAATTTACAGTATACCTCATCTTGACTTCAGAAAAATTTCTAATTGATGATTATTTAGAAATTTAAAGACCACACTGGACGACTTATCATACAATAACTGCATGATGTTCTGGTCAGTTGGCCATTAACACAACATCTAGAAAGAATTGTTCTGCTGAACAACCAAACACCTAGGAATCTTGATTTAGCTGGCACAGGTAAGCTTTGAATGGTCTAATTATTGTGCCAAATAAACAATTTAATGAGTTTCAGGCTTGCTTCTCATTTGTACCTTCTCCATGTTTACTTGTCACATTGCAGTTTGAGGTAAAATTGAACATTTAATTTCCATCAGAACTTGTCACTCCCTATCTGATGAGTTTTGCTAATTTGGTGTACCACTGTGAATTTTCTTCTTAATTCTTGATAAGGTGTAAAGTTAGTGTACTTACACAGTCATATTTATGAAAACAACTACAACAGAAAGCAATAGATTATGGTCCCAACAAAATGAACTGTGTTTTTTCAACCTACATGGAAGAAGTTACAAATATATGGAAGATACATTTTTCTATCTGAAAATGTATGTATGTATATACAGTGCAAAGAATGTCTTTAGAGTTTAAGCAAAGGAAATTAGCTAATCATTCTGGCTCTTCATGTCAGCAAATGTTTCCTTGCTATACTATGGTTTGTCCAATGATTCTCTTCATCTTAGTTACTAAAGCACAGTGTCACTAATGCTGTCAAGGTGAAATAAACTCTTGCTTTAATGTGATGTAGATACTTTACTAGGCAAAGAGGAAAGAAAGGTTTAATGCTTTCATATTTGACATCCATTTTACAAATGTATTTAAATATTGACTCCAGAGATAGTCACTGTATTCTATGAAGCAAGGATATGTTAAGTTTGACCAAACAATAATTAATTGTAACAATTTCATAAATATTAAACAGTTTTTCACGTGATTGAAGTTTTGCTAGAAAAATGATAGATGTTGAGAATGTGCTTCTGGTCATTTGTCTTGATTTCATTCAGTATGCAAAAGTAGTAATGCAGTGCACATTATGCTAACTAGGCAAAAACATCTGACTTCCTGAGCTGACAAAACCAAAGCCCTTCAAATTATCAGTCTTTTTCATTAGCAGAGAGATAATGTGTACAAAGAACTACAGAAAAGTCAGGACAAAAAAGAGAATTAGATAGGAAACTTGACTTACTCATGTGAGACAACACAAGTAGTACTTCCATCTACAATAAATTATTTTAATATAAAAAAGAAAGAGCAGTAATCCTCATGAAAGAAATACACATTCTCACTTGAATAGAAATGACACCCTAATTGACCTCGTATGTTTTTTCTAGTTCAATAGAGTAACCAAAGTAATTGGAATGCTGTAATTTTATGCCAAGTCATTATAAAAATTGAAGTCAAGGACCTGAACACTGGGTAAATTCTAAATTTTACTCAAATCTTTCTCTGTTATCTGCTTATGATGAAGAAAGATTTTTTTTTTTTCCTTGTGTTTCTCATATGGCAAAGTTTTAATTTCTGGAACAATTTTTTGCAAGATTTAATTCTGTTAATGTGGTATTTTTTTCTCAAGTATTTTTAATATGCTCATGTTCTGTCAAAATTATTATGTACTGTGAAAAAATGCTATGCAGAACAGACATAAGCTTGATGCTTCTTATCTATGGCCTTCCTAACATCCTATCAATGCTGCGGTTAGCAACTGCTCAGACTTGCTCCTGTTCATAGACTATCCACTCCCATACTGTACTATCTGTACTACAGCCATCTGCCGATACATTTCTACAATGGAAACATGATTTATTGCAAAGTTGTTGCAGCATCAAATTGCTTTACTTTCCTCAAATGTGACCATAATGGCTAGCTCCATTCTTTCTCTATGATATTACAAGTGGTAGAACGTCTTCAGTGAGAGGACAGAAAGAGGCAAGAATTAGTCAAGATATGTAATTATCCTTAAGTAGTATCAAATGTCTTAGAAAGACTCACTGAGACTGATATTCTGGTAAATATCAGAAAAATCTTGCCGTGTGAACAAATAGCATCTACAATGTGAACAAATGCAAATGTAATCAACAGAAGAAAATGATTCATATTCAGAAAGCAGCAAATACTTATTTGACAGAGCCATATAATTTACCATCCATCATGTTCCCAGTACTTTTTATTAAGCTTCACGGTAAGAAATATTTTGGCAGTATCTTATTAAAAATATATATGCATTCAATGCTTTTTATCTTCAACAGTTAGATTCTGTCAGAGCAAAGTGCTGAGACATTAATGTAAGGTGGAGAAAACTTGAGATATAACATTAGGAAATGTATCTGGTGTTGAATCAATAAATAATTTATTTACCTTCTGTAACTTAGAATTCTTCATCATATACAGAGCCATAATTTCATACTGAAATTCATGTTTGAACCACTTTAATGGATGCCTTATGTCTTGTAATAAGCTGGCATTTGATTTAGCAGTGTCTAGCCTGAGCCACAGCTATGCAACCATTTAGTACAAGCCAATCTCCACTGATGCAAAAAAAAAAACCCTCGTTGTTTCTCACTCCCTGTTTTGTTTACTCTGAGTTGATTTGTTCTGGATCTTTAACCTGGCACAAAGAGACTCTACAAGCAGGACATTCATAACTTAAAATACAAAGTGGGTACTTACTGGCTAATATAGTCACAAAAGATAACTAGGGTGCATTGAGACCGAACATGCTCACTAACCTACTAAGGCATCAGAAGAGTCTTTACTGACCAGTCAGAAGAGGAAGAGTTGCCCTTTTCAACTTTCTAGAGAGGAGCTGCTGCTCAGTTGCTGTCTTGCACCAGCTCCAGTAAAACCAGCAACACTGACAGCTCTGCTTGATGACTTCATGACATCCAGAAGTCCCAGCAAGACTGACCATTGTGATTAGTCATGGGTTCTTTTTTGCTTTGCTTTGTTTTTGTTGTTTTTGGGTTGTTGTTTTTTTTTTTGTTTTCGTTTTTGTTTTTGCATTTTGATCTTGCATCTTTCTATGCCAGTGCTTTCCCCCTTTAAACATTGAGCTATTGCTTCTTTGATCTCAGAAATCCTACTTCTGTCTGCATTGTTCACATTCTTATCTGTCTATAGATAACTGTTTCTGAGCAGGCTGAGTACATCTGTACTGTATGTGGACACCTAGACAGCTGATGTACTGGGGAAGATCATGAAACTGATCATTCTGGAAACTGTGCTAAGGAATGTGGAAGAGATATAAGATGTATAAGATATGGGATAACAAGCATGGTTTCACTAAGGGCAGGTCCTGCCTGACCAACTTTGTTGCATTTTATGATAGCAAACTGTATCAGTGGACAAGAAAAGACCCACTGATATCACCTATCTGGACTTCAGTAAGGTCTATGAAATGGCTCCCCATAACATCCTTCTCTCCAGATTGGAAATATATGGATTTGATATGGAATGTTTAAAGTATGAGAAACTTGCTGTGAGACTGTAGCGAGAGAGTAGTGGTCAATGGCTCAATGTCTGAATAGAGATCACTGGTGACTCAATGATTTCTGTCATCTTCTCAAGGCCAAACCTTGTTCTCCACACTCAACTCACCTTTTTTTTCTGAAACTTATTTTAGCCAGTGACTGACTAGTTTTCAGAATGTAGATAGGTTTCACGTTGCAGAAAATCACTTGAACAATAGGCAGTCTATACATTTCTAACCCTATCAGCATTCTCCAGGCCCTGTCTGGTTGTGGTTAATCTATGAAATGCTACAATAGCAAAAGGCTCAGAGGAGATAGGAAGGAAGAACATGCTCATGAAGCTCAAGTTGCATTGTAGGGAATGATCGTGTGTGTTGCAAAGAAAGACAGATTCAACACAAGGGGGACAGGTGCATTGTTTTACTTCTAGATAAATGGCTGCATAATTTGAGTGGATTAGTCAGCTTTTGGCAGACATGATCAACTGGTCATATCAGCTGAAGGGGTCAACCATTTATACAACTGTTGCCTCTTCAGTTAACCAAAATAATCATTCTGACAGACAAAAAAGGACTTTTAACAGAGCAACAGACTTGATCTGGATTCAACCACATTACTCCTTCCCAGCAGCAGAGGGTGCTCAGTGTCATGATGATGAGCATGTTATAGGGAATTACGCTAGTAGTGTGAATCCATTGTGTATTGCAATTGCTACACTCTGGTAATTTGTGCTTGTATTGTGATTTGAGTGCGTTGCTGTTATCATCCTGCAAAATCAAAATGACATATAACATCAAAACAGCTTCTAATAATTTAATTTGGAGTTAAACATTAAATTCTTCATGTGTAGAATATCTAAAGCAAATTTGTTATAGAATGTTAGACACTAACACGGTTTTGTTAGACCTGTAATTCAATGCAAGTGTCTGCTCTTTATGCAGGTTGACTCAGCTTTTTATGCCTATTGAACGTGGAAATTTCTTCAGGTGAAAGTAATTTATTTATAGCAGTGATTTGCAGTAATTCCCCTCATCTTATCCATTGTTTCTACATAAAAACTTCACTCATTAAGCCAGGAAATATACACACGTAGCAATACAGCTCTATACAGCTGTCTCATACCTCTCCCACATTTAAAATATACAAGTTGTCAGTATATCTGATTTTGAAAGGCCTGTGATTCTGAAATATAAACTCTATCACAGAAGGCTGGATCTAAAATTATGCAAGTCATTCTAGTGTCCATATTTCAAAAAGATAGCTGAAAAAAATAGAGAAATTTAGAATAGATACACAAGCAGTATTTGAAGTCTAGAGGAAATGACAGCAAATGGCTTAGCTCAGACTTTTTTTTATCTTTCAAGAAGATTTAAGTTAACTTGATTTTATTTTATAAGTCACTTCACAGGCAGAAAATAGGAGTTACTGATGTAATTTTTAACTTTTTGGAGGATAGCATTGTGAAAGGCTAAAGTCACTAAATTCAAATCAGAAATATTGTATAGATGTTTAATTGTCCAAAGCAATGCAGTTCTGAAAACTGTGGAGGATTTTCAATCCTTTGAATTCTTTCAGTTGAAATCAGATACCTACCTGGAAGATATGTTTTTGACAGTTTATAACATTCAAGATGGAGTTAACTGAGGGAAAAGTAATGGATTTTCATTACAGAACATCAAACAATATGACTTAACATGCTCTAAGCTCTTTGAATCTATTTGTTTCTGTTCTGTCATAAAGAGATGCATAAACTCATACCAGAAAATATGACTAAAGCCAGTTTGAAATATATTCCCTTACATTTTTTTTTTTCTGTTGTTAATGTACAGAGCCTAGAATTGTAATGGAACTATTGGGCTCATTGACTATAGTTCCCTCTTTTGACATGTCACTGTGTTTTATCATTGGAAATAAACATTCCTTCTCAAAGGCTGATATAGCAGCTCCTTGCTTTGCTGACTGGAATTTCCATCCCATGACAGCTACTTTATATTATATATATATAAGCTACTTTATTATTGTATATATACAGAAGGTTGAGTTAGGGCTTAGTTTTGGGATGTGAACTAGATTATAGGCATTTTTTATTCGGGGTTTGTGATAGGGTTTTATTATATGTTAAGGGTTTGTTCTAGAGCTTTTGATTTAAGGTTCAAATTTCATTAGGATTAACAGTCAGAATTAGGTGGTTGTGTTAAGGGCCTGTGTTTGGTTTTATTTAATCATTAGTGTTAGTTTTGGGGTTCAGGCTAAGATTTAGGATGACAATTTGCTAGTTTAGGTTTGGCATTTAAGTTCAGTATTTAAAGTTAGGGTTGAGGTTGAGAGTGAGGTATTCAAGTTTAGGTTTAGGGATTTTCTTGAAGTTATTTTTAGAGTTCAGGGTTAAAGTTAGGAGTTGTGTTAGTATTCAGATTTAGGTTGGGGTTTTAAGTTTTGCTTAGTGTGTTCTGCTAGGGATTAGGATGTTGCATTAGTTCAGGGTATGTTTTGGGATGATGGTGCATGTTACAACTTTTAGGTGTATGGATGAAGTTAAGATTTATAATTAGGATTAAGAATTAAGGGTAGCCCTAGAGTTAGAGTTCAGTATCACAGGTTTGGGTTTATTTTTGTGTTTAATCTTGAGGGCTTGAGTTAGTGCTTCATTGAGATTAGTTGGGATATGGCAAGACAATCGGGGTTGTTGCTAGTCTTAAATCTAGGGGTTAGAGTTAGGCTTAGAGATTACATTTAAACAATTAGTTTGGATCTCATCTGTTTCTATCATGGCTAAGTTAAGACTGAATAACTTTATTTCTGAATTGGTATATAGAAAGATCCAAATGGGCAGTTTAGAGATTCATTATTATAAATAAGAAAACTAGAAGCATGCATTTTTGAAAATGAGAAAATATTTGAACAATATTATTAGGCTCTGTGAATATTTTTGTCTATACTTTCCCTTCAGGACAGTTGATCAAAAGTTGAAGCAAAAAAAGTATAGAAGTTTTGGAAGTACTGTGTACTAAAGAGATGATGGTGTGATAAAAGCACTGTCAACTCACAAAGAACACAATCAGAAATGCAAGTGATGGCAAAGACACAGAGTATGTGAAGCTCAATCAAGATATTATCCAGACTTCAGAAATCTACGTTAATCGTATGAAATCCCTTCTGATTTTAGAAGGAATAGTGCCAGATTACAGAAGAACTGAAATTATGGCCAACGTGAAACAGGGCTAATGTAACAAATAAGAATATGCAATTTCTATAGATAATAGAAATGAATAGAGTTTTAATGGGCTTTACAGACTCAATTGTTTTTTATCAATACAGTTTACAGTTTAGATAATAATCGCAAAAAACTCAGCAGCAAACACAAGCAAGACTCTTAATCAGAGTATATTACTGGAAGCCTAGCCATCATTCAGAGAGACAGATTCCAGAATGGATTAGAATTTTACCTGCTTTAATATTAAGGCCTTATTTCATGCATATCTGGAACTTTCATGTCACCCAAAATATTGCCAAGGAATACTATATATTGCTTTTTTTTTTTTTTTTTTTTTTTTTTTTTTTTTTTTTCTGTGTTAATATGAAGTGCAAATTTAAGAACACTCACTTAGCAGGCATTGCTATGACCCTCTAAATTTCTGGCTTGACATAGCTTGAGGCAAATGCAAGAAATGCTATGACTTGACAACCATTTATAACTGAACACTTTTTCACTTCTATATCTCCAGTGAATAGAAATAACACACTGTGATGTATACAGGAAAAAAATGCCAACTATAAGTGCCAAAGTGGAGATTAAGTGGTAGTGTTACCTGTTTTGTACAGATGTTCTTATTTATGCAAAACGCAGATAAAATTTGCCTAGCAGATATATCACAATAAGCACAGATGAAACAAAACCTCTGTAGTGGTATATGGATAACTGAAATTGATATCATTACCTTTTGAGAATGTAAATTGAACTACTGTCTTCAGATGCTGATACTACGACGCTTGTCCTGATGACAGGCTGAGGCTGAAACAGTGGTAATGATTGGATCCACACCTTTTTGATCTTTTTTCACATAAATTGAGTGTAAATGAGCAAACTGTAGGAAGTTTTTGAAAGCCTTCCTATGTTTCTGAGTAGGAGAACACAGTTAATGTAAGACATTGTTTTACAGGAAAGTTTTTAGAATTAAGAATTATTATTGATTTTGATTACTTGTCTGTAGATAATTAACAGTTAAAATTAATTCTGACTACTTACCAGAGAATTTCTGGTTAGAAGAGGACTTTCAAATAGCACAGGATCTTTTACATGATTTGAAGATATGTAGCCCAACTATAGCAATTCTGTGTTTTTGTTCAGCTTGTCAGTCCTGGTGTACCAACACGGGAGCTTGGTGAAAGAGACCTACTTTCATGTAGGTTTTTATACACATTCTGCTAGAATTACAGGAATGGAAACAGTTCTGAAATTACCAAATTCACAGAAATTTTCTCAGGCTGATATTCACTTGATCGCATGTAGACTTTTGCAACATTACAATATACATTGCTGTAATGCAGCATAGACATTGCTCAGTAGTTGTCCAGTGTACTGTTAGTTGTCCACACTTCTTTTACTGTGAACACAGAGAGAATCTCAGAATTAGATACATCTTCTCTGCATCTTATCTAATACAGATCAGCTGTCCCATTACCTTTGATGAATCTCAGCCCTGATGCTTCCAGGAATTTAGTTTATGCTATAGATTATTTTCTTTTATGAGGAGTAGCGTGACTGGAGTTTTCTACGATAAAACAAATTTCTCTGCTTTTGTGACATCTTGTACTTTCCCTGCATTAAATGACATGGAAAACTATAAAAATGACAAGTAAGAAACAATGATTTTTAATATGTTTTGCTTTTTCTGTTGAAAGTATTATTTTTTAAAGGCATATTTCAAATTCAGATACAAACAGTTGCATTTCATCACTTCCATCCTTTGTATAATAGGTTGTGTGTTAGACAGGCCATCACTCATGAATCACATTTCTACCTACATGCCATTTTCCACCTATCACCGTATCAATGACATCATCATAAGCTACTTTATGAATTTAATGTTTATAAATTGATTATTTACCTTATTAAACAAATAATAATTCTACCTCCAACTGATTTGCAGCTTGCTTTCTATGTCAGTACACATTTCTTAGCAATATTCCAAGGACCATATTCCATCCAATTTGATAAAGGTTCATCATCCAAGAAATTTTTTATGCCAGTACTTAAATTAAGTATCCTTTCTTATTTTAGCCAGAGTACTGTATAAAAGTTACTACCAAAACTAGGAACTCTAATGACAATTTATCAGGATTCTAGTCTGATAGAGTTTTAACTGCAAATTTAGGAAAAAGCCCTCAAGGAATGACAGTCAATTATACTTTATTTGTCCAAGATCTCTTACTACAATATACTCATGGTCAATTTTGTAAACATTTGTTTTACTGGATTAGAATCGAAAAGCTTTTCTGTCTGGATGAAATTTAATTTTCTGTTTCAACTGTGTGCTGAAGTAAATACCTTCTTCAAATTTAGTTGTGTGAATGTCGGGCTAATTCTATAATAATTATTTTCAGGTGTGCTTAGTTAATCTCCTGTTTCTGCTGGTTGGGATCAATGCTTTAATCAAAGCTTCAGTGGTTTCAAAGTTTTGATGTTGTACTCCCATAACAGCCACGTGTGAACTTAGAACTGATAAAAAGGATTTTCTTTTTTCTGTTATTAACCTGAAGTGGAATACTGAAGTAACTGCTGGATGGATTCAGCATTCATTGACCTGTGCTGTAGCTGTTGAACTGCAAACCTGCTTAAGCAGCCTGGTCTGGGGAGAAAAGAGAAGAGAAAAGGGCACTTATGCCCATTATTTATATGCTTTTCTTATATCACGGGGCCAGATTTACCCCATCAACAACAGTGTGATATCATTGGAAGGAGTACGTGGCGACATATGCTATTTTATTTCTTAAGTGTTTATTTTTCTCAAAGATAAGCAATTTCATATTTACAACCTTCTACCTGAACTGAATACAATTGGAAATTACATAATGAAAGTATATAAAGTTAAAATATGCTGCATTGCTTTCATTATATCTACAGCAACATCACAAAGCCAACTAACACTGAGAGTGTTTTCTGACTTTTCTCTACTGAGGATCAGTGTCCTTCACACCTGTATGGGAACAGCTGAATCACGGCCTGAAACTCTGATTGATCACCTGAGGCAAGAAATGAGTCAACCACAGGAGCACAGGTGAAGGTAATTCACTTGTGCTACCAGAGGGGTGGAGCCTGGCTCCACCTCTCCTAGATCCCATTTAAGAGCTGACTGCCACTGAGGAAGGCTTTCTTCCTGCTGATCACTCCTCATGGAGAATATTCTGAGCCTACAACATTAGTAAGCATTTTCCCTTTCTTATCTTTGTGTTGCAATAACTTTACTTAGCCTAAAACTCTGTACACTTATTGATTGTACAACCATATCTCTCTTCATGTTCTTTTTATCTGCATTACTTAGTGAAGAATCCAAATTTGACATGGAGAAGTTTAGCCTTTGTATTTTTTTAATGAATAGCCTATGGACAAGATTTGTAAGTGCACAATACATAACTCAGTATCTGTTCATGCACTGCCTGTAAGTTCTGTGAATATTTGTTTTCTGTGGTGAGATAGACTTAGGGCTTCTACTAGAGTTCTTTCTCTGCCTGCTTGGGTTAAGCTTTGAGAAACAAGGACGAATAGAACATAGTGGAATATCTGTCTTACAGTTGTGTCTTTCAGAGAAAGCATGACGTTGAAGGTTTTGAAAAATCACAAACTTCTCAGTTCTATATATTGTACTAAGTAGATAAACAATCATTTAACTGAACTTTGCCTGGTTCAAAGCATAGTCTCAGGCTTTTTTTTTTTTTTTTTCATTAAATCACTGGAATCACTGAAATCATATGTCACTGAAATAGTTCTAAAGATGAACAAGCAGGATATGATATGATGCTTTTTTAGAGTATCACACATTTCCTTAATCTTGCAAACACTTTAAGCAGCCAGGCATTCAGTCTGAATAGCATGGGACCTCCATATTACTTTTGTATTAATCAAGGAGACAGCCCCTCATCCTGCCTAGTCTAGATATTTCATTTAGGATAGGAAACATTTTCTCTGGAATAAAGCTTTCACTGACACAGTGAAAGCTTCCCAGATGACGCACTAAAGAGTGAATGCTTTTAGACAGATAAAACTAGGCAAGATGAATCTCAACTTGTTATGATCCAAGGAATTCCCAAGATATATTTGTTTTATAGGACTTCAGCAACTTCAGAGACTCTATGCCAGTATTGTCCAGTGCTCGCTGTTGGAAAGGATTCTTTTTTTCATAACACATGTTTTGAATCCCCCCTTTCAATGTTAGACTCCTAGCTTATTAAGCTAGTCAATAGGGACATTATTCTTATATGTTTAGGACTTTGAAAACATTTTTCCCATTTTCATCTCTCTTTTCTTCATTAGTCTAAGCTAAATGAGTTTCCTCAGTCTGGCTAGAACCAGCTCTGCAATATGAGCACTGTTCTGGTTGCAGCCTTGTTACTATATCTCTATTAAAGTGCAGTAGAAGGACTGCTCACTATTCTTACAGGATTGGTTCCTATTTGTACATTTGCATCTTGCAGCATGGTAACTGATTGGCTTTTTTGATATAACAATGCTCAGATCCATTTCTTGTACCTGCCCTGTATTTGTGCAGTTGTAACCCATTCTAGATGGAACTTAATTGCATTTTTTTTCCTGTTTCTCCTTTTCATCAAGGTCATTTGTTCTTTCAGTGCTCATTCAGTTCTTCCCAGCTTAGTATTCCTCACAGATTGTCACTGTACTCTGCGAAGCTGTAAAGAGTGCAAAGCTACCTGCCTGGGAAGGCTGAACAGTAATCCATGCATCTCAGAGTTTCTTTTGTGGTAGCTATTATTTGCTGTCCCTTGCCTTTGCATAACGAATTGGACAATTAAATCACGTGTCCTTTTCTATTTCCCAAACCAAGATTGTTTCCATCTATTCCTTTAATTTGATCTTTTGTTATGCTTAGGGGTTCACAGTGTTTCTGAAAATTTGGTTATTTTTACAGAGCATAACTGACTTCTGGATCTAAAGTTTGTTAGCAAGCTTAAAAGACCAATAAATATGACAAGGCAAATGGTTACAGATGGCAGGATATTATTTATTTAAAGCTGACATTTCAGAGACCCAAAGAAAGCAAGTCATATCAGCAGGAAACATAACATCAGAAGGGATTAATTGTTAATTAATGTGAAAAATGAAATGTGAAAAATGTGAATGGTGGAAAAAGGTTGCAATATAACTAAAATGTTGTTCATAAGTCTACTTTTTCAGAACACTGAAAAAGCTGAAAGTACATTAAGAGGAACTCTCCTAGATGATAGTTCACCAAGTGTGACAAAACATCCTTTTAAAAATCTATTGAAAGTGAACTAAGAAGAGTGTGTAAGACTCAGAAAAGCTTTACAAGCAAAAAGAGTTCCCTCTAGCATTTGTAAGTGCAAGATGCTGTGGTCTGGACCAGTAACTTATTACATGCAATTACCAGAGTGCTTGCACAGCTATAAATCAAATTGCTGGAAGGCTCTGTAGCAATGTATTTCTTGTCTCATATAAAAACACTGCAATCAGTCAGTATTTCTTGAGGCAGCTTTAGAGTGAATAGAAAGAAGCTCAGAGAGTATTTGGAGAAACAAAACCTGATTGGAGCCAGGGCTGAGCTGAGTACCATGGAGCCTATTTAGCAGAAATGTGCACAAAGACATTCACTGGCCAGTGTCAGGCAGGAGCAACTGCAATTCTCTCATCTGTGCCATTTTTCTTAAAAACTGACTCACATCCTATTTGACCCATAGCTTGAGATAAGATTAGGAGAATATAGACATCCCTGCACCCATACCAGGAAGAAAAGAGAGCCAGAAGTCTCTGAAAAGAGAAGAAATACTACAGTATTGCTCACTGTGATACTGCGAAGACTTCCACATGGTTGGATGGGAGTATATGTGTGCATGCTCTTTATAGTACACCTGTCACACTCCATCTAGATTTCTGTGCCCCCAGTGTAGGCTGCCCCATCTTGACATGTAGGTCACTCCAAAAGTAATGTCTCCTCCTTATTTCCATGGAAATGTCAACAGATACGAAGAGCACAATAACACTATTTGATAGACCAAATTCTCTACCACAAAGCACTGTTTTTCCACACAGTCACCATCATTGGCTATGCGTTTTCACCAGTGATGAAGAAGAGTCTGCATGCCGTTCTTGTAACAATGTGAACAAGCAGAGGTGACCTGCTGTTGCCACTGCTGGAACTCACGAAACACACCACCCACTGCCTCATTGAGCTCAATACCACTGTTCAGTCTAGAGAAATTTTCAGCAGACATTTATGAATGTGGGTGGGTGCTATTCTTTTACATACGGAAGAATTCAGTGACAACCTTTACTTCATATGTGCTTCTACATCAGATCACAATTTGTCAGACTGCCCCTTTGCTGTCGTCTGTTGCTTGGCAACAAAATCTAATGAAGTGTTGGTGGGAAGGTTCAACCTCTACTGCCATACCACCAACATCTGCCTCTGATGTCACAGTCTAACGTAATAAAATATGAGGCATTACTTTTGGATCACCCTCCACAGTTTGGCAGTGCTTGATGATTTCTAACAACTAGAAGACGCAAATTGGTACTCAGTATCCAATATTTTCAACAGACCAAAAATTTTTAACAGCAAAAGTGAAATGAGCCAAGAAAACATACTATTTGAGGAGCGTTGGTACTTGCAGCAAACTCTATCACTTGTTAGCACAACATATATGTATGGAGGTAATATTTTTCAGCAGAAAACTGGCAATTAAAAAAACTATAAATCTTCCTCTGATACATCAGGTTTGATCTACTATATTACATTAAATCATATTGCATACTGTTGAAAACTGGTAACCCTTGAACTTTAGCTGCTTTCCCTGAGTGACTTAGCCGAGGACTTCAATCCTAACAGAGGGATATGGGTTTCTTATTTCTAGTCCATATGGTTCGGAAGCGACTGCTCTTCACTGCAACAAAAGTTTGATTATCACTTTACCATCTTCTTTTCCACTTCAAAATACTGAATAACACTGAAATATCTTGTAAACAAGTAAAAATGGCTGCTAAACTGTAATCATCATTTACATCATGCCATGGGGGGAGAATATTATTCTTTCTACTGTAATATTTAGTTGATATTTTAGAACCTTGAAAGTTGTTTTATCCGGTGTGAAAACTGGAGATGCTTCTAAGGTGCTTTTTTAATTAAGAAACTTCAACATATATCTGCAGCAAGGGTCAACCTAAATAGTGTGCAAATTTGCTTATTTGTGGATGACTACGTGCCAAAGTTCAACTCTGCTAAATTGTCAGCATATCCTGAAACATAAGATTTATTGTTAGGAAGTAGAATGAAAGTTGAAACTTTTGCATTTCAATTGCTAGCTAAAAGCAAATTGGTTTGTTCTCTATTTGCTATTTTAGTAGTGCTTTATTTATCTCAATTCCTTTACATATCATAATGTTTTCTTCAAGGTGTAAGAGTTAGACCTTGTTCAAAAAGGCAATCACTAGGGGAAAGGAAGCTTCCAGTATTGCTCCTGTTGTCCCAGAGAGCGCATGTTTGGGCCCCAGAAGAGTTGTGCAGTTCAGAATGGCTGATATTTGTCTGTGAGTCTAGACTGGATCTGTATCCAGGTCATACAGCTTTTGATAAAGAATAGCCTCCATTTCTCAAAACTCAGGCTGTTATGTGTTTCTGTTACACTTGATAATAGCCTAATACAAACTGCTACACTATACAAATAATGAGAACATATTATGCCAACAATTAGATTGTCTGCAGAAATAGCCCAACTCCATTTGCATGATAATGAAATGGTCCACAAAAAGCAAACACCTCAGAAAATGAGATTGTATGAAAATGGTGTGATACTATGTGCCAGTTAGAGCAAGACTTTTTGGGTTGTTTTTTTTTTTTTTTTTTTTGAAACAACTTAACAACTTTTACCAAGACAAGGAATGTGGATAAGCATTGCTATGGAAAACAAAATAATATGAAATTAAATTTAATTTTAAATTTTAATGACAATATATTTGTTGTTGTTACCAGTAATGTTCTGTCTATTAAAGCAGATCCTTTAAGAGGAAAAAATGCACTGACATTTTGCGTGTGCACTGGAGGCAGACTGTAGCTGTGCTCTGAACATTTCTGTCACGATGGATGCAGCACCATCAGTGATACTAGGGAGAGCTAAGTGGCAACAGACTAAATCCCAGGAATGCTTTTCTTCCCCATGATGCATCTATCATGTGTTCTTTAATTCAAGATTTATGGAATCTCACCTCTGAAAGTGTCCTAGCAAAAGAAAACCTTGATGTTTGAAATAAGGGGTGTTTATGAAGTGCCTCCACATTGTTAATTTCGTGGGAAGTACATACTAATCCTATCTCTGGGACCAATAAGCGTTTACCACAACAAAAGAAGAAGCTTGGAACACAAAAGGACTGCTGACTATAAAACGTTTGCTTATATTATTTCCTAAATTTATGGCTGACGTTACTCTCACTACTAGAATCACCAACAAAGAATGGACATTATAAATGCATCTAATGCAACTCTTGTCTGAAAAATTTTAACCGTATATGAATATGAACTTGGACACAAACCTGAAAAAGTACTGTGCTGAAAAATGAACCAAAAAGCTAGATCTTGTCTGAATGTTGCTTTGCTATGTACATGCCACAGACGTAGTGGCTAAGCACTGAAACAGCCTGCCTGGGGGGTTAAAGATGTTGGTAATTTTAAAGACTCAAGTGGAAAAGGTCCTGAGCAACCTGTTCTAGCACTGAAGTTGGCCGTGCTTTGAGCAGGAGTTTGGACTCAGGACCTCCAGATGTCCCTCCCCCCAGTTCAAATTATTATGTGGTTTTTTTCTACTTCTGTGAGTATGTGCTGGAAGAATTTAAATATGATTCTCTGCCCATTTTAGAGCAGATGTCTTCCTCACCAAGAGCCTAGTCCACAGCTGACTGCTGTTAGCTGGAACCTTTTAGTTGCAATCACTAACTTTGGATCAAGGCCTTGCAACACAGTATTGATAGTGCTCGTGGGAGGAACCAGCTGCCCTTATATGTCTTTTTTATACTCATACAGCATGTGGCTGCATGCTTTGTTTACTGAATGAAATCCAAATCCCTCTCTGACAGTAATACTAATGTCTTCATGGCTGTTTTTGTTTGTTTTGTTTTTTGTTTTTTGCATACTTATCACTATAATGTTCAAATGCTTAATGAATTTATCATTATAAAAGGTGACTTTTTTTTTGCTGTCATAGGGAATAGCAGCAGTGCTTCTCATTTTTTTTTATGATAAGCGCTGAAGACAACAAGACAACTTGCAAACATGAAGGATCTGTTCCAAACCTTTACTGAGTGTGGACTTCAGTACGCGTCCATCAAGTTAGGATAAGCAGTTTTGGGAACAAATGCCATATCTAATCCCAGGATGTGCGAACTACAAGGTACATTCTGCCTCTTTTCCAGTAGAGTATAGAAATGTTCTGAACTTGATCTGTGTAGAAAGCCTGTGCCATTCTAATCACATCGTTGAAATTGTTTTAACCATCTGCTAACTAGCAGAGGAAGATCTGTGAATGGCTTTCTGAAAACTACAAGAAACTGTTATAATTCAAAGTGGGATGATATTTGGATTATTTGATAAGTTAATGTTATTCATATAGGGTGGCTCAGAGTTTACGAAAATAGAACACTGCAGAAGGAAGTGTGCAATTTTTCATTCAGTTCGTGAATATGAAAGTCTGAAACAGTACCACTGTTACTTAGAAGCAAAGGTATGTGAGAGCCAATTCTTATCTTAATAGTCTGAGAAGTAGTATTTTGTTTTCAGGTTTAACTGAAAGATACATGCCAAGTAAAAAGATGTTCAAACTGCTCAAATCCTTTTCATGCTAAAGTCACATCTGTTCTAACTCACAAAAATGAACAAACAAAAAACCACCACAGGGGTATTAACTCCATGCATTTGCTTTGGAACCTGAACTCTCAGATCACAGTCATAGTGCAGTGTGGCTCAATATCTAATGTAAGTGCAAGTGCCTCAGTAATTTGTATTTATTTTGGCAACTGCAAGTGGGCTGATTTGCCCAATCGCAGACATTTAACTTTTTCAGATTCATGCTTTACCACTGGAAAAAAAAATAAATTGAAGGGAATGTGAACAATCCTCTCAGTCACTCCTTGTCCTTCCCTTTCCCTTATGATGTTGGTCTGTTCTGTTTCACTAGGAAATGTTGGCTTATATCGTAAAGTACTGAAATATGGAAGAATAGCTCCTTAGAGTTTCCCCCACCAGCAGTCACTACTGACTAGCAGAGGTTTCTGTTCATCACTCTTGCAGAACCTTGAAGGGTTACTTTGGCTATGGAGAGAAACAAACATTGTTAACAGGAAAATAAGACAACTGGGAGCATTATACTGAGCTAAATCATCCTGTTATAACATTACTATAGTACTGCAATTCAGAACCAAAAATAATGAGGACATTATTTCATCTAGTTTACTTTATTTTCCACTGACATTGGGCATTTTTATTTCTGCGCTGAGTCTAAATTTGATCAACCAAAAAAGTATGTAATCTACTTGGTTCTTGTTTACCCCCTTTTTCCCGCCCCCCCCCCCCCCCCAAAAAAAAAAAAAAAGGAAAAAGAGAGAGGAAAAAGAAAAGAAGTACAAATAGGGATATGTTTCTGTACCTTACCATCCTAAATAAAACATTTCTATGTCTCTGCTGTTGACAGCATTTGTCTTATAAATGCTGACAGCTTTTTCTGCTGCCCCTCAAGACTGGTCATGTTTTCAGTGACATCTATATCAATCGAAGCACTCTGGAGAGATGTTCTGTGTCCCTGTTGCATTGCACTTGAAGGGATACCTTTCTTACAGAATTCCAAAGAGCTCTGTGCCAATCCGTCTGGGCACCTCACTAGCACAGCACACAACACGCTTAGGATTTATTAGCCCCTGGCTGACACATGGCACCTAAGTAGGCTCCATTAACAGGGCACAGGCAGGCAGTCTTTATTTGCTTTCCACAGTAAACAGGCTGCCTACTGCCTCTTCAGTTGCTCTGCAGGTTCCAAGTACTACTGATACTTTGGCCATGGCAGCGTTTTATCAGAAAGATTTGGCAGTTCATTGGCAGGCCTTTTGTTCTCTGCAGTGGCAGCTGGCAAGCTGCTTGCTACTCAATAGAACACTAAGTAAATAAGACCATTCAGTAGCTGTGGGCCAGCCACATAGACTACTAGAAATGCAGTGCGCCACTTCTGGTCAATGGAATCAGTCACGTGGTCTGCCTGAGCTGCTCTGGCCAACAATCTTTCCATAGTGGGCAGAGAAACTAGAAAACCTGTTTCCACTGTTCAGCACATGGGATAGGCTGAATGTATTCTGAGGATTCTTATGTGGGCATCCCTGGTGGACCACTGAGGAGATCTTGTGCATACCAGAACTCAAAATTTCTACACAGACACAATATAGTTTGGGCCCTGAAATTTGGAAAGCTGTCTGAAGGTGACAAATGATAAGGAGAGGTTGGGCATTGAGATTTCTAGGATTGTAAATAGTACTGGCTGGATTTGATAGATTTGATGTGTGAATGCTACTGCCTTTCTGTATGGAACAATTGCTGCAGAATTGGGCCTTACATCTCTTGTGTGCCCAGCCACAATCTGCTACCATGACTAGATGTGCGCCAGAGAAGACAAACAAACATAAAAAGTTTTCCATATCTGAGTATGTGGCTATAGGAGATTGATCTCTCAGTGTCACAGCAGGGTCTGAAGAGAGAAGCCTATTCACTGAGTCTGTCAGGTCCCCAGGCCTACAATATAACCTTTAATGCAGGAAAAACTGTACCATTCACAGTCTAGAGGTCACAGGACACATAAAGTCCTATCATTTCACACATTATATCCCTGACTTCATCAGCAGACCATTCAGGTTGATCAGTCTTTGCAAGGGCATGCATGATGTGAGAGCATTTATTTAATTTAGTTACTTGATTAAGAATTATTCATTATGCATTAAATACCGAATAAGAAGAAAGGTGAATAATTAAACACACAGATGCAGAAACCTAGCAGATAGGTGTTAATGGAGTCAGGAACAAAGACTAAAAGACCAAAACAACTCAGCCACTGGATGACAGGCCATTAAAAATCTGCTAAGGCACAGTCTGGAAGAGGGTCAACCTGAATCTTGCAATTGATAAGAAGATGTAAACAACACTGTGATGAGTACTGTGGGGTATTTGAAGGCCCCTGTAGACTTTGTGGAATTTATTATGAAATGTCATGGGGACAGGCCAAAATCAGAGATAATGAGGCCGATTTGGATAGGGAGGAACAGCATTGAGAAAATATAACAAAAGGTGATAAAGGAGTCCTGTTGCACATAAGCAAGTTATCAGCCATTAAGGCTATCTGACTGAGCCTTGCTCATGATCACTCCAGTCTATCCTATCTGTGTATTATATCATTTTTCTCAACTGTTTTTCCTTTGGAAACCCACTTTCTATCCTATGTGTGAGTGCTGCAAAATCTGTATTGGAAATCTGGGTTGAAAAGGATCCCTGGAGATGATTCAGGCTAAGCCCCTTGGTCAAAACAAGGAAATGTGGGGAAGGCTTAGGTTGCTGCAGAGGATCAGTGGTTGGTGGTGCTTGTGATGATACCGTAGGAGCTCCAGGAGGGTCACAGGTGGGAAATGGTACAGCTTTAAATTGGAAAAGAAGCAATTCAGGGAGCAGAGATGATATCCAGGCACCTGGCCTCCTTACAAAACTGGAGAACTCCACTTTTGGTATTGCTCAGTGTTTGAATGTGTAGCCTTTCAAAAGCTCTGATGTAGCTTAGGACATATTTCCTTGCTGTATCAGGGCACCCTTTCATACCAGGAATTTCGTCTTTAAACCAGCAGAAGCTCTGCTTAGTGATGTGAGAGTGGCAAACCAGTGTACCAGACAAGCAGTGAAGGCCATGGGCAACTTGTCTATGGGTAGAAACCTTTCCAAGTCAGGATATTCCATAATTCTATGATTCTATGAAATCTATATTTTGGAGTATATGAAGCTCCTTTTTCTACAGTCTTCCAAGTTTGGTCATCCCACAAGGAGCTGGTTAGGTCACTCCAGGGCACGGCACAGGAGCAATTTGAAAGTGTGAAAAGCTGTGACTCTTATATTTGCATTTGCTTCCAGGCACTTGCTTAGCCAATAGTATGCACACAGCCTTTGTTTGCAAGTGAAGGTTATCGGCAGTTTGTTGAAATGACATCTGAAATTTTACTTTAGACAGAGTTGTTTTAGAGTAAAATACGTTTTTAAAGGCTAGAAGTAATAACCATATTTCTAATAATGTAAAAAGTTATTTACAAGTATAGCTGTACTGATAAGCCAGAATAATGCTGCATGACACTGACATATATGCCACCTCATTTTAATAGCTGCCATGAACAGGCCCATTGAAGTAAATGGTGGATGCAGGTTGGCATTTCTAGCTTGAAAAGCCATGATGAAGGATTTATAACTACTGAAATTTTCTAATACTTCTCTGGGATGAGGAAACAAAAATAATGGCTTAAATAACAACGTAGTGGAAGTATTCTGTTAAAGGAAATAAGATCATTAACCCATTCAGTCTTCTCAAAGATTGTGGCAGTGTAAACCTGATCTTATCATATGGTCTGCATTTAGTGTGCAATAACTCTTGGAAACCATTAAGAAAATGAGCAAGGCGTACCATGCACTTCAAAAGACTCCTTGGGAACAGATAGCACAAAATGTAACAGTTTAAACTAGTTCATTGCCATTTGTTCAGAGTGATAAATTCAGAATCCTTCACACAAATAACAATTACTTACTGCTTGTGCCAAAAATAAAAGCCAATTCTTATAAATAGTCACTTGAATAAAAATAGCGTATTTTTAGAAATAGTGTCTTAAAAGTTCCAGATAGCGTGAAGAGATCTGTTTTTTACCAATGCTGTTGTGGGGTCATTTGCCATCCACTCATTTTTGTAGGGTCTAGATCCAGACAGTATTTGTCCAGTCACACTCAGAACTGGGTCCTGATTGTAATATACCTGATATAAACTGATTGTAATATATCTCCAGGAGATGTTACATTCCTTCCAGTACCTGAAGGAGGCCTACAGGAAAGCTGTCGAGGGACTGTTTACAAAACCATATAATGACAGAATTAAGGGAAATGTCTTTAAGCTGGAAGAGGGTAGAATTAGATCAGATGTTAAGAAGAAATTCTTTACTGTGAGGATGGTGAGACACTGGAACATGTTGCCCAGTGAGGTTGTGGATGCTCCCTCTCTGGAAGCATTCAAGGCCAGGCTGGATGGGGCTTTGAGCAACCTGATCTATTAGGAGGTGTTGCTGTCTATGACAGGGAAGTTGGAACTAGAAGATCTAGGATCCCCTCTAACCCAAACCATTCTCTGATTCTATGATTCAATGATACATTGAGGTGAGTAACTCAACTTTTAGCAGCTCTCAGCTAATACAGAGGCAGGCCATCGGTAAGACCTCTTCCAGCTTTTTCCATCTAGGTCATCAACTTCACTCTCTCTATTTCAGTTCTGAGCCTAGGCAGAAAAACCCCAGGAGGGCAGGGATGTGCTCAAGACTCTGAAAGTCAGACATTATATCAATTACTCATTTGTCGGAAGCATATGTAAAAACATAGATCTTGTTTCCTTAAGTCATCATTCTCTGATTGCACCACAGATGAAGCCTACAGGTTTGATGCTTCTATGGATAATAAAGATGGCTAGTGATAATGTCTCAAATGACTGTATACCCACAACCCTCTTTTATCCTCATGATTCACACACAATCATTGTACGTGATGCTCTGCAAAGAAGAACTAGCACACTGCTGCTATCTTCAAAAATACTTCTATTAGCAATGATGTAAAACCTTTGAGTCTAAACACAGAGAAGCTGAAGTATAGCAGGAAAACTCTTCTAAGTCCATGTATAGACAGACTTGCAGATTTGCCTAAGCTTTGGAGAACAGAAAATCCAAACCCCCATCACAAAAGCTGCTTCTCTATAATTTTATATTAGCAATTAAGTTGCATTATGGATGATGTATTTTACAGAATTACTTCTTATGGAAGTTGGATGTTTGATGGTACTTGGAACTAAGTTTCTCTCTACAAAGTGTGTACTATGCTCTCAACTAGGCTTGATCTTATTGTCCTTGTGGAGCAGTACTGCATGCAAAACAGACTTCTTGGGCAGTTACCAGCACCCTAAGAAACAGTCTCCTTTCATAACTCATACTTGTCTGTCTTTTGTAGATAATGACTTCTCATTGTTGTGATCCTGGCTTGAATTCAAAGCAGTGATCTAGAAATGAAAGTCTGTTTCCACTTATCAGAACCAGAATTCAGCCAGCCTTCATCTCGGCGATGATGATGTTCAGTAGTAATCATTTAATTTTGTAGATTTCTACAAACAACCTTAATGATATAATTAGAATTCTAAAGGATAAAATGTAGTATTTCCATTTCAAATTGTCACATTAAATATGCATGGCCTGTTTCAACTAATTGAATTAATTTATTGTTTCATGGGAAAACAGAAAAGATCTGAGACCTGAGATTATTATGATGCTACTATCTTTAGTCTGGATTTCAGAATCAGATGATCCTGCCAATTATTCTGACTAAACTTGCTCTTCTCCCTTGACAAATACTAAGTTAAATGAAATTAATTTCTTTCTGTTATGGCCAAACCTCTTAGTAAACTTAAGCCAAGTTCACTGTATATTTTTAATTGGGATGTATTTTTTTAAATAATGGAGTGAAGAAGTTGCTAGAGGTGGACACTGAGGGATATTAAATTCCATGTAGTGTTTTGGGCTCACAACTCTGAAACTGTTTCACTGGTTTGGGACAATAAGAAAAGGAAGAAAGATTTTACCTTGTTAATGAATTTTCATTAACTCTTGTTAATTAGTTTTAAAAGAGACTTTCAAAAGAGCAAGCATGCTTCCTTCATTTTCCTGACAAGTGCACAAAAAAGACCATCCACCTCCCTTTAAAGTCAATAAGTATGCTTCTCTTATATGAACTACTACCACTGCAAGATGTGCCTAGTTCTAACACCCTGTACAGATGGAACCTTAGGGCTCCAGGAAATGTGGAATTTAAACCTGTGTTTATCATTGTATTGCTACTCAGAAGACCTAAAGAAGTGTAATGGTCCTCTGATGCCTACATTAACCTTTACGAATACCTTAATCATTTCAGTTTATTCACTACTATTACTCTTTAAACTCATCATGCTGCTTTTGTGATAAAATTGAATTTTATCAAGGTGTGTGGAATAAACCATGGTACTGCAAATTCATAAGATTGCTGCAGTTCCTATTTAATTTCTTAAGATAACCATCGAATTGAGTATTAATTACATTGTAGTTAGTCTGCCAAAGAATAAGCAAATGAACAAAAACATTTTTTTGGACAAACTTTGATGCAATCTTAGAAATAAATTTTCAGTAGAATAGGGGAGTCAAATACGTTAACATGCAGTGAGTGATTCAACAGTAGATTTTAAAACGCTTCGATTTTAAAATGAAATAGATTTTAGTTTGTGTCTGTATTTCAGGATAGAAAAATAGAGTTGTGGGTCTTTGTTTTTTTTCCCCAGAGCTAGCCTTGAAAATAAACTGCATTGCAGATGAGGAGTTTTAAAATAGGATCAGTAGACAATTATTGAACTATACAATTAGACCTGTGAGCAAAAATAAGTTATATGTAAAAAATAATCATTACTAAATTGCACTGAACCTCTTGAGCTTGGTCAATTGATTGTTCAGGTAAAATAAATTAGTTTATGACCCTTGAAGGTATTAATTTTATAGCAGTCAACAACTTCCACATTTGTTGTCAGTCCCAGCAGATCAAGGCACAGTCCCTGTTGGCTGAAAAGAGAAGCATTTACTTCATGTTTTAAAAGGTATTACTAGAGGCCATTAAATGAGTGGCTTTCATCTTGCATTACTAAATCTGCAGTTCCAGCAAAGCATTTCTAGTGCATAAGTTATTTCCAAGGCAGCTTCAAGCTGATGCAACAGTACTAACTTGGATCACCCCAGCGATGCCACAGAGTTTTCCAGTGCATGACAAGTTTGCTTCCTTTTCTCCCCATACCACTCAGGATTTCAATCTTCAGACTGTAACTGGAGAGGCTTGATTTACCGTAATGTCTATCCTGGAGGAGACATCTATTGATCTGACTCTGGTCAAGGCTGAAATCTGCTGATGATAAACTTCTTGGTGCTACGTATGAAAGTTAAAAAGACAACGCATTGATCACTGTCAACTGATGCTAATAGTCTTAGCACTGTTTGAGCAGTCTCCATCAGTTGGCCTGCCCTGTTTATTCAGGTTCTTGTGCTGACTTAGGTTAAATGTCTTTTGGGCCAGTTATGGCCATTCTGTATATGGTTAGCTGAGTATCAGTCCACAATTACACTACAAATAAATGTGAACAAGGAGGTGGATCAAATGACTTGAGAGGTTCCTTTCAGTTCAAATTATGCTATGATTCCATTATCTAGAGTATTCTTGTCTCAATTTTATATTTATTTGTCCATAATTATATTTATTCCCATGAAATTAAATTCATATCACTGCACTATAGTTTTAAAGAGCTGTTAAAAGCTCTTCACTATCTATTAACTGTATTGTTTCCTCCATAAAAAAATTAAAGGTACCTTACCTTCTGGTAGAACAAACTAACAAAAAACCTGATTCTTTTTCTGTATTCTCTGTACTTATTACTAATAATAAAGCCATATCTGAAATTTGGATAACTGATTAAAATCTCAGTCTTGTCAAAGGATACCACAGATCTCAAGTGTCTAAATAACACTTTTCTCCTTTTATACCAAGTGAAGTCATTTTACTTTATTCTCTAACACTGGACATTAGTAACTGATGTTGGTGAACTGTGTTGGTGAACACTACAGAATCTGCCAGTCATATTAGTCAGAACTTCTGAATATATTATATTTGGTTACTTCCTTTCACACATAGTTTCTGTGAGCAGTAGTAGTATTGTACATAATGTATCAGACTCCTTGAGGTCAGTTATGTGACATCACCATCAGGAGTACTTCAAGTACTTAACTTTGTTATAACCAATAAGACTGCTTAAGAGGAACCAATAAAACAATGGTATATCATTATGATTTTTATCTTAAATTATTCTTGGGTTTTTGATATTCTCAGTAGAAAATAATTCATAATTCTCATATAGGTAAAAGAATTGTCATCATGTGCTTGAATGTGTGCACAGATCGGCAGTAACTTTTTAATGTTTCAATGTCCAACTACACGTAAATATTCCTCAAAGAAATTGATTGTTTTCATTTTTTAAATATATCTTAGTACGCCAAAAATATTATGAGGACTCATGTCTATTTTGAAAGAGTGAGGTAAAACCCAGAGAAAGTATCTGTTGCAGGTATATTAGTTGCAAGATCTTGATAGAAAAACAAGCAGCTTTTAAACCGATCTGATTTTTCATGTAGAGAAGTTGCTGCTTTTTATTGTTTGGCAAAATAATCTGAATCGCTTCATGGTTTATTTTTGGAATTCTTCATTCATGCAACGATCTTTTACTTGAGATCCCTAACTGATGAAAAAACAGAAATATTATCACTCTTTCATGGAGCCCCATTGAAAGTCATATGCCAAATTGTTCAGCTGTGGCACAGGAAGAAAACAAGATCCTGAAGTGCGGAATCAGTGCTATATGGTGCAGTATCCTATGTAGATCCCCAGGGAAACTTACTGCCCACAGAATAGAGAAAAGAGATACTAGAAAATTAGTTTTTATTAGAAAATTGTCACACTCAGTTAAAAAAAAAGTATTGTCTATGTAATTTGTTTCTAGAAAACACTGAAAATAAAGGAATCCATGTTTCCATTAAGAAAATATAAAATTATAAATGGCTGCTCTTGGAAATTTAGTGAATGTGTGCATTTTTGGGGTGTAACAAATGCATTAAGAGAACAGCAGTAATATTTGAAGGAGATTTGGATTTTTGCAAAGAGGCTAGAAAGATTTTCCTGGTTCACATAAATTTGTGGTCAGACTCCAGTAAAACACTTTGTCCATGAAATTTCGCATATGAGCTAATAATCTGATTTGATACGCTTGCAGCCAAAAAGCAGTATTTTTGTTTTGTAGGTAACCAATTCATGTTTATTTGGATTTTCTTTATTGCTGTTTGTACAGATGATTTTAATTAGACATAAAAAGAAAAGAGTCTGACTTGATATAAAAGCAAACATAAAAAACTAAAAGTCTGATAGGGAATGTAGGAAATGTGTGATTTACTTTTGGCATAGCATTTTTTTTTTTTTTTTTACTAATTGAGGAGCTGGACCATAAACCTTGTGATGTGCCAGGTTGTAAGGCCTGTAATTGCTCTGTGGTACAACAGCTCAGCAGTAGAGAAAAAGAAAGAGAGCAAATAACCATTTGTAGCAGGTGACATCTAGTGAAAGAATAGCTTTTTTGATATTAGATAATTTGGACAGGGTTAAGTACCGTAGTGATTTAATGCCTCTAATATACAAATAAGGATGAAATAGTGTTGAGGCATTTGTTGACTAGTGGTAATGCAATTAAAATGCAGGTAAAGCTGTTAATGAATTGCTTCCTGAATATATTTCCAACATTATAGCAATGTTTGCTCCATCTTATGTTGTTGTTCTGTCACACCTGAACTATTTTTATTGCTGAAATCACAGTAATTCAAATTCAGCCTTTTTTTTTATTACAAATACCTTACCTCTGCAGTATTTTTTACAATTTTTGGAACAAAATCTAATAAACCAGATGAATCTTATAATAAATCTCCACTAAACAGTCCTGTCGTAAAAAAAAAAAAAAAAATAAAAAAAAAAAAAAAGCATTTTCCATTTTCCCTATTTATTGATATTTATTTATATGTATTTAATTAATTTATTTAAGCACTAGACATAAAAGGTTATTACCCTCAGTTCTAAAATCAGTTGTTAGCACCGCTCTTCTATCAGTTTGTTAAAAAGATAAAAGTAGCAGGGAGATTGTTTGAAGTCTCTTCCATGCAGAATATCAGTATTTCAGAACCATACTTTAGAAAGGGATGTAATTTTTAAACAGCAATCGTTCTTCAATTTACCGTGCTTTCCTTATGGAAATATTTTTAGTAGCAATTTTCATGTTTATACATCCGTATCCCAGAAATTACCTACTCCAGATACATTTGTAGACATCGTACTTAATTCCTAACATTGGAATAAATTGACAGATATTTTAATGCTCCAATAATCCATGTTTCAATGATTTACATAACCACAGTACTATTTTCCCTTGCCAGTAAGCACAGCAACCAAGTACCTAACTCTGAAGAAGAAAAATACTTGGGCTTTTTGAAGGAATTTTGTTTTGTAGGTAAGAAATTTCAAAGTACCCAGGAGACTGACATGGAACATAACAGGATTTCTCTTTACCAGTAGCTGCTCACTGTGAGAGTTTCATGGGTCAATAAATAATAAAAGAATTTGTATCCAGATGTGAACTCAGAACACAGGAAATAATCTCAGTGTAGCTTCTGGTTTATGACTTCAGGGAAAAGCAACAGATACCCAAGGTAGAACAACATAACAAACTGTGAAACCTTCTCACGATTCACAGCACCTATGAAAACAGAAATTACAATGGAAAGCTCTCATTAAACCAACGCTTAGATCATAATTATGTCTTAGACTTCCCGGGTGTGTTAATAAAGAAAAATTCCCTGTCAGTCTGCCCACTGATGAATGTCTTGAACCTGAAAGCAGAGGCTGTGAGGGTATCATCACAGATTGTAATGCCACCTGAAGTCACCTTACAACGTAATTCTAGTTCTCATAATCACATGCATTTCAGAGGGAGCAAAAAAATGTCACCATGAAGCGAAGCAGTATTTTCTATTATCTCACTAGCAAACAGAGGAACCCTAAAGTGGGATTAACACCAGTGTAAGTACAGTGCAAGAATTAACAGTTCTTAATCTCATTGGAGATGCTCACACATCACATACTCAAGGATTAAAACCATGCTTAACTTTCTGTATGCAGCAATTCTCTTTTGCCAAATGGTGTCTACTTCCTCAGTCTGGGAAAATACAAAAAGAGTCCTTCACCCTGTTCTTACAGCAGCTGGGTATCCTTCAGTCTGGTATTGATGTATTTGGATGTTTACTTGAGAATCTACAGCACTTGGTAGAACAGCTTTTGAAAAAAAGCTTTATACTTTTAATAATTTCAAGTGGGATTTTAGATTCTGTGTTGATCTAAATCCAATTTATAGACTGACTGGATTCTTTTTATTTTTTTCTTTTTTTTTATGTATTTCTTTTCTCAGCAAAAGCAAGGATCACTTCTTCGACTAATATCTCAATAGTGTTAATTATTTTTGTTTTCTTACAATATTAATCCAACACTGTCATATTTCTTACTAATGGGAAATATTTCAACCCTCATTAGACAAGATTACATTTCATTTTAATAGCTGTAGAGGCTGAGAAGCAGATATGAGATTGTTTGGATGTATTTCCACCTCTAAGCAGAACAGAGTTTGCAAAGAGAGATTATCAGAAGGGATTTGGAAGACAGCTAAAAATCATGACTCTTGTTGTGTTCCCTGGCATGTTCAAACAGAAGTAGTTTTTCCACATAAAAGCACTGAGAAATATTTGAGGAATTGTCAGAAAAGGCAAAGCAAACTAAGAAGAACTAGGATGATACCTTCTTCTGAGACATAGTATTTCTCAAGCCATATAATTCTGCATTAGATTATGCCTAATCTTGTATAAGTACAAGTGATAGAAATTTTCTTGAAAGTGACATTAATATGAAATATTACTTGATGGTGGAGCTAACTGCAAGAGACTAACCACAGAAGACTTACATCATATATGTTTAATGTCCATCAAATACCTAGGTATACCAGTGAACAGTGCCAAAAAAGCTCTCAGTGGAGCTTGAATACTTACTCATTCAGTAGCTTAATGCTTTAAATAACTAAGGATGAAATATGACATGTTTATTCCAGCCATCATTTCAGAAGATAGGAAAACATCTCCTCTTTCCTTATTTGTCTGACTATTCCACAGTTTAATGGTTAAATAGCTGATTTATTAAGAATTTTCCTTTGATTTTCATTTCTTGTGCAAAGATTTTATTGTATTTTCCATTAATTTGCATCATCGTCATTTGCCTTGCTCTTGTACTCTCACTTAAAAGCAGAAGACAACACATGACTCCGTGCATTTTTAATCTTTGTTTTGTCACACAGGAGCAAGCACTCAATACAACCACATAGGAATTATTTGGATGAAACTCCAGGCAACCTAACTGAAAACGTCAGATGAATGCATCAACATTCCACAGCTATCTTCTTCATGTTTAAACAAACACTGTCGTCATTTAAAACTCTGTTAACATTTGCACCCCAAACTCTGCTTTGGATGAATAACCTTATGAAAATTCAGGAAAATTCTTACTGAAGAGAACCACAGATTAGCATGAAAAAAATCGAGTGACTTGGTACAGTCAGAACTATGTATACATCTATATTGCTATAAATCACACCATACTTTTCAGTGTAATATGCTGTTTTGATTGAGGCCATAGTAGAAGCTTTCCTCTACCTTATCTTCCAGCTATGAAGACATTGACACAATCAGCCAACTGTATGTCCATGTGCTGCTTTCAATTTTTTTGCGAGCATTGCATTGTTGATCTTGATGTTGATCACGAACCGACAGCTGAGAGAAACTTACATGATAAAAATCTTCATATAAAATATCTTAGCAAAGCAGTGTTAATTCATGCTCATCTTGAAAATTTGGATTGAGAAGGGAGGTGTTCAAGAGCCATTTAGATGTTGTGCTGAAGGACATGGTTTAGTGGGGAAGTATTGGTGGTAAGTGGATGGTTGGACTGGATGGTCTTGGAGGTCTTTTCCAACCGTGGTGGTTCTGTGATTCTATAACTCTCTGAAATAAGGCTGTGGTGAGGTGGGGATCAGCCTCTTCTCTCACATAACAGTGACAAGACAAGTTAGATAACTTGAACCTGCCCTGGAGCAATTTGAGCTGGGTATTAGGAAAAATGAGAATTTATTATTGAAAAGAGTAGTCAGGCATTGGAACAGGCTGATCGAGGAGGTGGAGCACCTGGAGGTGTTCAGGCAATGTGAAGATGTGGCATTTAAGGATGTGGTTTAGTGGTCAGTATTGGTGGTAGGTGGATGCTTGGACTAGATGATCTTAATGGTATTTTACAACATTAATGATTCTATGATTCTATGATTCTATTCTATTAAGTCTATCAGTAATACTATTTATTTTATTTATTTGTTAAATTCAAGTCTGATGTCAATGCCCAAAATTGATGCTAGTTCTTCTTCATCACAGACCTGCTCTTAACAGTTTACAGGAGAGTATACTCTCAAGAGTGTTATCGAGGATGGAAAAAAGTATCATTGTGTGTGCACTGTCTGTCAAGTCTCCCTCTCTTCCTCATAACACCACTAAGGGCCCCTGTTAAATCCTGCAGGAAGGGAAATATTAATTGTTGTTGTTTAAACGGAAGAAGTGTAATTCCTTAGATTTCTAAATTACATACAACATAGCAAGATTTAGAGCAAGGTCCAGATACGGAAGCCAGTCTATGACTTCATACAGAGAGCTTTTAGTGCCAACACTTTCTTATTAAAATATACCCCGAGTGGAGATAAGGCTGTATGCACATCTTCTCCTTGAAACAGAATAAAGATTACAACAATTTATGTAGAAAATGAAATTGTCAGTGAATCATTCATGCGCTTGTTTTATGTTCTGTAATGTCTTCTTCTTAGATTAATGCCAAACGAACACTAATGAGATGTATCTAAAACAAACTAGGAAGAAGAACGTAAGACAGACGGAACAGAGAAAGGCAAATCAAAAGACAGGTTTGTGGCTTCAGAACTTTGGCTTTCTTGGTTGTCTTTCAGTCCTAAGCTCAAAATAAAATTCATTGCTGGTATACATGTGTTTACAGGGAAAAAAATGAGCAAAAGATTCATTTATATGGGACCAAACAGGTCACACATAGTTGAATTCACATGTTTCTGAGTGTTCTTTTTCAAAGAGGAATGAAACATTTTGATAAATCTTCCACAAATCTAGAACAACTTGTTGCCAGTTCAGTTGCTGTAAGCAAAGCTGAGGGAAAAAAATGGGTCTCTTGATTTGTAAGAAATCAGTTATATGTTGATTATACAGGACATGGAAGTTCCCCTCAATCCAGTAAAACTGATGTCTACAAGAAATCGCTGGATTCTCTACACCAGGGTATGGCCTAATATAAAATGGCTGAAAATAGGTGGATAGTTGTACTGGATGATCTCAGAGGTCTTTATCAACTTTGGTGATTCTATGAGATTCTAAAATAGAAACTGAGGTGAGAAGATATAAGAAAGGAAGCCATCATCCAAAACAGTGACACTAGTTCACTGCCTATGAAATCCAGCCCATTTGTGTCACACTGGCTTTAGGTACAGATCTTCAGCCACTTGGCTCATTAATACTTTCATGAAAAGGGAACCCAGGACTTTTATAGAAAGTAAACTTTTATGAGGAGTAATGGGTTAATTTGTGGTACTGCTTTTGGTATACACAGGGACAGTGAAGAAATCTCCTGAACGATAGCCATAAATGGTTTCAAAAGCCTAACAGGGCAAACATTCCTAATCAGATTGCAAAGTGTACGGAACAAGAGGAGGGAGAAATTGTAAAGGCAAATCAGATGAAAGCTTGAGTGGACTGAGAAGCCTGGAAGGGAGAGCTTTGGCTTGAATTGCATTTGAAATGAAAGGGGAAGTCATTGATGTAGAAAGATGTGAAGAGAAGCTGGCCATGATGACATCAATTAAGTGCTTCTTTCTGTGGAATTTGTGTCAAACAGCACAATTTAATGGTGTGCCTTTCTGATGAGGAGATAATTTGATGCTTGTGTTAGATGATATCTGTTTGTCTATATTTTACTAGGCATGGTTGATCATAGCTGATTTACAATTAGATTTATGAGCCCTTCTCGAGGGGTTGGGTGTTGTATGTGCATGTGCTTGTACCTTTCCTGACTATTCAGGCTTGAGCGATGCATATGTAGTGCAGGATGGGATCTATATGGAATGTGAAGGAAATGCAGCAGTAGGAAGCATGCAGTGTGGGAAGGGACTCGACAGAAGTAACTCCTGTGAAGAAGCACATACTAGCACTAGAGTTATTCTAATACTAGAACAAAAACATAAGAATAAATCTAGAATACAAACCTATGCCTCTGTGGATTCAGCCATCCTTACATCCCAGCTTCAGTATCTTTGACATTAACATAACAGACAACAGCGAGCAACCAAATTTTGTACCTCTGTGCTGCTCTTTGGAAGGAAGCTTCTGAAAGAATCTCTGTTGAACAACAGAGAATTTTCTGGTAAACACTGTTGTAAATATATAATTGAATTGCTTTCAGTGACTGCTTCAAAAGCAATATATGCTTTCAACTTTGAGAATAAAATGTTATTGCAAAATAGTCTAATAAAATGTGTGGCTTCACTGTGATTCTTGTAGCTTTTGTGTGTTCTACTGGGATTATTTTTAAAGAGTGAAACTTCATTACATTTATTAGCTCTTCAGCAAAGTAACAACGGTAATTACAAAGTCCTTCTTAAGTTAGCATGTTATTCTGATTAAATGTGGTAAACCTGCTGAGAATATCTGCTTCCTCAGATTTTCTTTCTACTTTGGCATTCTAATAGACACCCAGGGTAAAATATCCACAGCTGTGCACGGTTAAATATTTCATGCTGAGTTATGGAGAACTTCCCAGTGCGTGCATTTTCTGAGAATGGTTTGTGTAATGCTTTTGTTCTGTTTGCAAACATTACTATTAGGCTTGTTTTAAGTCTGCTTTGGAAATGAGCTTAAATCTTGACATTCTTTATGATTTTCCCTAGATAGAGAAGAAGAGCTAAAATACTGCCTGGGGGCTAAAATTTGAAGGGGAGAGATTACTACATGAGGTCCTCTTGAAAATATCTAAGTATTTGGCCATCTCAGGTATTTCATCCTAATATTTATTGGCTTAATCATATGTAATCCTACAATATGTATCCTATGTGTCTTGTAGAAATTAAACCTTTTACCTCATACAAAGATTTGTAGGATTTTACTCTATTTTACTCACCAACAACAACTGATATCTGTCCAAGACCCATGTATAAGTAGCTTTAAATATTTTTTGTGTAATAGCATATGTGAAATTTGTAGCACTGTGAGGTTACTTCAGGGCAATCTTGTATTGTGTTCTAGAAGATATTCTCTGGCTACAGAAATTCTGAAGCTATTTAAACAACTGTTATCAGATATGTTATGCACTGTTTAGGTAATTGCATTAATTTGAAACAGTGATTGCATTGGTACATTACATTTACGCTATCCCTTTCACTGTTACAAAGCTATCCCACAGAACAACTGTTCCTGTATACACTAATTTACTACGAGTGGTATTCACTGCCCCTATTAACTTAATTGATTTAACATAATCCTGTGGCTGTCTCTGCTTTTACTGCCCTGCTAAAAGTTACCTTCTGCATGGTGTCTACAAACCAAACCCTCTGGTCATAGAGTTGGTGAGGCAAAGGCTGAAGGCACTGCCAGTATACAGCTGGGTTGAAATGTGGCACATAATATAAAGAATAATTTTGAGGATTAGATTTAAAGAATCTGTCTGAAATTCAGTAGTACAATGAGCAACTTTTATTTAGAACAGAGGAACAAACAACAGTTAAATACTTTTATATGTTACAGGTATTCTCCCCAGTTATTTATTATATTGAACAATGGATATAAAGTAGCTAGGAGCAAATTAAGTTTGGAAATTAGAAGAAGGTTCATTTGAGATAATCTAATTACTTTTATAAAGAGGCATTAATTATGCAGTTCTTATGACAATGCTTACTAATCCAGTAGGCCCTTTCACAGCAATGTTATTTCTGAAAGAAAGAAGCATTTCATAACATATGGAAAGAAGTTTTTCTGTATTCTGTATTTTCTGTAAATATTCCATAATATGCTTTATAAAATCTTCTGAATATTTCTCCTGTGTGTTTTGAGAAAAGTTCCTATCTTTCTGCCTACATCCTCCTTGGTCATCTCCTACACCCAGAACTCATTCAGGAACCCTCATTGAGGGAGGATGAGAAGGAAAGGAACCAGCTGAGCAGTCCAGAGAGATTTTCCATAGTCCTCCCCCACCTTCTGAATTCTGACAGCCACAATCAACTCCCAGTGGAATGCACAAAAGAAAAGTGAAGCAAACTGAGAAATATAGAATGACTCAGTTCTTCAGCTGCTTTTTTCAGAAAGAAATAGCCAGAGCTATTAGCTAGTGCTAATTTACAGCACTAGAGGTTATGATTAGGAAAGACTAAATATAAAAAAGAAAAAGTGAAGCTCCTAGTGCCTTACCTTGTATCTCGCTCCAATTTATAGGAGGGAGAGGAGGTTCTTTTATTATCTCTATACCCGGCGTGAGATTAAGAAGCAACGGTTCAAATGTTGGTCCAACCAGTTTATTACAAAACCTGATCAGGGAAATGGGGAAGGGGAGGATGGAGACTATTATGAATTAGGATAATGGAGAAGGGAAGGAGGGCGATAGAAAAGATAGAAAAGAAGAAGCAAAGAGTCTTTATAGGCCGCAAGAGGGACGTAGTCACCACCATGGATCCAGCGAGGTTCGTAGTTCAGTCTTTGATCTTCAGTAGCGGTGGGTCGTCAGGCAGAGTTGTCCCGTTGCCAACGACGACGACGACCATGGTGATGATGGCCCTTTTTCAATGCTTCAAAGTGGTTGAGTCAGCTGTTTTTGGAGTGACAGCTCAAATCCAAAGTGGTCGAATCAGCTCTCCTTTGAGTGACAGCTCAAACCCAAGGTGGTTGAGTCAGTTCTCCTTGCAGTGGCAGCTTCTGGCTCTGGGATCTCAGCAGGAACCTCCTTTGTTCTTATCTTTCTGGCTTTGCCAGCAGATAAGAGGAAGCAGGGAGGCACCAACTTGCATCTTGCCTTCGCAAGATACAATGGTATCATCCCCCAGCATCCCATACGTAGCTGGAGCGGTTTGGCCACAGGCCAGATCTTCCGCCAGTGAACACTCCTGAGCACTCTCTTCCGCTCTTCTACAGAGCAAGCAGCTCTGGGGGAAGGGGCTTTCAAATGTTCCCAAAGCGATATCGATTGTCACACAGTTAGCACCCATCAGTTGCCTCCTTGACAAGTCACTCAGAGTCTTATCACGAGAAAAACCTCAGGAAGCAAGCTTTGAGCCAAAAAAAACTAAGAAGGATTCTCACACCTTGTTATACCATTAGGAACTCTATTCCTGCAAGTGAGGTTTTGCATAACAATCTCACGTCCTATCTGATCTTCACTAAAGATAGTCAGTTTATTACATATCCATATTAATCAAAATCTGCCATTTTCACACTTTCACACTTAAAATAATACCTATTTCTGAAATCAGAGAAGGTGTTATAGATGTTATAATGAATTCCATCATGGATTTCCTCTCTGAATAATCATTTTGCTTGCTGTGACAAGTTGTTGTGACATTATACATGACATTTGGATCCCAGCAAAGTAAGACACGTATCTGAAAATTTGGAGTTACAATACCCAAATAATATGAATTTCTGTATCTGATTAAGCAACTGCAAGAAAACCCATAACTTTCAGCAGCTACAGTTCTGGTGCTACTTTCTAAGGGTTATTAACCATCTATATACATTGAGTGAGTTGTATACATCTTTTGATCTAAAAGTTCAAAAATGACCATGAAAAGACAGATTTTGTGGAATGAAAAATGAATCAATTTGTCGCTAAATTAGGAAGACATTGTAATTTGCTAAATTAGGGAAAGAGAAGATACAATAAATGTCTCAGAATCTTTTAAATCTATTAATAAACGTTGCAGTTTTCTACTCTTCTTTAAAAAAAAAAAAAAAAAAAAAAAAAAAAAATTTTTGTAATTTGCCTATTTTTTTACTATGTTAGCAATAACTGTAACAGAGGAAGGTAAATTTTCCATGGAACATGTACACCTTTTTCACTATCCTTCTTACTTGCATTTATTAATGAGTATATTCAATAAATAACCACATGGAGATTTTATATATTGTTTAACATCAGTAAATGCCACTGTACTTTCTACATCCAACAGCATTATTATGCCTTAAATAACAGACCCGAGATGATTTGAATAAATTAAAACCAAAAGTTATTGCATCTTTGGTGTAGGGAGCTAATACGCTAGTTGGTATGTGTGCTATAGCAATATACAACATATATTTGATCATTAAAGAATAACGATGAGTAGACTGGACATTGGCAAAGAGAAAGGCAAAAAAGTTCTTCTAAGGTCTCTTTTCCTGCTATGTACAGTCACATGAAAATTTTCACTCAAATCAAAGTTTTGAAACAAACAGAACATGGTTCATCCTGTGTTAACTGCAGGGGAAAATACAAAAGTTTTAACCAGAAATGCTTGCTCTTAATCAGAAAAAATGTAATTTTGCTTTTGGTCAGTCCATGGCTGCTACTGACGTGCAAATGCATGAAGTGAGTGACTGTTTCTAAAAAGAAATTATTTTTCTACCATGTCTTTATATCTTATATGTTAGAGACAAAAAGACAGCTTATGCTTGTTCAGGGCTGCTGTCCTGTTTCTCAAAAGGAACTGAGATTATCCTGATTTATCAGGGCTGGATCAAGAAAATTAATTTTGATACTGCTGAATTAATATATTAATACCAAGGCAAATATTGACAAAGATTATAATTAATTGTTTAATAGATTTATATTAGGTCCCCTGTAACACATTAGAAGGTAAAGCAATAGTTGTCTTCTGAGAACCAGTTACATAAAAATATCAACAATCCATGGAACTAGAGCACTAACTATTTATTTCCCGGTGTACTACGTGATGTTATGATGTGGAATACTCATAACAAAAATCATAAAATCACGACAGAGGTTCATTCATGCAGGAGATGTGGCCAGAGAAGGGTGGGAGATAAGTTTTTGGCAAAGATGAAGCACTGTCAAGGTCTGAAGGCCCAAGACCTTCTGAGTACATGGGAAAGATGTATGAATTGGGAGATCCTGGATGAAGCTAATTAAGGTAATTAAGGCCTACTAGTGCATAAAGGGCTCTGACAACATCAATATTTGTTTCCTATAGCTCCTGCACTCTGTCTTGCTTATGAATTTACTGATATTATGACAGCTTGCACCATCTGAGGAATTACCTCTGTATGCAGAAGACATGGTCCATGAATAGTTATGGGTGACTATTATAGCAACACCTTGCATAAATAATTCCAAGACACTTGCTTACCTGAGAAAAAAAATGGAGTTTAATATTCTTTCTTCTCCACTGGTGTTTTAATTAGAAGTGCTTGCAAAATCAATTAAAACCTCCCTTTATGAGGAGCTGTTCTTCAGAAGCAATTAACAGAATTTCTGAAGCAATGGTATAACTATTTTCAGGGCTGTTTATACTTTTTAGACTAACAACTCTATGTACTAGTTTTACTGAAATAATGGGTTTATTGCATTGATGTAATTGTGATTTATGTGAATCAGGTGTGCCATAACTGTTGACCTTTTTTACAGCTACCAAAACTGGTAAGCCTGATGTCCCTTAAGAAAAATAGTTTGAGCTATATTTTTTTGAAGTGGCTAAAACATATTAATACCTCATTAACCTTCACTTCTCCATGCACACTCGTTAAATAAAAAAGCCTGTTACCAAGATTATTCAAGGTTAAGTGATAACTACAAGAACATAAATGAGTATAAGAATGCACAAATGCGTTCCAAGTGAGTTAAACGAGTTCTTTCTAATTTCCATTGAGAAATAGTGCACATCCCACTGGCAGATTATTTATGGTCTTCCATTGGAGGGTGCCTATCCTACTGCAGTAACAGTAACCACACATGTGACAAGCTTAATAACGTGCCAGTCTCTAGGTTGTTAACTGTTATTTTTATTATTTTCACACCTTATTGAAAGATAATTTACATAGGTATACAAGTAGGTGAATAAAGCTTAAATATACTGTGCATCAAGAGGATTTTCATCCCATACATTCTTTTTACCCTGTATTTGCTGCATTTACCAAAAGAAAACAGCTGAAAGCTCAGAATGTACTTTGAAAAATAGATATTCAGCAGCACTATCATTTTTCTTACAGTTTTGCAGGGATCACTTCCTACGATTTCCTTAATAGAAGTCATAGAAATAACATCTGGAAGTGACCTTGTCTAGGTTACCTAATTCTAGCCCCAGGCATTGGGTTGGGAAACCATCCTTGACAGACTGGTCTGTCCCAAACACAGAAGAATACTTTCCTTGTGCTTTTTGGTTTTTGTTCCCTACCCTGTGAGCAACTCAAGATGGTGAGGAAAGAAGCAGGAAGGTTCAACACACAGTTGCCTGAAATGTTTATCTTTTTCAGCTATGGCAGCTAGCATCTTAAAAGGTGGTAGAACTCTGTGATGATCATGTTTTCAGTCTCTTTCTTTCCTTCATCTTGGATATTACAGTTTGGTTCACACACACCTTTGTGGAGAAGGGGGGGTCGCCAGGTCACTGGGCAGGTGGAGGAACCTCCAGGGTGGAACAGTGTGTGCGCGTGTGTGGCGCTGCTGGGAGGAACAGGAGGTGATGCACAGAGCAGGAAGCCACTGAGGTCTGCAAAAATTTGGAGGATCTGAGAGGGGCAGGCAGCCCATGTGCCATCAAAGACAAATAAAATTTTTTCTTAGAAATTTTCACAATTAAGTATGTGGTAGATTGTTAATTGAGCACCGAGGGAGAATTTTTGACAGCTCATTTCTGCAGGAAGATCCTGATGTGCCTAGATTATTTTTTTGTGCTAGAATATGGCTACAAAATCTGGCTGTCCCAGAGATTCATGTTCTCATTACTGAAGCGATCACTCTGTGCATAGAGAAAATAGTAGTTCTTACCACTATTGTTTCTTTGTCTACTCAGTGCTGCTGCACAGCTTTTTTTTCCCCTCTCTTAACTCTAGTCTCCCTGAGGCACATACAGACATTGCTCATGGCACAGCTGTGGCATTGATGGGTCCCGTGAGGAACAACTGGAGCTGCTCTGGTCTGAAATGGAGCAGTGCTGGGTTCTGTTTGCAGAGGCCACCCCTACAGCACCTTGCTATCAAACCCTTGATGTATAAACTGTACACACTACCACAAATGCAGGTATGCAAGGAAGTGCTGACAAGGCAATACCGTTAGGAAGGTTCTCACACTTTTGTCAGAAAATCAGCCTGATCAAGCTAGAACAGGGAACAAATAAGGGAATTTAGAGGCTAGAATATTTCACAAATAAAGCATGTGAATGAGTAGATGAGGGAATACCATAATCTCTGTTCTTTGTAGTGGGACAAGGAAGAATATGGCTTCCAGTATTACCTGAGTTTGACTGTATGGACTGCAGAGGTCCCAGGTTTTAAGAATATTTTAGCTTAGTAGGAAAAAGGAATAACACTAGCATGGAATAAAAATATTATGACCCTATTCTACACAGTAGTAAATTATTTTACCCATCCCATATATTCCTGTAATTTCTCTCTCATTTGCTAGCAAACCTTTTGCTTTTACAACAAAAAAGCAAAGATTATACTGAAAGGAAAAGAAGTTGTTCACAATTGTGTTCTGTTTAATGTTTATTATGACTCAGCAATAAACACTGTGTCTCCAAAAACAAGATGTTTTCTTTTACAAGAATCAACATTTGACTAATGCTAGATTCAAGTTTCTGAGATGATGTTTCTTTGATAAGGTCATATCACTGGTTGCTTAATATTCTGTTCAACATTTGAGCGGTTTAACACAATGCTAGGAGTACCAATGTGGGAAACAAGCTGATCACAGATAAGCAAATACCTTGACAAATTTGCTAGATGCTGGCAGATTGGAGACACTTAAGTATGACAAATTTATGACATTTTGAGCATTAACTGGGAAGCCATCTGTATCACTGCAAGAAAAGGTGACTTATGTTGGAAATCAACACCATGTCAACCAAGTTACAAGACAAATTACACTGTTAGAAAACAAATTGCATGTATGATTGAGACAGGAATTGGATGTTTTGGTCTGTTGTCTCAATTTCTTATCAACTGCCTGACAGTCTTCATTTGTGATCAGAATTTCTAGTTTAAAGTCAAACACACTCAGAATTGAGAATTAGCTGGCCATGCCAAAAGACATATTCTGCCTCTCTTTAAGAAGGATGGCCAGTAAGAAACAACCAGCTGCTCCTTAGACAAGTAACTTTATAATGGGGTTAATTCCGTATGAAGTTGTCTTATACATTTGTATACATTCTTATTTCATATCTCAGTGGGGCAGTAAGTGTTGCTTTCTTACATGTTTGTTTAGTGCCTGTTATCTTTTGGATTTGATTATGCAATGCAAATATATGAATATTTGGCAAGTTGGTCATGCACTCAGATGAAGATGAGGAAAAAAACCAAAACTGTCAGGAGAACAGTTAGACACTGAAAACGCTGCCCAAAGAAGCCATGGAATCCTCATGCTTGTAGATCTTCAAACTACTGAGCAAGACACTGAGCAACCAGAAACAGCTTTAAAGTAAGTTCTTGGAATGAGCAATTTGGTTGGAGACCTCCAGAAGAACCATCCTGCCTAAATCCTGCCTAAATTTACTAATTTCAGTTAAAAACAACTGGCAACTGAATGCATTACTTTCAATTGTGTATCATTGTCTCCTACTTCTGAAATTTTCAAATAAATTATGGCAAGTCTAGTCTGCGTGTTTGAGAACATCTACGTAAATAGGGATTTTTGAAGACTAAAGAAACTGTACAGCCACTACAAAGCCAGGTTCCACTGTAACAAATCATTAGCAATTTTGGTGAGATACATTTTTCTATTCAAGTCTGAAAGTTTAACATCTGAGATAGAAACTAAATTATCCATCAGATTTCAGAATAATTTAAAACTTGTAATCATTTGGAATTACACACAGTTTCACTTCTGACAATATAACTGCCCAGCATTTCCAGATCTAGTCAGTCTTATTGATGCTGTAAGGATCATTTGTATGAATAGAAAGTGTAGTGGAAAAGCTAAGTCAGGGCTTGAACCAGAGATTGAGCACCTGGCCAGAAGGCAGGACAATCCAAGGGAGCTCAAATGCATGCAGTGTGCCTAAGTGACCAGAAGGGATGGAACTGGGATCCACCCCCTCCCAGATATCATTTAAGGGTTTGTAGTGGAGTTGAGGACTTCTTTCTGGAAATCCCTACCAACCTGAGTCCTTCCAAAGGTAAGCAGCTGTTTTTCCTTTGTTTCTGTATCCGCAGCTACTGCACTTGGGATTATCCTCACTTGCTGCAGCCTGGGTCTCTGCTACCCTGCTGTTATTGTTGTATTATCCATTGCATTATGGCAAGGCATTACTGTGACAAAATAAACTATATTACTGCATACAGGAAACACTTTTTAATTACTTAATAATTACTTCTTGAATTATTAAGAAAAGACTATAAAAACATGCTCATGTAACAGGTGTGGACACTTCTTCAGTGAGGTAACTATCTATCTCTTCTGATTATAGCAGTACATTTTAAATCACAAGTATTGAACACAAAATTGTTCGGCATGTAGTCTTGCTCCTGATTTTTCTGTGATTCTTGAAAAGATTAGAGGTCTATAGGAGGTGTCTAAGTAATCTGCACTGTTAACTGCTTTCTGTAAGATAAAGTCTTTGCACTGCCCCTACCAAGCACAAAACAAAAGGTAAATGTCAACAAGAGTTTGTCGCTGATCCCTGATCTCAGTGCAAACTCAAGCACTGTATGATAGCCCTACTTGACAACAGCAGATGAAAATATTCTCAGGAAATAAAAACTATAACAAATACTCAGTCACTTCTCCTCCTAGAAATGAAAGATGATGAATGTCCCTGTATGGGGACTGCTGAAACAAGGCCTGAATCTCTGATTAATCACCTGGGGTGAGCAATGAGTCAGCCACAGAAGCATAAGTGAAGGCAATTCACCTGTGCTGCCAGAAGGGGTGGAGCCTGGCTCCACCTCTTCTAGACCCATTTAAGAGCTGACTACCAGTGGAGAAGGATCACTTCTGGAGATCCACTCCACTGGATTTTACCACGTGAGCCCAGGATAGGGTGAATATTTTTCTTTTTTGCTCTAGTATAATAACTACATAAGCTAAGCTCTCAGATGTACTCTATCATCATTGATTGTACATTGGTGAGCCAGGCAGGCCAAATATACTTTATATCATAGCCTTTCTGTGGAATTTCTATAAATGGGTTAGGGGGGAGAACATCACCCCCTTAGGTAAAATGATCCCCGGGCAGATCTCAGGGTTTCTGGGATTTCTTTATTACCAATTAGCAACCATAGTTGAGAAATGGGGTCCCCTGCATACTATGGGGAATATTTCCCCATTCCGCATGATGGAATACTTTCAAGGGTTAGACAGAGACATCCTAACTACAAAAGAAAAGCAGTTAGCTGCATCCACAGTGGCATGGCTACTGTTAAATGCCTTAAATCAAGCTGAGATAAGATCGGACACCTTGGAAAGTGAAAATCAGCTATTAAAAGATCTTATTGAAAAATTGGAACAGGGACTTAATGTATTAACAGGGGAAAGACCAAGTTTACATTCCCTAGGTCAGGTCTACAGTATTTCAATAGATAATAACCACACCTCTGAAGTAACAGACCTGGTTGAACAGGAAAACAAAAACTCTAAGTCAGATCTAGAGGTTCCACTTATGGCAGATTCCTTGGAACTCCGTCCTATTATAACCCAAGAAACAATGAAAGTATGAGATAGACTGGTAGGGGTGCCCCTGACCAATGGCCCCTGCCCAAACACATTTACATGTAATGGCTAGGCCACATATACCAACAGAACTAAGGATAGACTCCTGGGTGGGCAGGATAAAATATCTAAAACGGTGCAGGAATTAGAAAAAGTGGGCATTTTAAGACCTGCACACAGCCCATATAACTCCCCCATACAGCCAGAGTGAAAGTTGGATGGCACATGGGGAATAACAGTGGATTACAGAGAATTAAATAAGGTTATGCCGCCTATTCATGTGGCTGTACCCAATATTGTCTCCCTAATGGATGCATTGAGTAGAGAGATAAAAACCTATCATTGTGTCTTAGATTTAGCAAATGCATTCTTCAGTATCCCAATTCCTGAAGAATCGCAAGATCAGTTTGCGTTTACGTGGGGAGGCAGGCAGTGGACCTTTCAGGTCCTGCCACAGGGGTATGTGCATTCACCAACGTATTGTCATAATCTAGCGGTGCGTGACCTGGCTGATTGGAAAAAACCTGATGTTGTTAACTTATATCATTATATTGATGATCTCCTGCTGACATCTGACTCACTGGAGGCGGTAGGACAAGTGGCAGATTCATTAACTGCCTATTTGCAATAGAGAGGATGGGCTATAAATCCTCAAAAGGTGAAAGGTCTGGGCCTGCCTGTAAAATTCCTGGGGGTGTGTCATGATTCTATGTTTTTTGGTTTTTTGGGGGGGTTCAGTATTCCACATCAAAATATCATGTAGTGTACGGGGCATTAAAATGTTAATGCCCCAATTCCAGATCCCGTGACTTCTGTAATACACAGGGATAGGTACCTGGAATCAGCCAAATCAAGCCAAATCATTTGGGTGCCGTGTAAACTCCTTTCTTGAACCTTGGATTTCAGTCATCTTTAGAGGCCGGCGAGTAGTAATAGAGACTTCCTCTTCATCACTCTCTTCTGCATGTCTCTTAGTTTTCCCTTTTGCCTTTCGCGATGGTGGTGGTTCTGAGGAGGGCCCCTCGCCTGGCTCTTCCTCCATCGCCCTTCCTCCCAGAGAGGTTTCATCCTCTTGGCTTGTTTGATGATGGTAATGAAGCTCGCCAACTAGGTGCCATTGCCAGAGATCCAGCTATTGATAGAGGAATTAGTCGATGTTCGGATGAGGCTGCCTCCCTCTGGGAACGGGTGTTAATAGCCATGAAGGAAAAGTGGCTTCAAAAATGGCTTGAAGATTGCGATGAAAAAATAGGATACAGTTGAAAAGGGTATCCAGTATTTGAGGGAAATAGGCGTGGTGGAAATGTTGTATGACCCTAACTTTGTTCCTAACCACCCACACCAAGACCACAACCCTGAAAAAGTTTGGAACACCACCAGAAGAAGCTGTGTTTCAGTACCGATTACTTCAGAAGCAGCCTGAACCCCCTCATACACGGCTAAGATCTCCTTCTCAGTTGGAGTATAGCCCTCTTCTGACCCCTTGTAGGCTCAACTCCAGAATCCCAGGGGTCGGTCTCAGGTCTCTCCTGAGGCTCTTTGCCACAAACTCCAAGTGGGACCGTTCTCTCCAGCAGCAGTATAGAGGATGTTCTTTATACCCTGTCCCGTCCGTACTGGCCGTAGGGCCACGGCACGGGCTATCTCCTGTTTAATCTGTTCAAAAGCCTGTTGCTGCTCAGGGCTCCATGTATACTAGCTTAATTGGGGCATTAACGCTTTAATGCCCCGTACACTATGTGATGTTTTGATGTGGAATACTGAAACCCAAAAAAACCCAAAAAACATAGAACAGTGACAGGGTGGTTTGATCAGGAAAGACCAAAGTATTACCTAGTGCTGTCATAGATAAGGTTCAGGTGTTCCCAGTCCCTGCAACACCGAAGCAGCCACAAGAGTTCCTAGGTATACTGGGTTATTGGCATTCCTCTATACCTCACCTAGCACAGCTGCTAAGGCCACTGTACAGACTCATAAAAAAGGGGCAGCTATGGGATTGGGGGAAAACAGAGCAGGACACTTTCCAACAGGCGAAACTGGCAGTTAAGCCCAAGCATTGGCTACATTTGATCCTACCCTCCCAGCTGAGTTACTCAAGATGGCTTTGGTTGGGGCCTGTGTCAACACCAGAGTTCTGTTTGGACCTCATTGGTTTCAGGTCTCAGGTCTGGCATGGAGCAGAAGAAAGATACAGTATGATTGAAAAACAGTTATTGGCTGCCTTTTTGGCAGTAGAGCCAATAACTCAAACGGCTGAAGTTTTAGTTAAGACCACTCTGCCGATTCGGGGGTGGGTGGAAGATCTGACCCACCTTTCTAAGACAGGGGTGGCCCAAGCACAAAAAGTGGCATGATGGGTCGTCTATCTCAGCCAAAGAGTAGTTTGTCTTCATCACCCTTGAAAGAAGAACTCCAGAAGATCCTAGGCCCAGTAACGTATCACAGTGATTCACCAAAAGAAATACTGGTCACTCCACTAGAGAAGAGTCCCATTCAGGAGGGAAATGTCCTATTCCTGAAGATGCCTGGTACGCAGATGGGTCCAGCAAGGGCAATCCAAGCAAGTGGAGAGCAATAGCATACCATCCTTCCACCGAGACAATCTGGTTCGATGAGGGGGATGGTCAGAGCAGCCAATGGGCAGAACTGCGAGCTGTGTGGATGGTTATAACCAAGGAACCCGGTGATGGTATCCTGAATATCTGCACAGATAGATGGGCTGTGTACCAGGGGCTCACTCTTTGGATTGCGCAGTGGGCCACCCAGGAATGGACTATCCATGGCCGGCTGATCTGGGGCAAGGACATGTGGTTAGACATATGGAGTACAGTCAAACACAGGACTGTACATGTCTACCATATTTCTGGTCATCAGCCCCTGCAGTCACTGGGAAATGATGAAGCCAACACACTGGCCCAACTTCAATGGATTGAGAATTCACCATCTGAGAACATTGCCCATTAGTTACATCAGAAGCTACGGCACTCGGAACAAAAGACAATGTGGGCAGCTGCTAAAGCATGGGGACTGCCCATACAGCTACCTAATAGAGCAAGCATCGCAATCCTGGCATGCCTGGACTATAAGATGAGACCAAGATCATTGCCTGAAACAACAGCCCATTTTGCTAGAGGACACCATCCTCTCTAGCCATGACAGGTCGATTACATCAGGCCCCTTCCTTGGTCTGAGGGGGTGAGGTATGCCCTGACCGGCTTTGACGCTGCCAGTGGGCTACTGCAGGCCTACCCAGTGTCGAAAGCAAACCAGGCATATACCATCAAGGCACTCACTAAACTGATGTCTGCCTACGGGACACTTCAAGTCGTCGAGAGCGACCAAGGAACTCATTTTAGTGGTGCGACGATACAACGCTGGGCAGAAGAAAATAACATCTAATGGTGATTCCACCTGCCATATAATCCAATGGGGGCAGGCCTCATTGAACGTTGTAACGGTATTCTTAAGGCTGCCATGAAGACAGACTCCCAGTCCCTGCAGGGGTGGACGAAAAGACTGTATGAAACCTTGCGGGACCTGAATGAAAGACCTCGAGATGGCAGACCCAGTGCCCTGAGAATGTTGCAGGCAACATGGGCCCCCTGCTTAGGATCCAAATTATGGGCACTGATCATCAGGTGAGACCCCAGATTGGTAATGAAAATAATCTTCTGCTCCCTGCCCCTGAGAATTTAGATCCTGGCACCTATAGAATAAAATGACCTTGGAAGGTGCAGATAGGACCCAAATGGTGTGGCCTACTTGCACCTTGGGGGGGGACTGTTGGAGATGGGAGGCTCAGTAGTCCCTCCAGTAATACGTACATGGCCTACTGATATTGTCATCAACGCTTAAATCCTCATTGCTAAAGGGACCCCCATCATGTCCCTATGGCAGATCAGGACACCTCCTTTGTTGCCTGATATCGTTATGCAGCCGCAGGCCAGAAGGTGTGGTACAGGCGGCCAGGACATGACCCAGTACAAGCAGAGGTGTTGACCCAGGATAGAAATATGGCCTGTATCTTGCCCTGGAGAGCCTTTGAGCCTTCAGGATCACCGGAGGGAACAAAATGTCATCAAAAGCATTCCAGTGTTATTGTCAGATCACATGCAACACCCAGTGGTGGTCTACATGGGACTGATGAAATATAGGGCGGACCTGCACCTCATGACTGCGTGCCTCCAGTGACATCATTGAGCACTGGCCCATAAAAGAATATCAACGTTCACCGATCATCACTCATCTTGAATCTTACCAACATGCGTTGTGATGAAATTGTATAAGTGTCACGGTATATCGGATCTCTGTATTTGAAGAAGCTTACTCTTTAGTCAGCCTAATCATTGGTTCATGCTGTGAAGGGGTGGAGTGTATGGGGACTGCTGAATCAAGGCCTGAACCTCTGACTGATCACCTGAGGTGAGCAATGAGTCAGCCACAGGAGCACAGGTGAAGGCAATTCACCTGTGCTGCCAGAAGGGGTGGAGCCTGGCTCCACCTCCCCTGGATCCCATTTAAGAGCTGACTACCAGTGGGGAAGGATCACTTCTGGAGATCCACTCTACTGGATTTTACCATGCAAGCCCAGGATACGGGTGAGTGTCCTTTTCAGCTATAGTATAATAACTACATAAGCCAAGCTCTTGGATATACTATATCATGTGTATATTCATTGATTGTACAGTCTCCCGGAAAATACGATTATGGTAGGAAAGAAGTCAGATTCGGTGAGACTGACTAGAAATTATTTTTGGAAAGAAATATTAACTATTTTGGAGAGTGATTGTGTTTAAAATACATAAAATGATGGATATTTCTTCATGATCCTTTATAAAGGCACATCTTTGCATCGGTTCATTTTCCTATGAGGAGTCTACATACTGTTAGCACAAGAAAGCAGATAGTTGTACTTAATATTTTCTTTTGGAATAAAGAATGAACTGCTCCACATTTCAATCTAATTAGTATTTATATAACTATGCTTTTTGCCATCTGAAATTAATCACTATGAATGGCATAATATACAAGTGTACACTGAAAAAAAGCAATGACAAATACTTTAAATAGCATTTAATACTACTTCTTCTCTGATAATAAGGGGATCTTATAGTTCATCAGTAACCTGATTTTGGATATCAAGGATGTTAAATTAAACAGTATTCTCAATAAAAATGATTAGTAGATCATAGGAGATATTTCTTTTGTAACTGAGTGGGGTAAAGATTCATAGCATGTAGGGTATCAAATATGAGTTTGCCTGCCATTAAAACTAATAGGTGAGATCAAAATTTTCATATGAAAATAAGATTTACTATAAAAGAACAGAACATAAGATCATTTTAGCTGGTAACCTCCCTTGAGAGGTCGATGTTAATATGCTAGATGGAAGTGAACTCTTGGGTAATACAACAACCTATTGTGAGATGACAGACTGTAGTAAAGGGAATTTCCTTCGTGACCTCTACAGCCAATTAGTTTCCTCCCTCCAGCCTGGAGTTTAATAATCTGTGTCATTATATTTCCTTGCATAGCCGGAATGCTAATGTTATTAATATTAAATTCAATCACTGTGTTAAGTTGAAGAACTGCTTCCAACATGTCATGATGTGTTCAGTTCCAGAGATTACTCTGTCAAATTCTATTGATGAGTGAATGGATAACAGCTTCTGCCAACACATGTTTAAGAACATCAAAATAATTTCACAAGGAATTGAAAAATATGCAGTGATTAAAGGGATAAGATGAAATTAATGTTTAATAAGAAGAGCGGTTACCTGCACAATTGCTGGTGGAGAATTATGTGCAGATTTCAGTGAGGTTCTCACTGAAGAAATTTTACAAGGTGATGAAGAAACCCATTTCCTTCATGGCGGAGTGGTAGTACAATGTAATTCTCAATGTCAGTCCTCCCCTCACAAACTGAAAAATGTGTTCTTGCACTGAAGAGTAAAGAAATTGCTCTGGATGTGCTTTAGTGCAGCAATAAATGCTTTGACTGGTATATGAAGTAGCAACCACAGCACTGTGATAGTCAAATTTGGAAACAGGTGGGTTTTATTTTTTTTTCTCCAGTTTAAGACTTAAGTTTTCTGATGTTACTTGCAACTTTTTGTGGATCTGGGCAAGATACAGGCAAATTTACCTTCCTTAATATTCTGCTCCCAACAACCAACAGGATACTGGAAGTGGTCTCTGAAACAGTCTTGGTGTTTTTCTGCTGTACTATACTACATGTGCAATCAGTTAAGGCTTTTTCTCACAATATCCTTTCCATCCTTCCACAGCCTGGCACAATTCTCTTGCAGTCTTCTGAGTAGTTACTGTGTTTTAGCACTTACTCCAATAGAGACTTTTTTCAAATCTAATTTCCATTTTTATTGTTTTAATGTTTATTTTTTAAGTACATTGCATGACACCTTGTACTTAGTGATATGAAAGTGCACTAACGATGAACCTCGCCTGTGGATAACAATCCATCCTCTTGCAGTTTTTGACAGAATGCCTTCCTAAAAATACTGTGGAACTTCATCTTAACCATCTATCTATATATATATGGAAAAAGAATGTTGTTTCTATCTGCTTTATTATACTTCTAGATTCTGTGTCAACCTGTCAAGTATTGACTATAATTTCTGTAAGCCACATTTAACTACTTCCAGGAAGTCAACAGGGTCAAACTGACAGTGTAAGGTGGTGGTATGAACAGACTGTACTGCATTAACTCCCTTGCTTTTCCTACTGTCAGGCCCTGAAAGAATTTTATGCAAATCTTAGGGAAAAAAAAAAGTCTCATCTTCCCAGCGAGACTGCTTTGATAGCAGATCTTTTATGTGTGAAGGAAACCACATTTGGCTTTCAGTAATGAGAGCATGACCTAGTGACTAGATCTTATTAAACACACAGAGAAGGAGATGTGATGGGAGCTAGCACCTTTCCTCCATAAATACTTTCCTGAACACTTTCTATGTATATCCCTGTGAGAAGGGATTTAAAACTTTGTTCAGAAGGTAATGTTAAAAAGAGGGTTGTTGATAGCAAACAAGAAAAACCTCAACAACTTCATCTTAGAGAAAAATCCAGTGGATGTCACTGGCTACAACTACCTGATGTTTTGTGTTTTCTGGAACATAAGTAAAGCCAGGTCAAATGGGAAGAGCTGGATATGAAGATAGAAATGTAAGTATGACAGAAAAATATTACCATAAGAAAAGCAAAGCAGGGAGGTAAAGAAGAGCATTGCATACCCAAAAATTATGCTTAAGCAACAGCTGCATAAATACTCTGCAGTATTTAAGTACCTTCAAGTTACGTACTGATCCAACAAGTTCATAATTTGTTATTGTGCTTTGATCATTTTGTAAAGCTTAAGTTACATGAAGGTTTCCTTGCAAAGTAACTGGAGATTTGAAACCATACTGCAACTTGCACGTGCCCTAAGAGACTGACATCAAAGATGTGTATCTGTACTTATAAGCTATACTTGCTTAGAAAGTTAACCTAAAATTATCGATAACATAGATGTCTTACAAGATAAAGTATTTTTTTAAGAAGTTTGTTTGGTTCTGCTTTATTTCTTTTAATTTTTGTTCCTTTCATGCAGTGAGAGCTTGTTACATCATCATCATGAAAACTTAAAAAAAAGTCCCCACATCTTCTTTACTATCACAAACAGATTCCCTGACATTGCGCTGTTAGAGAAGAGTAGATGGAATATGTGACCTTTACAGCATCAGTCATTTTTTAACTTAATTAGAAAAATCTCAGAATAGCTCCAGAGGAAAACTCTTTCACCACATTTTATGACTAGACTTTTAGTATTAAGTCTAGGATATTGAAGTATTTGAAGAAAGAGGTCACAAGTGAAGGAGAATGTACAGATATATAGAATTGTAGGCAGTAGAGACATATTATACACTCACATTAATCTTTTCAGGTGATGTGAAGTTATATGAAAATGGTTTTGTAATCATAGTACTGTAGTTCAATAATCAGTAAACATTCTGGGAAATGTTCCTTGTAATGCTGAAGAGCTGAATATACCTCTAGAAAAAAAAAAAAACTTCAAAACAGCTATAGAAGGCAATGCAAACAAACAAAGTCAGTGAAGTACCAAAGGTACAGAACTGGAAATGTAAGGACAATACTGTTCCCAGTAAGATAAAAGATAAAGTTCCCATTGACTTTTTGATTACAGTGGACTTGTACAGACAAAAATCTCTCAGTTATAACAGAGGGCCAGTTACTACCTCCAGCCAGGGAATGGGCATAATGTTTCTTACTCAGCATGAGACTAACATAAAATATAGTGAATGTTAGTTCAAAGTCTTACTGTTGCAACTATGGAATGAAGAAACAGGAAGCATCAAGTGTGGAATACCTAACTTATTGCTCTCACAAATCTATGCTCTCCTTTATAGGTATTATTCTAAAACATCTCATTTAATCTTAATTGTTAAATTGCTTTGCTGAATATTTCTACTTAATTAAAAGTAGAAAAATATATCTCTATGTTCTCATCAATGGCAACAGGGCTACCAAGGTTGCCTTCAGCTGCGAACATTTTTTTTTAAGAGGAAAAAGATTTTCTAAAGTATAATAGCTTTATGATTTAGCTTGAGATCAGAGTACAAAACTCTGTAAACTCTGATAGTACCAAATAGTATTGAAATGAGAAGAAAGGAAATGGGTCATAGTTAACTTCTCTGGTAGTCCTGCTTAATTTGACTCCACTGTAAATACTCAATGGGCCCAAGTAATCATTTGGAACTGGACTTCGGTGTATGCAAGAGCTTACAAATTTGTGAGAAAGCTGCATTAATCTACTGCTCTTAATCAGAATAACAAAGGTTCCAGTCAACTGCTACATAGCACATGAGGAGTCATTGGAATTACTTGCTGTACCTTATCCACATTGCTGTTATTCTCCTCTTCCCACCCCCAAGACACACACAGGAAACAGCTCATTGACAAGCACATTGTTTAGCAGCTTCGGGTGCCACACCTATATAAACTCGTGCCCATGCCTGTTGCATTGCCTACTACGCTACTAACCCTAACCAGGTCAGGACCAAATAACTGCATGCGTACACCAATATGATGAACAGCAAAATGAAGATTATTGCACATGAACTCTAGCTTATAAACACTAAGTGCATCGTCTACGCCCCTAAAGTGTGTGCTACACATCAATCTAACAGCTTGGGAGGTCCTGCTGCATCACACACCCAGGGGTGTCACGCAGTCACCTGCTGCAATTCCCCCGCTCCAAGCTCAATAAAACATACCCATTACAAGGCAATCTGCCAAATAATCCTACCCTAACCAATTAATAACCTATTAACTAAATGATCCCAATGTCCTAAATGTGAGATCTACATAAAGTGACATATTGAATTCTTAGACGATGCTGATTCGTTCGGCGCCTGTACGCGCCTGTACGCGCCTGTACGCGCCTGTACGCGCCTG
>NW_024884253.1:67349503-67409990 GCF_019232065.1 Centrocercus urophasianus
TGTACGCGCCTGTACGCGCCTGTACGCGCCTGTACGCGCCTGTACGCTGCTTTTCCGGTATTAATATTAGATCTAATACAACTATAACTGAACTACAACTAAATGCAGTATAGAGTTAAACATCCCCGTTTCTTTGGTGTACCATCCAAGAAGCACTTCCTGCCAGTTGTGTTCTCCATCCTTCTTTATTCTCTCTCTCGGACGTGATGCATCTCACTTTTGTCATGGTCAACTGTGATGAAGGTTTTCTGTCCACTGCCTCTGATGCATTTTAGCAGTTGGTGCAAGTTATGTCATGTTCCAACAGCTTCCTTACGAAAGCAATATTCACTCCAATTGCAGCTGGTGATAGGTCTTTAATCAGCATATAATTAGCCTGGAATAACTGATGTGATGTCACCAACACTGAAGAATGAAAGCCACATCCTACAATACTGGTAAAGTTGTAGACAGAGAGATTAGACATTAGAGTGATTGCTGATAGCTCTACTGGCACTGTCTATGAATATGAAATTACAAAGGATCCGTATACAAACAAATCCTTTCCCAATATATACCAACATTGTCTTAGGTACCTCACTGAAGCGTACCTGAAAATGACAAACATTTGTTCAATATCAAGGCAGATGTCTCAAGCTTTCAGAGTATTGCTCTCACAAACAAATCCTTGTTGCTTGTTCTCCAGGCTTCCATCTGGCCACTTGCCCTTAAGGGAACCCATTCTGATGCCCACAATGTATACTGCAGTGGATTAAGTACAATGCAGATGCATATAGGCTTATAGGCCCATTCTGGACCTCTGTTATCATTCCCTACTATCAGGAAGGTCTACAGTACTCTTCCTTCCTCTATCAGGCCAGATCTAAACTTCCTACAATCTGTTAGTGCATCCCTCTTAACTCCTAAACGCAAATTCACCTCTCTCCTTCTTTCGCTACCCTTTTCAGTCGCAACAGGAAGCTGCAGGCTCTGCATCCCTCCCTCTCTGCCCATCTCCCTTTGATCAAGCACTGACTGTTGTAGAGGCTTCCAATTGGTTGCATGCGCACTCAATCCTTTAAAAGGATATGTAGGTCAAGTCAATGGGTCCTGATACAGTGGTAGGGAGTGGGTCCAGAAACCATCATCATTTTGTCTTTCTCCGTTGGGTGCAACCTGAGCAGACAGTGCCGGCCAGATGACACCTTCCCTTTCAGGCACAATCAGGGTGGATGATGCTGGCTGGACGCTATCACCTGAGCACCTGTAAGTTGCATCGCTTCCCTTTCCTTTCTTTTTTACCACCTCCCTAACTTTTGACCAATCTGTACCCAAGCCTTTCCCACAGTCCCCACCCCCTGGGTATTACCATGCTTGTTTTCCATCTCTAGAGAGGAGGCTAGCATCCCACTCCTCCTTCCCCAGCTCACTTCTCCCCCTGCCTCCGCAGGTGGTGTTAGATTACACAGAGAAAGATACAGCAGTTGCCATGGATATGGCGGGGGGACCGTATCCCCGTATCTGTATTTCAACGACCTTGGATTCCTGCACTCGGGCAGTTTTGCAAGATAAGAGCGCATACAGTTTAGCGCTGCCTTCTTGTTTGTCTGAAGCTGGAACTGAGGGGGGAGCTGAAGATGCAGATGAGGTGTTAGGTGCCATAGTTGAGTGCATATTTGTGGTGCTCTCTTCCTCAGGGGACCTGCAAGAAAATACGCTCCCCGTGCCATTTCTCCCAGTGTTAGTAGATTCCAACCCCATCATAATACACAGCACCTCAGGAATTTTGCCCTCCTCCCTGGCCGCTCTCAGAGCTCCGAGGATCAGCTCCCAAACTTTAAGCTCTGCAGCTTTTTGCTCCTCCATCACGTGCTGCGCAAGCATGGATGTAAACGAATCCCATCTAGGGGGGTCTAGAATGTCCTGAGGCAAGATTCCACTCCTTTTCCAGGCGAGTAAGTACAGCTGCAGTGTCCTTCTCAGAAGGAGCATTCTAGCCAAAATAGTCCTTACAGAATTGAAGGATTACCTTGATAACTTGCTCCATCACCAGCACAGCGCCGATGTCCTGATCCGCGAGCAACCTGCCGCCACGTCACAGGCTATCACCACTCCCAGCTATGGGGGTTGTGCGAAGACTCAATTTCTACCTACCTGAATATATCAGTGGTCCACAGTATAGGCATATGTAGCTACCACAACTATTTACTGCCTTTTCACTGCTGTTGAAATAAATCAAAATAAATCAATTTAGCAAATGGAATCCCTCCCACCTCTCAGTACTATCCACAAATTAAGAGGACACGAAGTATCAGGTGAGGCAAATTTTAGATTCTGAATGATTTCAGGGGCGGTTTCACTCTAATTCACTGTCAGCAATATAGAGCTGAATACTGCTGGGACCAGCAGACAGTATGCATGCTTCAACCAAGTTCAACCATACTACCTGAAGAATGCATATTCTAGAATGAACACCTCAATCTAATTTTGCCTTCAGTTTTGTCTCAGATAAAGTTAGCTATTCCAATCAAAAGAGAGTTCAGTCTTGAGCTCAATGAGTAAAGTGGACAACTGGTGAACCAGAACCAAACCAGAACATAAGAATCTTGGCAAAATAAATGCTCAGTATTGTACTATAGAAAGAGACAACCATTTTGATGAGCTTCATTTTTTCCTTAGAGAATTCACTGCTTCAAATACACCCTAGGTCAGCTGAAAAAAAAAAAAAAAAAAAAAAGCATAGCACAACTTCTAGCTTTCCATTTACAGACATATCACTGTCTTATTATTACTAACAGTCAGCAAAGGATTAAGTCATAATTCTGCAGATGAAGAAGGATTCATTGCAGTGTTTGCAAAAGCTGTGAAGGCATCCTAAGCATGACAGTTTAGAGAGTTCACATCCTCTGAGACCATAGCCTCAGGGAACATTGCTCTTTTCCTTTGACATTCAGTAAATATTCACAGGAGCCTGGACAAGGGGTGAAAACACATTCTATTTGCACTCAAGAAAAAAAAAAGTCATAAAAAAAAAAAAAAAAAAGAGAATCATAAATAGAATTGTTGACAACTTCTTACTGAAAATTCTCTATCTAAATATCATATTTGCATCTATTATCACTGCTTATTTTACTATGCAGCATATTTCCCATAGTTGGATTTAACGGTAAGGTTAATAATTCAATGGATATTTTCTTTCAGGTATTACTACCTACTTTGAACACATTAACATTCTGCAGGAACCAAACTGTTAATAGTAAATAAATATACACATATAGGAAAATTCACTGTTGCTCAGAAAGTTACCATTAAGTTCAACATTAAGCAAATTCTCCAGCCGTGACTTGGACTGCTGATTTGAATATTTATTCATTTTCTATAGTGTTGTAGCCTGATATACTTGCCTCCCTGCTCTAATGCCACAAAGTAAGTGAAGTTATACATATTTAATAAAACCAGAAATGCAGTCTTGTCCTACTTCATGCATCTCCCCCACCCCAGTAAGGACAACAGGAGAGTCACTATGGACTTTAAGTTGGAAAAACTTGAAAAAAAGTGATAATAAGTATTAATATCACAAACCTCCTACATAAGTTTACTTAGCTTGAGCTAAATCAAACAGGAACGTAACAGAATTTCTTAGCTTACACTAATATCATGCTCTTGACACTGATGTATTTTGCTAAGAAAACATAACAAGAAACTCTCTTGAAAGAAAGTAATCTTTGTTCTTTTTCTCCCTCTGTCCTAGCTATGACTTTCTGGACTCTTGCTATGTTGGATCTAGGTCTGATCTAGAACTTTTGTTTGTTTTCCAATATATTAACTGGCTGACCCTCATCAGTCACAATATGCATAAGCAATATGTGCATTCATAGGTCAGATGAATAGCTATGTTCCCTTAACATATCTTAATCTTTCATTTTAAACAAATGCTTGTGAAGAAAGTACAATTACATAAGATATATAGATGTTAAGGACGGAGATTCGAGTTGACCTATCAGCTTTATTCACAAATACTTTATGAATACCTACCACACCTTCAACCTACAAGCAATTCAAAGGATGCTGATTCACATGCATGAGACATTTTAACCAGCAAGATGGGAAACCAGGGAGAAATACATGTCAAGATGAGTGCTCTTGGTAATGCTACAGAGAATGAGAAAGGCAAATTGCATTTTTCTGGAGAATAATTCTTAGGGCTAGAGTAAATCGGCAGCTGTGGACTCTTCAGCCCTGGGTAGCCCATACATCAGACCTAAATGTTCCAAGAAATCAGAGATCTAGTTGTTAGAGATTATGTAAAAAAAAAAAAACCAGTAGATGAGAGAAAAATATTGTTATACTTACTTGAGTTAGCCATTTACAATTTGATGCATTGGAGAGACCCCTCTTGCTCCTCTTCTCCTGTTGTCTTGGTCTTCAGATCATGGATACAGCACCATCTCAAAGCATGATCTGAAAAAAAAGCACCAAGGTTTTCAAAAATAAATCTTTTATGAGGAAACGTGTACACATTTTAACATTAGTTATGGTAATAGCATATGTTCTCAAGTAATAGTAAGACCCTCCAAAAATACATACTGTCCACTACTGTTTATTATTTGCAGTTTAAATTATGATAAATTGTAGAGATCTACGCAAGTAGCATTAAGTGATCAAAACAAATATACTACAGATATGGTTAAGCTCTTTATAGAGGTCTGAAAATTATTTTGTAATGAATCTTTTGCATCTGTAGTTTAATAGGCTGAAATGAATTGTAGTCATTCTAGATCTATTCAACAGATTTTAATGAATTAATAGTCTAGAATATGTAATATCAAGGATTAGGCTGTGGAGAAAAAACACCCAGAAAAACCTATACAGGAGCATATGTAAATCACACCACAATTTTCAGAAAATTCATCTAGTTCTTTTGCAAAGTGTTACTAACGAACTTGTTGTGTACAGAGTGCTATACCTAGGTTCTACATCAATCATTTCAGCAACCTAAAAAGAAGAATCGTTGTGCTATAAAACTAAAGTTCTAGCATAAGGTGCCTATTTCAATAAAGAACTGGGAGAGAAAATTGAACCAAAAATGTTACCAATTTGAATTCAGCATCTTCTTCATGCCACAATGGATATGCTCAGGTCTCAGGCTGGAAAAAGTGGTACTGACTGGTGCAATAGCATAATCTGAATTCAGATTTAAGAGTACTCCAACTGAAATGCTAGAAGAAAAAGAAGAGACCCAACACTTTTGGGGAGCAGGTATAGACAGAGGTCTAGTGTTTTAATATCCTCACTGCTACAATAGAGCAACTACTTCAGCTACTTTCTGGCCTGTGTTTTCCAAATGGCAGCTTTCAGCATTGAGATCCTGCAATTTCTTAAACAAAGAAAATAATTTTCCCTTTGTATATCAGTAAGGACCACGATCAAGAAAACTATTAAGCTTCTGCTTATTAAATACAGAGTTAAAAAGACATCTTGCAATACAGGCTTTCCAGATCTTTAGTCATTCTCATCTCTTCTTTCCTTATCTAGATCCCATGTATTAACATTCTTCTGCTTTGACATCATCACTGTGCTCAGCATTTGCTTCAGTGCCAATTCCTGTCTTCCATCTCTTCAGATTTCCATGTTTATTGATCTCACTATTACATTATTCCTTTGTGATGATCACTGCACTTAGAACTATAGTCATACTTCTGATGAAATCAATTGCCCTAGAATGACAAAAACAGCAATTTTTTTTTTTTTTTAAATTAAATATTTAGCTACCTTCAATAGAGGTTCAAATAAAGTAATATTGAAGACTATTCCTTAATTATTTTTTAAAGGAAGCAGATGATTTGTCTGCCTCTTGAAATTTATTAAGGGTAGCTATAACTACTTTTTAAGGGTAGCTATAACTACTTTTTCTGAATTATGAAAAAAAATCAACTAAAACTAAGCTGGATTTTATCACCATGATCACTGTTAAACTCAGAACCTACCTCTTTTAAAATAAATATGCACATAAGGAGAGAACAGTGTTACCTTAGTTATGTATGCAAAGCAGTCCAGAGTTCATGTACAACTTCTGTGAAGGAAACAATGTTATTATGAGACCTGTCTTAAGAAGCATACTTATACAGATAAAGAGATGTCAGATGAGTATATCTGCCAAAAGCAGTATTATAATTAAATGAAGTTTTTGACTGTTTGAGCTAAGTTTTTCATAATAGAACACACAATGTTAGACAAAAAAAGCCTGGAACAAATGAAGAGGGGAAGGAGAAGGATCTTCAGGAATAGAAGAGAAGCAGGAACCAGGACTATATTCTTATGTGGAATTAGGTGAAGGCAGTGTAGTATGTACTGTCTTCTGGGTCTTTGTCTTTTTACTCATTCTGACTGAAGTCATCCAGAGCTCAGGCTCAGCAACTTTGAAATAAGACTTGTTTTCCCTCAGTGTAGTTAACTTCGTCTGGAACTGATGTCAATCAGTAGACTTAATATTTCAGTCTTAAGATTTCATTATTAGCTTTAATACTTTAAACATGCAAGTGATATTCAATAAAACAGGATAAAACCAGTGATGTGTCAGAACAAAGTCATTCATATCTCTTGTAAGTATCAGCACTCAGTTTCTTCTCACTGTTTTGTTTTAGTACCACAAAATTTCACATTCTCCTGACAAAGTGCAATCACTACATTTAACAGTGAGTTCTCATTTTAATTATCCTGTAGAATCAGAATTGCTATAAAAAAAAACACATGTAATTCAAAAGAGTTTATCTGATATGTTCATGAACATATCGTAATTTTAACAACAAAAATAAACATAAAAAAACAAAGTAATTATTAAACATTGAAGGTGTGCTTACTGCTGTTCTGAATTCCTTTGTGCATATTTAAATCTTCCATAAACTTAGAAAGTGATTTACTAGTGTAATTTACTCTTTGGAGATGGACCACCTTCACAAGCTTAAAATTCAGACAAGGTCAGAGTGATATTTTGTTCCAGTTTACATTTTCAGCCTATATAAACCAACTACCAATTTCCCAGAAGAGAAGTAAGGGCCCTTTAGTTTCTAGGGCTTCATCGGTCTCAGTTATAAAGACAGGTACTCAGCTCAGCGTAAAAACTCCATTGCTTGGAGGACCTACAGAAAAAGAAAAGAGCTTTAAGGCCACAGGGAATGTCCAGGTGCCTCCAAAATGCACACATCTCACCAAAAGAATACCAGGCAACAGAAAGAGGGTTTTTAGGATCATGGCTTCTCAATTAGAAAAGTGAAGTCTGTTTTATTTTCCTGCTAGGCATCTGAATGCATTCTGGATCCTTTTCCAATTGTCTACTTTGCTTAGCAGCACCCTAATCGCTATGAGACTTATATCAATATGACATATTCCACCATTTTACATCAGTCTTTTACTTAGCACCGCTGGAAAAAATAAGTCCAGGTTGTCAGAATTAGACTGTTGCAGCATTCAGGTGTATCTCCACATGATTAACAGATAAGACAAACAATACACTATGAAGAATATGCTTCTTGAGTTTAACCCCCCCCCGGTGTCTAAGAAGCAGGTAATATATTTGGATGTACAAGATGTTTACGTTTGTATTCTTGTTTTTTTTTTTTTGACATATGATATTCCTAGAGTAAGTTTTGACTGCAAACACTATCCTGTATTTGTCCCTATTATCTGATATTAAAAATTCAGGACTGTGTAATCTGTTTTATGTCATGCAGTAGGAAATTTGGAATTGTATTTATTCAGTAGCTGTGAAAGAATAAGCTGTTTATTAATCTTGTCTCCTAAAACTCTAGAAATTTCAGTTCTATGTCACTTCCTGCATAACTCAGTTCTGTAAGAACTTTTTGCACTTCTGCTTTTTAAAAGCAAGTACTCACTGGGCATAAACAAATATGCTCAATCAAGTATTAGGCCACTTCTTTAAAAAAAAAAAAAAAAAAAAAAAAAGAATTCATTGATCCAGCAATGTGTAAGGACATCCATTGCCAGTGAAGTATTAGAAAGAGCTTTAGGGCAACAGTTACTGCATGTAATACAAGCTCTGCCATACAAATTCTGCTATTCTGTGAAGTGCTCTCATCAGTTTCAAGTTTCACAAAGTTACAGTATGCTCCACCTCTCCCTCATCTCCTAAGATGCAGCAGCATACTATTTTATGATGGGTTACAAGCATTTAAAAGCTACTGTTTACATTAGCATTCTTTAAGCCATTTTGTAATGCAATAAAGTGATAGAATGCATAGCAATACTAGCAGAGTAGCACAATCCTAGGTTGCAGCAAATGAGAATAAGCCCAGATGAAGCAGCTGTAGGTACAAAAACAGAGGAAGAAATACTTACCTTTGGAAGGCCTCAGATATGCAGACATCTCCAGAGAGATATCCTCTGCCTCCACTGCCAACCCTTAAATAAGGTCTGGGAAGGGGTGGATCCTGGCTCCACCTCTTCTGGTCACACAGGTGCATTGCATCGTATGAAATCACCTGGGTTGGCCCTGCCTTCCCACCAGGAGTTCAATCACTGGTTCAGGCCATGACTTAGCATGTCTGTTTCACATTTCTTTGGTCCTCCTGGCAGGCATCCTTCTAAAAAGCACTCACCAGCAATTATTGTATAAATCTGGAAAGCAGAAAGGTATAATTAGCTGGGTGGAACATAAGCAATCACAGGAACAAAGATAATCAAAGCAAATACTTTGATCTACTGTATCTTCAGTTATTGGTCTTACAAACTACTACGGAGAAAAGAATGTGATAGTGAACAGTGTTGATTCTTTAGTTCTGAACTATAGAAAGAAAAGAACTAAGTGTAAAGAAAAAATGGATACCTTTTTTATTAGTGAGATTAAATTTAAAACTTTGTAATGGTTTGAATTCATCATGTTGTTTCATGAGAAAGCTTTCATTTTAAGGGTATATAACTATACACCTAAATATGCCTTCTCTCTTACAGTTCTTTTAGCAGACATCAAAATAATAGTTATATTTGGTTATCTGCCAGAGGCGTACTAATAATGTAGTACTTCTCTTCCCTACTATACAGTTAATCAATAGTAGATCTATGTTTGCTGCTGAAACAAAGAACTTTAATATTACAAAGAGTTTGAGAGAAAAAAAAAATTAAAAATCCCCTTTTTTTTTTTTTTTTTGGTCAAAGACATACTAGGAATGAAATCAAAGCACTTTAACTAGTGCTATCCTCCCAGTGCAAATGTCAACATTTTCTCACATGAATCATAATGTACAGAGATGTGTTTAATGACCCAAAGTTCCTCTGAGATATGAATATCAAGATAGGTTGTTTTTGGCCTTTTGGAAAGCCAACCAACAGAAAGAAAGTGATGAAACCTTTTTGATTACTGTACAGCTGCTGATGGATGATCTTAATATCTTCTGTTGCTAGGTATGTTTCATGCATCACCAGGAGAGAGTTTTATTTTTATAGCAAGAATATCTAAAAACCAGAGCTAGCTGCTGAAAACAGATAATTTGTGCAAGTTAATAATAATCATCATCATCATCATCTGATTTTTTTTTTTTTTTCCCCACTAAAGAGAGAAGGGAGACTACTAACAAAGTGGATGAAAAGTATAATTCAGATGCAAATGAAGCTAACATTTTTTAATCCGGTTTGGGTCAACTGATTGGTGTTCATATTTGTTTCTTTTCCATTGTTCTTATGGTTCTTTTAAGGTGTTGGATAAGATGGTAAGTAATAGAATATATGTATTCAGTTTTGTTTTCAGTAAGCAACTAGCAAGGATGAGTTGTTTTGACAAACTGTAAATAATGCTTTAGGCTCTGTTATAAAAACAGTAGATCAAGTTCACAGACAAGACAAACATGTAACTCCCTTTGATTTCAGTAAGTTGCATTTAGTTTCATGATCTGAGATGGTGTATTTTTTGGGGGGGGTAGAGGGGTGAAGGGGAAGGAGGGCTTCATTGTATTTATCATGACTACTCCAAACTCTTTAAAGATCAGGACAAATGCACAAAAATAACAATGAAAATAAGAAAAGACTAATCAAATCTTTTAAAATTTTAAGAAGCACTCTTGTTTTGAGTCAATTCTTGTTTTAGATAAGCCTCTTTACTCATCCCTGTGGCACAGTGAAGCATTAAGCTACATTTAAATGTAAATAACTTCTGAGGTGGATTCAATTTACTTCAGTAAACAACAAGCACATGATGCATAATAAATGCAACAATACACCAAGCACCAAATTCAGAATTCTTAGCCTCCTAATTACATACAGTTCTTACATGTGATAGTTTCCTTTTTTGATGTTTTTGTATCCAAGTATGTTCAATCTATTTTTAATAAAAAAATGAGATTACTTCTGAACTTCAAATGTAAGAAGGAAATAAGGTAATATAAACACAATCTACAGGTAGTAAGAGTCAAGAATATCTACACAAATTATTCAGAAATACAGATACATTCCAGAAGCATGGGAAGGGCTTTGGATTTATCTTTGCTGATCTAAGTTCATCAATAGAATACATTATGCCATATTTGTCTTTCTGAAACTTCTGACTGGTATATAAGTGAATCATTTTCAAATTTAGGCCTCTCTGATAAGACTCCTGACTTCATATTGAAAGTACAATTATAGTTTACTTTGTTTACTTCTGAAAAGGAGAAATGTATTAGTCATTCACTGCCTGGAACAGATGGTGACTCACACTCACCAAGCGTGGGAGACAGAGTTGCTACTGTGGGTCGCAGATTTTGGGCATATGAATTGATAACATCTTGACTTATGAATATTTTTTTAGTCCATTGGAGTGAAATGCAGAAGAGATAAAAGGAAATTTACAGCATTATGAAATGAAATTGCCATTCTGGATCTACTTGAATGGCTTGCTTACTGTTGAACAAGGAGAAACATACCGTAAACAGAATTGTTTCCTGCTGGTTGACAAATTTCTGAAAATCTAAGGAATCTATGACTTAAGCAATTTTGTCTCCAATAACTTTCTCTATTGCTGGATAACAATGACATGATGTAAAATTTCTTAAAATAATTAATAGCAACCTGATAGTGCCACCAATCCTTTTTCCATCCATCCTGCCCGCACAGTAGGGTAGCCCATAGCGTTGGCACACTAGCTTAGGATCTGTGAAACCAGATTCTACTTCTAAATGGCTGTATGAACTGAAGTAAGTACTTTAGCCTGTTCTGTAGACAGAAAATGCAACTTTTTTGCCAAAATAACTTGCACTTAAATCAGAATCTACTCCCAAAGCAGAGATTTTTACCTTGGACTTAATGAAGTGTTAAAACTCCTTGCATATTTCCACTGTGTTTATTTTTCACAGAATCACAAGGTTGGAAACGACCCATAAGATCATCCAGTCCAACCATCTCCCCATCACCACTGCCACCACTAGCACTAAACCATATCACGCAGCACACAGCCTCGTGAACACTGCCAGGGACGGCGACTGCAGCACCTCCCTGGGCAGCCATTCCAGTGCCTGACTACTCTCTGAGAGAAAAAGTTCTTCCTTATGTCCAACCTAAACCTCCTCTGATACAACTTGCAGCCATTGCCCCGTGTCCTGCTCGTTGCCTGGGAGAAGAGGCCAAATCCTTCTTTACCACAACCTCCCCTCAGGAAGTTGTAGAGTGCAATGAGGTCTCCCCTGAGCCTCCTCTTCTCCAGTCTGAACAATCCCAGCTCCCTCGGCTGCTCCTCGTAAGACTTGTGCTCCAGACCCCTCACCAGTTTCTTTGCCCTTCTCTGGACACGCTCCAGGACCTCAGCACCTTTCCTGTAGTGAGGAGCCCAAAACTGAACACAGTACTCGAAGTGCGGCCTCACCAGTGCTGAATAGAGGGGGATGAACACCTCCCTGCTCCTGCTGGCCACACTGTTTCTGATGCAGGCCAGGATGCTGTTGGCCCTCTTGGCCACCTGGGCACACTGTAGGCTCATGTTCAGCCGAGCATCAACCAACACCCCCAGGTCCTTCTCTTCACATTCATCCAGTCACTCATCCCCAAGCCTGTAACACTGCCTGGGGTTGTTGTGGCCAAAGTGCAGAACCCGACACTTGGCCTTGTTGAACCTCATCCCATTCACCTCTGCCCAGTGGTCCAGCCTGTCTAAAACCTTTGAAGGGCCACCCTACCCTTAGGCAGATCAACCCCACCACCCAGCTTGGTGTCATCTGCAAACTTGCTGAGAGTGCACTCATCTCCTCATCTAGGTCATCAATAAAGATATTAAACAGGATGGGCCCCAGTACCGACCCCTGGAGGACATGACTTTTTGTGCACATATGCCTCTATTTTGTAGACTCTTTATGAAGTCTTATGTTATACCAAAGAAATACACTCTCACTTTGCCATGGTTTCCAAAAAGGGCATCCTGAGACATCCTAGAAGATTATATATTTTGGTCTACAACTTAAGTCAAAAAAGTTAAGTAATAGTTACTATTTAATTCTATGGATATAGCATTTTAGATAGTTTAGCTATAGATCTATTCACTGTACTTCCAATTCATTTTTGGATTTATTTTACACTTCCTGTAGTTTTCACAATTCCTTTACAAAACTATCTCATGGTGATTGCTCTGATTTTCAGGTTTCTCCAAATAAAAGTGAATTATCACCTCTACTACAAATAGGTCTTTTGTTTCCTTTCTCTCCATAAAATAAATGTTGGCCTTCTGAAGTCTCAGTACCATTAATTAGCAATTGAAAGTAGCAATTGTGCTTACAGCAAATGGATTTTACAGATGATGTGTTTTGTACCTTATGATATCACAAAAACCTCAATCACAAAACAATTACATCATAGATTCCTGTTCCTACTACATTTTTGAAAAAAAAAGTATATAAAGCCTATTATATAATCTAAGAATTTTAGGTTGTTATAATCACAAAATAAACAAGAGAGTTAGGCAAAGCAGACAATGAAAACAAAGGAGAATAAATAGAAAGGAGAATAAATAGAAAGCTTACCCCTATCCTGGGCTCACTCACAAAACACCAGCAAATGCAACCTCCAGAAGACATCCTTCCCCGCTGGTAGCCAGCTCTTAAATAGGCCTAGGAGGCTCCACCCCTTCCGGCAGCACAGCTGAATTGCCTTCACCTGTGCTCCTCTGGCTGACTCATGGCTCGCCTCAGGTGATCAATCAGAGGTTCGGGCCGTGACTCAGCAGTTCCCATATACCTATCAATAAATAAAATTGCAGTGTGTGCTAAATATTGAAGATTTACACCATTATGATTTTACTATAGTAAAGCTGCAATACATACATTTTTTTAGCTATTCAGTTTTGAGGTATAGCTCTTGATGGCAAAATCTAAGGGCTCCTTTTACAGACTATAGTAATAATTTGGACAGATATAACTGCTCAGTGCAAGAGAAGCTTATTACAGGTATTATGGGAAGAAAAACTTAATTTCTAAAAAACATTCATTTGTAGAGTCAGAAATCATATATTTTAGTCAGACTGCTTAGCACTGAAGACAAGTAAATAATTTACTTAGATAAATTATCTTCTTCCATTAACTGAGTGTATGCAAGTAAGATCGTATTTTTTTTTTCTGTAGTTATCCATCATTCATATTCACTCCACTCCATAAGTTTTGAGCTATTTTTCAATTTTTTAAACTGCTCTGTGAACTCTGCAAAGATGCAAGTCTAGTCTGTCAGGAGAAAAATGACTATGATTTTCAGATCATTGACTGCGTGTGGCTCATTCACAAACAAAAAAATAATATTATAAGAAAATATATTTTTCACTTGCTAGATTTCTCTCTACCAATTTCTTTGAGTAGAAGTTCTATTCTACAAATATCCAAACTAGCAAGATAATATAAAAATGCATTTATCTTATGAAGAAAGATTCATGAATTCCTTTCCCCAAATATTAGGGACAGTTATCCAATATTCATCATTTTTTATATATCACCTGATCTTTTTTTTTTTTTAAATTTTTATTTTTATTTTGATATACTTTACATTTTGCAAATCCCTTTGGAATAGCTATGTATGGTAGATAAAACTTGTACTTGCTTAATGTAAAATAGTCAGGAGCCAGACAATGCCTACAAATGCAAAGCAAAGTCTCTCTTTTTTTTTTTCTAATGAAATATTGTCTATATTCTTTTTCATTTCTTCAGCAAACAATAAGACTGTGACTGTCTCTTTCAAAACAGCTTAAGCTTGCTTTACTGTTTCTATGACTGTGGTATCTAATTCTACCCTACTAAATGTGCTGTGGCTTGTTCTTTGGAAATGAATGGTGTCTACAGATAGTGAAGCCTTTAATTACAAAATTAAATATAGTTGAAATTAATCTAGATTCTTTGCTTTAAATATATAAATCCTAGTTTGATATTTTCTGCATGTAATGATATAGAGCAATTGTGTGATTATATTCACCTGCAGGCTGGGGAAAAAAAAATACATATGGAATGACACTATTCACCAGATTTCTAGTTCTCTTTGGAAATATACTATTATTAAAAAACAAACAAACAAACAAACAAACAAACAAAAAACAAACCAGAAATTTTATATCTATATTTTAGGTCACTGAGGAAGGAGGAAGCAGTGTTATGTCTCCCTGGTTTTAATAGTGTTGTGCTGCTTGAAGCAATCTAATTTCCAGAAAAAAATTACATCCAACATACATCTGCAAATATTTGTGTCAGCACACACAACCTCTGGCCACTCTAGCAGCTCCCAGGACCAGCATGGGCAACTGTGCCCAGTGTAATTCCAAACTGCAATTCACTGAGTACAGATCTTGGCAGGTATAACCCTGACCTCTTGCATATCAGAAATTTAAAAAGTACTCCCTGTACTCCCAGGCTTATCTCTCTGGCTCTCTGGTCCCTTTACACAGAGTTAGAATAGGTTATTTCATGTACCAAATTTTCCCTAAAAGCAGCTGATACTACAGCAAAATTGAAAGATGGTAATCACATATTAAAAAAGTGAACAAACAAACAAACAAACAAACAAAAGCCACCACCAACAACAAAAAGTTACCTATCTTGTATACTTTTTAAGACACAGATTTGAAAACAGCTCTCACTTTGTTTCTCTGCTTTTAACGCTGATACTCATTCTGAATGTTACTGTGCTCCTCTTAGAGGTATGGTTGCACATGAAGACATTGATTTCCACTTGGAGGTAAATTCAGAGATGCAGCATTAACAATATCTCAGTTACATTTACGCTACGGGGGAAAGAATATCATCGGCTGTGCAGTGTAAAAATATCTTCATTCAGGCACGTGGAAGATAATTTTGTATCAATGAGAGTATCAGTTTTGCTCATCTTCAAACCTACAAAAAATTTTGAACACCACTCTTGGTTTCTTGTAAAATGGTCACAGATATAATGTGTATTCCTAACACTTAAGACTGAGCTGCCAATGATGAACATGGAAAAAGAACACCACTAGATGATGTGTCTTCTATACATAAACTTCCTTCAGAAAAGATGTTTTGATAAAAAAAAAAAAGAAATCAAGAAATCAAGCATAATCAAGCATGCCAATATAATCATACTTTAAAAGGAAGAGTAATAAGAATCATCTACATCAATTGGAAGAGCTGATTCATTCACTGAGTTCAAGAAGTCATAAATTCTAACCTACCTACACTGAAAAGTGACATGGAGATGTTGGAGTTCATGGTCTGGTCAAACAGGCTGGATCCCTTGTAACTCACCTCTGTTCTTATTCCCACTATGGTATAAAAAAAGATTTATCAATCACATGTAACCAAAGTACTAATCAGAAAGTAAATGTTTTGTCATATGAATGGAAAAAAGAAAAATGACACAACAAACAGTCAATCACTATGGTATGATTCTATTATTCTGTGAACCACAAGTAAATGTAAAACAACAACAAAAAACATCATCAACAATAAAAAGCAACCCAACAACCCACAACAATTCAATACCAGTGCAAGTAATGTCAGTCTAATATTTTATTCCACATAGCTTCTGGAAATTACAAAGATACTTTTCATAGTCAATGAAAACTAATCTGAAACAATAATTTGAATAAAAGATGATAGAAATTAAAAATGCATGCTGAGCCATAAAATCAGTGCTAGAATAAATAAATATACTGTTGAAACCTCCCTAGTTCAAACAGTGCAGTAACAGTTTAATGAGAGCAAGCATTTTGTGAACCTGTGTTTGTTTCTGTGCAAGTGGTAGTGAAACACAACACATAATGGCAGAAGCAAATTAATAAAACCATGGATGCAAGTTTCTTTTATCTTGAGAGTATTGCTATACAGTTGTTGACAGTGAAACTGACAGACCACAATATTATCAGTGGATGCTCATCGTTTCTTGAGTAAGAAAGAGCTTGGATGCAGTTGAGTGGCTTGAACATTTACCAGAACCCAGGCTTCTGGGAGAAGATTCACTAAGATCAAAACAAAAGAAACAGCAGAGAGAACCTTTTGCATTTAACATAAAAAATTCTAATGAGTCACTTGCATAATGTTTCTCAAAACTGAAATTCGTCTTTCCTCATTTCTTATGTTTGATGAAGAATCTTTAGTTTTCTTCTTTGTGATTTGAAAATACATTCACTTTATGCAGCTAAATTCTGTGAATACGTAGTATATACAATTAGATTTTGTTGTATCTTATGTTCTTTCCAAGTCTCAAAATAAATACACATTTATATACAAACTGTTTCTCAGGCCAGATTTGATATGATAAAACATGTTTTTTACTAGTTAATTATATAATTGTCACCAATTCCAAGACTCAGATGCATAATGGCTACTGCAAGAATATCACAAATAAAATCAGTGATTTCAATGCTGCAAAGAAATCTATAAATTTGTTTATCTGATTGTAAAATACATATGCTTAATCAGTATTTAATACATACAGGGCTCACTGAAGAGTTTTTGTAGCCATTAAGGAATTGGCTGCATTATTAATTGAATATGAATGTGGGAGTTAAGGATGGAAGACAAATACTTGATAGTCATTTACAAAGATGTATATATTCAATGTTGGTATTGTAAAATAAGAACAGATGAAGACAACTGAGGTAGTAAATAACTTTTTCCACAATTTCATTTACACATCAGGGAACAGACTAAAATTTCCTCATTTCCTCAGGTGACCAAATTACTTATTTGTTTGTTTCAAAGTCCTTATGAATTGATACTTCATAGATGATTGAAATTACATCATTTCAATTATTCAAATGCATACAAAAAATGCCAAGCTTTCCTTCTTTGACTTGCCTATTAATGTGTATTTCTAACACAGCCACTTGTCAACAAATACTGGCAGGAAAAATAATTTCACATATGCTATAAGCTCACTGAATCGTGCACTGTTTTTGATTTTGTTTGTTTGCTGTTTTTTGTTGTTGTTGTTGTTGTTGTTCTGTCTGGTGAACATTTAGGATTGGTTCTCTCTGGTGCTATCCCAGTACAAACATAAAGCAGAATAAACACAAGGGTGACATTTACATTATATGTCAGCATAGAAATGACATTTACATCCTCTCAGAAACCTAACATTCTGCAAGCAGAAGAGATTTTATAAAGAGGATTTGCAGAAAATGGGAACAAAGAAAGAATAATGAGACTGGGGGATTTTGATTATATACGAAATACCTGGAATAAATTTTCATAATGAAATCTGTTTTGTTACCTCATTTGGATGCTGTCCATGTGACCAAACATGAAAATGTAAGAGAGATACAGATATGTAAGTTCGTATCCTATTCCCATAGAGTTATGTCATCAATGACTTAAGCAAACTCAGGTAAACTTATCAAGAGGATAAATATCCATCTGGCACTTTGTATAAAAGCATCACAATTTCAGTTAGCTTGTATACATATATGTATTTGTAGTTGTGTTTATTTATACTTACAGAAAGATAAATGAAACACTGAAGACAGTAAGAAAATACACACTGATTCACTAACTAAAAAGAAGGTAGACTAAAGTAACAAGTTGGGTCCATTTCTGACTGTGGGAGAATCTGAAAATTTTATTTTCAAGTAAAAGTTGAGTTTTGCCAAGATACTGCCACTAACATATTTGGGGTATGGCCAGGATACACTTGCATGAACATTTTTTTAAGCGTAGCCTACAGGTACTGTACCTAAAAAGGAAAGAAAAAACTGCTTGCTAAGATCCCAGCTACGAAGCTTGGCAACTATGTAATCTCACTTTTGTTTCCTAGCTTCTCTCTAACAAGTTCAAAAGTTCAACTCAGGGCTCAACTGAAACCTCTCAAGGTCCAGCACCCATATTGATGTATTGCTTCCCTGTGTAGTGTGGATGTTGCAGTGGGACAGTGTGATCATATGTCTTTCCTCAAGCTGGTTTCTGCTATCAGATGATTAAAGACACTGAAATACCCTCTTTGTCTGCAATACATTGTTTACTTAAATGCTGGAAAGTTTTACTGTTAATATTCTTAGTTGTGAGAAAAAAGAAAAGTACTCTTCTTGTAAACTGAAGATTTTCAGTTAGTAAATGAAACCCATTTTCAATTCTGTACAGAAAAGAAAAACTCCATCACTGAAAGCACAATTTGACTTTAGGGTCACTGTCTGTATTCTGTTAGTCATAGCATTTTAAGTGTACGGTTCAGTAACACTCTGTAGGATAATAATGCATTTGTATACATATGACCCTTCAACGAAAAATGCCTGAATGGCTTCTAAGCTGTTTGCAAGGTTGGAACAGAACACTGTAGCAAAGATTTTCCTATGCAGTGTTGCTTATTTTACTTCAGTAGAAACAGCCATTGTTTTACATAATTAATCATTTATTTTATATAGTCAGCCTTCTGAATTGAACAAATTAATTTACAGTAACCACTGAAAATTTCTAACAGTTGCAACAGGGGAATCTGGTCAACTGTGCTTTATGTGCCATTAGGCCGCATGGAGATGAGAAGCAGAGAAGGAAGGAGGGAGGTGAATGGAAAATAGTGGAAGATATTTCCTGATAATAGTGATATAAAAACATATATCTGCAGCTTTGAAAGGTTGCAGGTACACTCTTTCCTTTTACTGGTGAGATGTGCCATCAAAAGCAAAGGAATATGTTCCTTATTCCTACAGCAGAAAATACAGAAGCTTTTCTCCTTTGCAGGCAATTGTGAACTAACTGAATTTCTTTTTACTCTGGAATTCCAGGTTTTGCTTTGAAGCCACCCAGATATCTAAGCCCCTTATAAGGAGATGTCCCAAAGCTTTACAATAAGTCAGTTACTCCGTTCAGACATAGCAGTAGTATTTGAAGCAATGATTAAATTGATCTGCAAAGGAAGCAAAGCACTGTGAAAGGTTAATCCCATACCAAGGATGCTGAAGTTATCTAAATTATCCAAATTCTGTTTCAAGTACAGGGTACTCTTTTTCAATTTTGCATCCTCTACACTAAATTGATGGAAATTAAAAAAACACATAATAATAAAACATATAAATAAAACTCATGCAGTGATGTATCCAATTTTTTCAAGATTTTCTATTAGCTAATAGGTCTGAAGGGCCTTTGTTCCTACTTCATATTTACAGAATCACAGAATCACAGAATCACAGAATCACCCGGGTTGGAAGGGACCTCAAGGATCATGTAGTTCCAACCCCCCTGCCTAGCAGGGCCACCAAACACACACATTCAGATCAGGTTGCCCAGGACCCTGTCCAACCTGGCCTTAAACACATCCAAGGACGGGGCATCCACAACCTCCCTGGGCAGCCCGTTCCAGGGCCTAACCACTCTCCTTGTAAATAATATTTACCACAGGTTTGTGATGAATGAATTAAATACTATATCTGCAAAGTTTTGAAAATACTATTTTTCTATTTGAAAATAGAATAGTTGCAAGTTGTAAGCATGTAAGTTCCATAGAGCATAACCTGATTTATTTATTTATTTATTTATTTATTCCTCTGTATTCTTTTAACATTACTGTAAAGACTGCTGAGGAACATGTGAGTATGCAATCCAAGCTTTTACACTGGAAGATGTCAAAAATAGTCATGCTTACATACTGACCTTGTTTTGATTTTCCTTATGTGGAAGAACATGAGGGCACTGAAGTGTCATTTTCTAGAGCTGCCCTGTTTCTGTGAAGGAATGAGGTTACCAGATTATGGGTTATTTGATCACTTGGTTGAACTTGTTCTGGTGGCAGTGCAAAGTAATCAGAAACTCCTTAAATACAAATTTCTCTAAGAATGTCTTAGAATTTTAAAATATCCATGCTTCTACATTTTATCTGTAATTCTGTGTCCTCGATGAGGACATGACAGACAAGATTATATAGGATCATTTTCTTCATCTGCACAGCCTGTGGCTGGCTTGGCAGTATGGAGTCTCTCAGAAAACAGGGATGAGGAGCTCCTCCCCTCCCTCCTTCCCCCCCTCTCCTTTCTCACTGTATGTTTAGAATAAACTGTTGCAGACCAGTTCCAACATGCCAAAGGAATGAAGTCGTAGCACTCACTACAGAGAGACCTCTGTCACACCCCGTGTTCAGTCAACTGCAAAGCACAGACATATGCAAAAGTATAGGCTTATCTTTCAAATGCATGGTTTATTACCTGGGAGCAGAATTCAGAAAACTGAATTTTTAGTTCAGAAGTTGCACCAAAAGGCAGCGCTGCTTTTCCCCCACATTCTTTATTCCTACCAGTAGCATTCAGCATAAAAAATGGGCTTCAGATAATGTCCTTGTCATTATGAAGCCTCCATGCTTCATAATGAGATGTTAGCCACTAGATGCTGCTCATGCATAGTTACACACTCTCTTACCTCCAACTTTATTGGTTCTCTCTGCTCCAAATGATACTAACTTTTGTACAGTTCTCTATTTCACAAAACTTTGTACTCTTGAATATAAAGAAATGCCAACAAGAGAAGAAAGCTCGCATTAAAAAGTTTATCTGTCAGAATAGAGATGACTCACTTAAAGCCCCTTAGAAAATCCTGTGCACACAGGGAACATTTGACCCAAATGACTGGATTTATTCTACACTTGGACAGTCATGCTTAATTTGTCATTCTCATTAGCAAGATAAAATGTTATTAGTCCTCTTTTATGCTTGCCTTTTTTTTTTTTTTTTTTTTAAGCTCAGCTGCAAGCAGAGAAACTAATTAGATAAACATTTTGACTTCTGAAAGTGAATAATTAGCAAGCAAGTTGTATAAGGATGTTTAAGATAGTACCAGCCTTCTCTTCCTTGATTTTTAAATTTCTTTTTTTATTATTATTTTTTTCTGTTTTCCTTTTAACATTGCATGCCTCATTCTTTTGGTTTTATACCTACAGCAGCAATCAATTCTGTCATGAAAATGCAGCTATAAACTTCTTCATAATAATAGCCAGGAGTGCACAGAGGAAAGGTTTTAGCATTGTAGAGTTATTCTTTTTCTTATCAAATTTTACTACACCTTCTCTCTGAAAATGTAACACCTTAATATTTATTAAATAAAAAAAAAAAGAGGCACAGTGCTTGTTATGTTTCCGTTATAATAAAAGTATTAGTGGAATCCATTCAGTGTGGCAGTCATTGCAGAGGGAATGTCACTGAAATATAAATAAGCAATTTCATTCTTCCAGTTAATTCTGATTTTCAAACGATGTTCAGTTATTTTCTCCATGATACAGTTGTATTGTAATAGACCAAGACTTGACTAAGTTGTCTTCTAGCCAATCAATGACAGAATTTCATGCCTAGTACCTAGTCTCTGTTGTTACATTATCAGTATTCGTTGCTTTCAAATTGGGAAGGTGACCTGCATAAACCAGTAGGGCAGAAGACTATTTGAATTTTAGGCTAAATGCAACTGAAAATTTGCTTAAATTTATAGGTACCTCATAAAATTAAGGACTTATCTGGAAATTGTTTAACTGTTTTTCCAGTACTACTAGCATTGATTTGAAGAGAAGCCTTGAGCCTGTACAAAAACATACCAACTAACTGTAAAAGTTTTCTTACTTGCACAGAATGATAAATAAGCACAATTTTCTGAGTCTGAGTCTCGTTGAGAAGGCTATAGTAAGAGAGCTCAGAGATAATCCTTACAGACTTAGCTAAATACTCCTTTTCTGCATTCTTGTGAGCTTCATAGCCAGGGACACCTATATCACATGCATTAAGGCATAGAGATAATAGGGGAAGAAGATAAATTGAGCACAGTATACATAGGTGAGGAATAAACAGTCACAGTAGGGTCAACCACCCTTGCTGTTCGCTATAATTGCTGCCTCGCTGCATAAATGTATTTTTGAGGGAGAATACATTGAGTGGCTTGTGCAGTCCCGCAGTACAGCATGACTTTTAGATGAAGCAGATTTGGCAAGTACTATTAGATTTGGACCTGCTAGCTGACACTGTTTACTTTGCCTAAGTATAGGCAGCTGGAAGCTAACAAACTGCACATGCATTTCATCCATACAGGGAGAGGGATGGCGGAGAAGTTAAGATAAGCATTGTTACAGAACTGAAGCAAGGAAAACTAATCTGTCAGAAACAGATGGGGATGATTCTCACAGAGCAAGAGACATATATCACCGATCAAAATAGGCTAGGAAAAAGACATGCATAAGAAAAAGCCTTGGAGATGTTTTTCTTATTGTAGAACATTTGGCAAGTCAAAGAGGTATTACAAGGTGTATTCTATGTTCTGATTAGGTCAGGTTGTAAGATAAAGCTTAAATGGGATTGACTCTCTGCAGAAAGTAAAGCCCAATTTAAAAAAGTAAATATGTCTGTGCAGCTAGTGCCCACTGATAGGACAGATTACCAGGAAAGAAAGTACTTCATATCATCTTGTAGCGTATATAAATGGATATAGATATCTAGATGGCATATATAAGTAGGTATACTCAGAGCTGCAAATATTTAGCAATATATTTATATGAAAGGAGATCACTCTACATGAGTATATCTAAGAAAGGAAATGAAATTTCACCTGCAGAAGGCCCTGATAAGAAGATCCTTCCCATACCTTTCAGTATAGCAGCTAAACGAGGTATTCTGGTAAACATAACAAGAAATATCTTGATAAAGGAAGAGGAAATGTCTTATTTTGATGGATATCAAAATCCTAAAAAAAATTATTTTCATTTACCGAAAAAATCTCTGGAATCACTAAAGTATACGATCACCAAAGGACAATAAAACATGCTATTTATTTATAATATTAAAAGCCATATGTTCCACAACAGAAGTAAAATGAAATGTATAGAAGGACCACACTGAAGGCAGTATCAATTAAAAAGCTGACTAATGAGTTTGGGCTGTTGAGTACAGGGCTGCTTAGAGTATTTTTTTACAATGAAAAAAAACAAAGAGTGAAATTAGACTAGGATGAATTTGGAAGCTTCCCAGGGTAATAAAGAGTCGCATACCATCTGTTTGAATGGGGAAAGTAACTGATTCATGTGTATTCTTCATCCAGCTGTGTAATACAGAGGTAAAGGTGTTGGTAGAAAAAAAATGGCACAAATAACATGAGTGGTGACAAATAGAAAGAACATGAAATAAATGCTAACTGGCTCTGAAGACACCTCAAATACAACCAAAGTTTGGATCAATTTTCCACATAACAGCTGTGAGAATTAGTTTTTTGCAATATCCAGAAAATTTCTAAAGAAATCTGAGAATATATTTTTCTCATTTAAAGATATGCTAGTGTGAAGAAGTTGACTATTAGGATAGCACAGGACCTAAACAATCTTAAGTTATTAAGGGCTATTAAGCGAGCTGACTAGAATTTTAAATAAAAGTGTTTCTGGTATATCCAGCAAAGAAAACATAAATAAATTTTGAGGAGTTAAATGGATGCATGGAGGCTTTGTTTCTAATTGGATGCAATAATAATTGCTGGGCATAATTTTTTTTTTTCTCCCATGTGCCCTTCTTCAGCTTCTCCTGGACAGTGTAATTAATGATGGTGAACAGTATAACACTGTATTTAATGCACATGTTTTGTATTCATGTTTGTGGAGAGCTGGATTGTGCCACACTTGAAATGAAGAATCAACCCAAGTTGCTTGTGCTTACTGATATCCTACATGCTAAATCTCATTGAAAATCTTGAGCTTGCCTCTCATATTCTAAATGCTGTGCTGCTCTGGAAGGACACATCTGCAGATCTGCTAATTGACAAGTGCCTCTTTCAGCAGCCTACATTTGTCTTCTACGTAGCTTGAGGGCCAATGCTGCCTCGCCCAAGATGCTCTCAGCAGAATTGTTCTGATCCTTCAGATGACCAGGAGAGACCTCTCATCTTTCTCAGGATGCAGAGATATAATTATGAAACTGTAAACTAGATGTGAGACTTAATTATAATGTCAAATAGATTGGATTTTAATCAGCTCTCTGGATATATGTTTAGGAAGGATTTATCAGGGCAATGACCTAATTTTAAGAGTACGGATTTCAGTTAAACGTTCAGAAAACAATTTGGTTCAGTGCCTGTAAAGAAGAGACAGATAGATATAGACCACTGCTTTTTAATGAGTCCATCTCAATCATGGCACAAGCTTTAGGAAACAAATTAATCTCTGATGTAACACTAAAGAGAATTACTGTGTAATGGTAATGATTCCAGTCTTCAGCACAGTGGAAGAAATGCTAAGAGGAGTTTGTATAGGACATGAGAGGACACTATAGCATGTAGACATGTATGTTTGAAGAAAAGTCATTGCAGGTACTCAAAGTGAGGGACAGGTGATTTATGGGGGGTATGGTTCCATCTGGACTCACTGTGTTGAGTGTGGTGGGACACAGAATCAGAAGGGTCTGCCTCACTCTGAGTAGGGGGATGTCACTCCCATGAGTAGCAAGGTCCCACAGTTCCTGCTGAGACAAGAATTCAGGAAGAACTCTGAAAAAGTTCAATCACAGTGGTCACAGGAGGCTGTAAGAAGAGAGGGCTGCTGAGAGAAATACTGCATTGATGCTGCATAGTGACCATGGGCTGCAGAAAGATCTTCTCTGTCCCTTAAGCAGGCAATGGCCTGGACTGGATCCTTCCTTTTCAGTTGCAGAACTTCTTATTGCAATTTGCTGAGCTCAGTATTAAGAGGGAACAGACACTTGGAAAGATTCTTCTTTCCAAAGACATTCATCAGTACCCTTTCTGGTCTTCCCTCTTTGGGCTTCTCTGCTTCCCATCTCTCAGTAATTACTTGAAGTAATTACTCTGAATGAAGCAGACAAGTTCAAAAACATCAATTTGATTTTGCCCAGGATTTTTTTTAAAGAAATGATCTGGTTTACAGTAATCTACCAACACTTTTAGTAACCACCTCAAATAAGCAAGCAGTAAAGATTACAAAAATCTGGCCACCACAGTGATTTTAAAGTATGGTAATACAGTAAAACCAAAGAAATGCTGCAGTTAAGGAAGACTGCACAACTGTGTGCAAAATAATTTGTAAAAAAAAAAAAGCGCAACATTAAGATAACTGCTCTGCTAATGACCATTTGAAAACACAACAAAGACATTCTATAGCAGTATCATTACAGAATCACAGGATGGCCTGGGTTGAAAGGGACTTCAAGGATCATGAATCTCCGATCCCCCTGCCACATGCAGGGCCACCAACCTCCCCATTTAATACTAGACCAGGCTGCCCTGGTCTAGTGCCCAGGTGCCCATTACATGTTAATTCTGGGGATTAGTCAGATCCGGTCACAATTTCTGTTGCAGGACTGTTTTCCTTTTGCATTTTTTTTCATAGTTTTTAAAAGAATACCATACAAGACCATAGCATGTTGGTTTGGCAGCCTGTATCTTCCCATTCCATCCAGCTGATGTTCACTTACTTTCTAGTGGGGCAGAGGATATCACATATCTTTGCCATGTTCTCAGGTTGATCAGACTGATGAATCTTTCTCCTTGGATGATGGGTTTATGCAAACTGCTTTGTGCCCTTCCAATAGCATTTATCTCTTTAAAACAGTTGGCTATGGTATAAGTGTGATGTTTCTAATAGAACAAACAAAACAGAAAAGAAAGCAGGGAAGAGAAAAAAAAAAAAAAAAAAAAAGGAAAGGGAAAAAGTAGATAAGAGGGCACCCCAAGCATTTTAGATACTATATTTTGATATGGGAAAAAATTGATTTTGGATTGTGAGGGAAGCAGAGTTGAGAAGGAATGTCTTTGAAACAGAGAAACTCTAAAGAAGTCAGGATATCTTTAAACTTTTTCTTGTTTCATTTTGTACTTAGACTGCATGCTTAAGTAATCAAGCAGCTGTGGGGTTTTTTGTTTGTTTTTTTGTTGTTTTTTTTTCCTACATGTAAAAACAAAGCTAAAAAAGCATGCTTTTCTGAATAGATTTCAAAGTATCTTTTTTGACACTCAGTGAAAATTGTTTCTTCTGTCTAAATTTCTACACTAAAATACATGCAAAAGATCAGAGCTGGACTCCATACATTGTACCTGAAAGCCATTACCAATCATAAACTCAGACCCAATGAGAGAAAAATTTACCAGGATTTTATACAGTTAAAATAAACTACTGTTCTTATAAAGTTCAAGTTTCTGGGAAAATGCAGAACTATTGTTTAATACAGTTTCCAATTCAGAAGTGTGAACGGTAATGTTCATTGGTTTAGGAAGGCGGGTAAAAGAGTATCATTGCCCACTAATAAAGAGAGATCTCAGGTTTTGTTATAAGATTATGGTGGATATATATAGTTATTTCCAGTATTTGGATTTGAGTAGAGACACTAAATTTTATATCATTCCTGGTAATATTGCACTTGAACATAACAGTCCTATTATGAACCTGGCATTCATCTGGTCATAATTCTTATGAAAAATCTCTGCAAACGATTTCCAGATGAGATTTGGGAATCATGCATGCATGTGCCAAAATTGAACAAAAGATCATTTTCATAATGTAAAAGTAAGCTTCAAAATTACTCTTAAGAGTCATAGTACATTTTATATGATGTAAACCTTTTTTATTAAGATCAATCACAGGAAGTTTTTTTTTTAATGAATATAAACCTATCTATTTCTCTAAAGGATACTCCTACATAGAAGAAAACAAGTGAAGTGTGAAAATCACAGTCTTGAACTTAAAATGTCATTAATCATATTTTTTGCAATTGCAATTCTTTGACTTTCAATATAGCAAAGATAAAAATACAAATGTAAGATTATTCTATAATAAAGCTCATGTAAATATAAATCCATAAAGCCTCAAACAGTTTTACATGGAAACTTCAAATACTCTTACAGAAAAAATGAATGGCTTTTTAATCGCCAGAGGAGTGCAATTTTAATGTTTAAGATATAGCAAAGCCTCTACTGCCATACATCATGTTTAGAAGGGTAGTTAACTAAAGAAAGGTTGGTTTGTTAATACCATATGCAAAGGTTTAAGAACAGTTTTGGGGGCATATGTGTTTTCTCGGGTTCTATTTTGTGTTGAAATCTTAGCAACAAAACATTAGAAAGCTAAAATCACATTTCATCTCTGTGTTGCAGTAGCATAAGTTTCAAATATCTTGATGTCATATCAGTGACAATGACAATGACATTGATTCACTTCAGTACACTGAGATATGAAGCTGAGCAATTCTACTAACATTGTCCTCTCACAATTGGATTCTACTCAAATTACACGGCAGGTAGCAGTGTGTTTTAATTAAGAACTGCTGCCTTAAGCTGCTGTACCACTAGTCTGAGAGAATGGGAGTTAAACTACACTGTTAAGATAAAAGAGGAGTGGAGCTGCCTGTCACATAACGAGTACATCATCCAGCTTTGGAGCAGTGCTTGAAAAGAGTGATATGCCAGGCTGCAATTGCAAGCAGAACAGTTAGGCAGTTCTATGCATAAGAGTAAAGAACAGATTTTCTATCTTTTATTGCATTTTCTATTTTACTTTAGGAAGATAAATGGAAACAAAAAGAGAGATGATTATGGGATGGTAAAGGTATTTTTGTGTGTGTGGGTAATGGGCATTTTGAAATTAGTGGTTAAAAAACACCATATACTGTGGATGGAAAAAAAGCCATTAAAAATTACACGATTTTGGCACCTCTGTCCAAAATGTCAAACAGTTTCCAACTTGTTGTCCTTGGGTTTCTGTCCCAGGTTGGGAGCCAGCACCCAGCCCCGTGAGTAGCCAGCTCACTGCCCCCACACCCAGTGAGATGGGGCTGACCAGAGGATACACAGGGATTAGAAGGTTATGGGTCAAAATAAAGACTGGGAGAACACTCCTTAGTTGCTAGAAAAACAGACTTAAGGATTTTAACTGAATTTATTGCCAAGTAGCATACATATTCTATTACTGATCTGAGTACTTGGAAACAAAGAAGAAAAACATTAAAACACCTCTTGTCTCCTTTTCCCAGCGTCTCTCCTTCTCCCTTGTCATCGCTGCAGGTCACACTCAGTCCATTCAGAGAGGCAATGAATGAGGCAGGAAGTGTTGGGTAATTGTGTAGAGATTTCTCCCTGCTGCCATTCTCACACATTTCCTATGCTCTAGAGTGGGTCCTCCACAAGATGCAGTTGTCTCAGAAATGCCTGCTCCATACTGGGTCACCCCCTCCTCTTTTCAGCCTGGAGTTTGCCCTTTCACTCCAGTGTTCTCTGTGTCTGCTCACTAGTTTCTGCCCTTCCTTTCTCAGACTCTCCCCAGTATGCTCAGCTGTGAATACTGGGCCTGGCTGTGCCCTGTCGTGGGGCCATTGGAGCCCCATACCCTCAGGAATGACACCTGGATATCCACACCTTGTACACTATCAGAGGTATATCAATAATTCCGTATGGTTATCATAAGTTGAAAGTTTGGCAAACAAGCAACACGGTAATCACACAGTCCAAAACTACCTGGGTGCATCATGGAAGAGTTAATAGAGCAACGTTTATTTCCTTGGAAGTTTGTGACTAAAACTTCTCATCAGACAGATGGGAAAACAGGCAGAAAGAAGCTGTTCTTCCCACCTCACTATCACGCATCCAAGCTGTTCATGATCTAGCAGTAAGCACCAGAAGATGGTGTTAACATCCACGCTGTTAATGGTGAGCCATCATCTGTTGCTCCCATGACGTTTCTGTTTCTGTTGCTGTGACATTTCCATTGCTGGATATTGCACCTATGGCAGCAAAGGCTGAATCTCCAGAAATTCATAATAAAGCTCTGGTACACCCTAACTGCAACTCTTCATTGGCAAACATTGCTTGGCCTGGTTAAAGACCCATCAGGGTCTGCTCAACACGACAGTGTCCAGATGGAGGGGAGTCAACAGCAGAGTAAGAACTTATATATGGTGCTCTCTGAAAATACTTTCTGGGCACTGTCAGACAAATGTGAAAGCAGTGCTATATTCTCCTATGGTAATTCAGTGTATTCTGCTCTTATTTGGTTTATATTCTACACTGTGAAGAAAATCAGATGATGCCAGCTTTACTTATCCTTCAGAACAGTTTTTCTTCAACATATTGTTGCACAGATGTGGATACTATGCATGCATCCCTTGTTATTCCAAAAAACAAAAAACAAAAAACAATGAATTCAGCATACAAAACTTTGTTTAAAAGCCATTTGGAAGATTTAATCAGAATTCCAGAGCTCAATCAGTTTCAGAAAAGTAATAAGCTATATTTTCAAGGAATCTTCTAGGAATATGATGTGCTCATTCAAATCTGGTACTTATGGCTTCAAATTATCCATTCGATCAAGACTGTCTGGCTTAAAGGAGCCTCTTAATGAATGTATGTTCTGTAACTGGTTCTCACCAATCACCACAGCACTGAACTTTCATGGTAAACTTTTATCAAAGAAAAAACAGTAAAGAGACAGGTTCTTCCTAGCCATGCAACTACATTCAATCTGATAAGTACTGAAATGTTTTAACCAAGACAGACAATCATTTTCAGAGCCAGTCACAAACATTCTTCCATTTAAGCCACATTTAAGCCAATGCTACCATCTCACTGTTTTGTATATCTTTGGAAATATGTCAAAAGTTCCATAGAAACAAGTATCTGCCTACAACAAACTTGCTGTAGAAACATATTTGCAATACTCTTAATCTGCCATTACAGTGTTGTTTTCAAAATTCATATGTCACAGTTGAATTTAACAGTCAAGATAAAGCTTATTTTCAAATTTAGTGAACCAGATTTGAACTTCATTCCTTAGATAACCATTTATTGTGGAAAATAGAACTCTAATTAATTCCATGTTTAGTTTAAAACATTTTGTTTCAGTGGTTTTTCTGCCTATGAATTTACTAAGGGCAATGTTTCAGATTATACAAGAAAGATCATGAGAAGATAATGGTAAAATCTGAGGGCAGGAAAAGAATTTCTGCCTTTATGATATAAAATACACTTTAATGCCAGTTATTCACATAGTATTGATTCTGCATAAGAGATTGCAGGATCACTGAAGATGTTCCTTATTTAAATTATAAAGTGCTACTAAGCAGGAAGTTAGAATTCCCAAATTGCTAAACCAACTAGTGAAGAAACCTATCAAACCCGATAGCTTTGGAAAATATGTTCAAAGGCTTATGAAAAAGAATTTTGATGAGGATGGAGTATGTGTTTCAGAATGCTCACATCAGAAGATGCACACCATCGGACTGTGCAGGACTGAATATAGATGATTGAAAAGCCCTTTATAAGCCTTTCTTCTGAAACTGATTTTAGTTTAGAATTAGTAAAGGTGTTAACATCAGTGCTATGTTTACATTAATGTGACTTCTTCGTAATGATAGTTTGAGATTCAACTGGGTCTGCTGACATGTTCAGCATTATAACAGGAATAAATTTCTCTGTTGTGCAGGCAAAAAGTGGAATACATTTGTCAAATTCTTCATCTCCTGTGGAGGTTCCTTTCATATAACACATGGATCTACTGAGAACAGAATTCTCTTCCTACAGTCCAGAGCTGGGCAACATGAACCAAAATAAATTAGCTCTTATTACTCAGTCAGACTTAGCTAATGCAAAAAATGAAACTTCCTTCTCCCTCGCTCCCTCTCCTCCCCACACACTTATTTGATATGTCAAATTACACTATTCAGTTCAAACACCTGGTTCTTACTGAAATAGGCTATCCCATCTCTTATTTCTTTTATGTATGGCTGCTTAGATTGCCAATAACTTCAAACGCACATTGCACTGTCCACAATAGCTAATACTATAGTCCTCCTTGCTTTGTATTTGTTTACAACTACACTGAATTCTTGTGTTTGCCAGATACCTCATGGACCGTCCAAAATAAAAGTTTTAAAATTAGGCTGCCAAACACATTTTATGATAAGTCTTTACCTAGACACCAGTCTCTAAGTCAACCAGAAAGATGTCTTGAGCATCCCAACTTTAATATTTTGCTTCTCTAAAAATGTACTTACTATGTTCACACAATTACTAATAAAGAAAAGTTCTGTAATTCTTGCACATATTGATGATATTTAAGAGTAAAAATCTCCTCTACTAAGTATTTTAGACCAACTTTGGAAAAAAATGTTTGTGCATGATTTCATCACAACACTTCAGTTAAAAAAAAAAGTGGATTAGTATTAAAATTAAAATTTTATACTGATTTTATTTTCCTTAGAATTTAATATAATATCAAATACGTATTGCTAGACAAGGTATGCCTACCTGAATTCTTATCTTTTAAGGAACAAATAATTCAGAAATAAACTCTACTATTTTGTTATTGTAACAGAACTTGCATTTACTTATTGATCCATTAAATAAGGGTCTAATTACGTTCAAAAAATTGTAATAAAAACTAACTACACTGAACAAATAAAATTAACCTACACAGTAGGTATAAATTATATTGTCTCATAGAGAACTGAGAGGGACTTTACATAAAATATTATTTATGCATTCAGAAATACTTTGGCTGGTTATCCTTGTGGTTTCATAGGTTTAAAATGCACTTACATACAGCTGAATGGAAAAACACCTGTATAAGCCTAATTGAAACTTAGTATACACAGTTAGTATTACACCAGAATATCTTACTTTAGTATTGTATCTTTATCTTCAGACTAAATTTCACTGAAGACATTTGTATGGAACCCTCATAGAGCTCTGTGAAAGAATTCTTGTGAAAACGCTACCAAAATGTCTAAATTAAATTCATTTAATATTGAATTGGTCATGGTGACTTAGGAGATTTTGATTAATTGAATGTGCATGAATATCAACATGTTAAATAGAAACACACTTTGTTACTCTAAACTCAATAACTGAGAATTTGAGCAGTGATACAATAATGACTGGCTGCACGTAGATATTACATCTCTCTTTGAAATGACATCACATACTGAAACATTTGGGGAGAACAAAAAAAAGGGGGAAAACTTCCCTGTTTTTGAAATTTCTGAAGCTTTCAATGACTATGTAGTAATCCAGGAGAAGTGAGTGGCTGACAGGGAGGGAAAAAGGAAATGAAGAGAGCTGAGAAATCTGTTGTTTCTTTTAAATTCGATTAGTTGCAGAAGGGAGCATCTCTCAGTCTACTCTATATTCTGTCACCTAGGAATTATTCCAGCATCATCTCAAAACTGACTTGCATATTTCTTCTGCACTTGAAGGGAGAAAAGTGTTTGAGGAAGAGAAGCTCTATCTGCATGAATCTCTTGAGAATGGGTGCTAATGTAATTGGCAGAGTCTGCAAGGAAAAGAGAGACAAGTTTTATTCAACAGCTCCTTAGCTATGCAAAGAACATTCAGAAAATCTATTTTATATTTATGAGAATGCCACATACTCAGAATCATAAACTTTATTTCCTGCACAATAATGGGAAAAAAAGCAAAAGACTTCCTAAGGCCAAACAAGACATAAAAGAAAAAAAAAATATATACATTTACAGATCACATTCACACAGTATTTGAAATTTGCATATTACAATATAATACAGAGAAATTGCAAATGAAGATGGTTATCATCTTAATATTAAAACCATTGACTTCTTAATGCATTTGCACATATGCACTGGTGTTTATTAATTGTGTTACATCTGATTATGCCAAAACATAATGTAGCTGATATCCCAATAAGTTCCATATTTTGTGTCTCTACAGGAAAATTTGAATTTTTTAGTATCTCTCTCATTGTTTCATCTTAGAAAAATCGTTTCTATAGTCTGTTTATTTCACTTAAACTGACAAAACAGTGTCATTTCCAGAACACTTCTGATTTCCTATCTGATTAAAAACCAAATGCTAATCCAGATAAATGATAGACATCAGTTTTTCCATGATCACTAGAACAGTGAAAAATGTTAGCACTTTCAGGTGAGATTTATAGGTGAGACATGGTATTTTTATGTAAAGCAGAAAAAAGGGAAAGCCAGTTTCAGCTTGTGAAAGGACTTGACTTTTTTTCTGCATACTTGGATTTATTTTTGGTATTATTTTTAAAACAATGTGGATGGAAGTGCTGTTTGTATTGCAGTAAATCATGATAATCATGTAGATTGTTTGTGTGCAAATATGCAAACTGGAACTGTCAGTAATGTAGCATGACATGTCATTACTGTTGATAGTGTTTGCTTATTTTAGGAATTAGTTTCAAAAGATGCATGTTGCATACTTGAGTACTACTTTGTATTTCCTATTAAGGTCACACTGACCAGAGCAATCTGCATGAATGTCTTCATCAAAAAGAAAGGAAAAAAAAAAACAAAAAAAAGCACAAGGAGATGTCCTATCACCACATTCACTCAAAATGTCAGAGGTAGTCCGGGATTTGTTTAATCAAATATGGGATGACTTATTCCAAAGATAACAGTTGTGATCTTTATTTCTGTGGCTGCTATAAGGAGATGTGTTATTTGCTATCAGCACAGCAAGAAAGCTAGTTGTCTTTAGCTGTCTCTCTGTGAACAGAAAGATAGATTCCTTTTTATCATTTCCTAGTCTAGTAAAGATGAGTACATATACTTTTCTGCCCTATTTTTCTTGGTGTTCGTTAGCTTATGAAAACAAATACAGTATTTTTATTTTGTGCTTTTCCCACTCCAGTGAATTGGTTATTATAAGAATAACTCCACTCTTCAAAAAGGTTTCTCTATCAAAATAAGTCAACGGGAGAATGGAATTAACTTTTATTAGACAGTGATTTCTTCATAGAACTTGCTGTGAGGGCAGCATAGGCATATGAGAAAAACTACACCTGTAAGCAAAGAAAAACACACATGGAAAACATTTGGGTGAGAGAGAATGGGCTCATAGTGTCCTGAGAAGAGACCTACTGGGCAGAGGGAGACCTCACAAAGGACCAGCAGATGCCTGTGTCCAGCTTCGGACTGCTATTTATCTGGTCCTCAGGATGTGGCCATCTCATTTGGAAAACAGGAGCTCAGCTGGCACTCAAACTGGTGAAAGATAACAAGAATAACAAGAAAGAATTTCATATTTATGATAGTAACAGAGCACAACAAAGATACCAACTTACTACTGAAAGTGGCTGGCAAATTAATTACAAATGACAAAGGAAATGTTGAGCTGCTTTCTTTACTTCAGTCTCCATGGATAAATTTAGACCAAAAATCTCTGTGCCATTAGGTAGTAGAGCAAATTGTAAATCCTCAAGAGATTGAATCTAGGGATCATCTGTACCAAAAGGACATGTACAAGTCTATGAGACCTGCCAGATAAGTCCAAGAATGCTAGAGGTGCTGCTGATACTGCCATTATGCAGAGCCACATTTCATCACCTTTGAAAATTCATAGAGACCAAGGGAAGTCCCTGATGATTAAGCCATTTACAGAGGAAAAAATAAAAATAAAAATAGACCAGTATGTATCCATTCAGCCTCTGGGAAAATTTTAGAACAGGTCCTTAATCAAAGCTATTTCCAGATACATGAAGGACAACATGGCGTCATGGAAAAGCTGAAAAGGATTTGTCAAGATCCACGATAGACCACCCTCATTGCCTTCTGTGACAAAACAATTTACTCACCGAATAAGAGAAAAGCTGTGAATGTCAGCTACCTTGATTATAACAAATTATCTGACACCGTCTCCCCACAATATCCTTGTAAATTGATCAGATACAGATTTGACTGCTGGACCAGAAGAAGGATGAAAAACTGGCTAACGGCCAAGCTCTGAAGTTAGTGGTTAGTGACTCAAAATCAAGCTGGCAGTCAGTCAGAAGTAAATTTTCTATGGGGTTGATATTGCATCTGATACCATTCAGTATCTATAAAACAAGGTAGATTATAAAATTGAAGTTACCCTTACCAAGTATGACAACAATCTATGAGGAAAGGCAGATATTCTGGACAGAAAAGGCACCATTCAGTAAGACTTTGAGCAGGCTGCAGGATTGGACCAACAAGAATTGTATGAGAATAATATGAATTCCTGCACCCAAGAAAGAAAATTCCTAAGCAGCAATACAGGATGAGATCTAACTTACTGCTGAAAACATCCACAGAACAGCATGCTACAAATGGGCATCCTACTTGCCATGAAAACAAACCACATCCTAGGTTGCATCAGTAAGATATTCTTGCTGATTAAAACAAGGTATGTGATTATTATTCCATTTCAATTGACACTTGTTAAGCTACACATGAAATATCAAGTATATTTTGGTCTCATCGGTTCCATTAAAAACACTGAAATGATCCAATGTATCACACCAAAATGAGTAATGAATTGGAGAACATGACATATGGAGCTGGTTTCCAGCTGATACAATTCAGAATCAAAACAGATGAGAAGTACAGAACTGGCCCAATTACAAACTGGCCCTCAGAACTGTATGTCAGCAGAAGTCCCAGAAGGAATTTACACCTGATTATTATTCAACAGGAACTTCAATGCTCTCCTTAACGATATGCTCCATAGACTAGAATTACTAGAATGACACACAGCTAAGGGATAAAAACCAGCCATTACATCAATACCTTCAGATGTTTCCAATCTTTCTGTCAGTCACTTATGTTTCAGGAAAATTATATTCTAGAAGTGCCAGATGCTTAAAGCAGAAGTAAGTGTCCTCTGTATTGGATGTTTCCTTGCTTCAAACTTCAGTGTCCATATTGGTAGCCTTTTACCATCGTTTATATTAAGATCTGTCTACATAGTTGTATGTAGTAGCAATAGCCAAGCTGTTTCTCAATAAACTGATATTAAATTTCGGACCTGAAACAGCCTAACTATAGTAACAAGGAGTATAGCCTGGAACAATATAATCTGTGCTCACAGTGCAGTTTAGCTCACTCTTATTTCCAAAAGAAACTGCCTTAAATTGCCTCGTAACAAGTAAAATTGTCTTACTGGAATTAACCTTTGGAGCTCAGGACCTGAGACCTCCGCAACATGCTATGAGTGTATGAAGTGTTGCCCAGGCTGCAGTACCAAGCTATCATCTCTTACTACACCATGTTTTTTTAAAATCATGTAAGTAAATTATTTCACTCATGTTACCTATGGAATTTCCACATTCCAGGACTTAAATATGTTACAGACTTTCATGTTTTGCCCAGATGTTTCTTTCTTTTTTTTTTGATCTCTCTCTCTCTAGTCACTTGACAGCTCTTTTTCCTCCATCTATTGAAAAAGAAAAAGAAAAAAATCAATCTAAAACATATTGATTTAAAAGAATGCATTTCCATTGAAAAGGCTTGCAAGGTCTTTGATAAATAACTACAGCTTATCTTTTATTCTCATTGCACTAGAAGTTTAAACCACAAAGAATATTCTGAGAATCCAGGAGCTTGCTGTTTTTTGTATATTCCAAAGGTGTGTGCTGGAATTAGAGTGTTTTGACCAAGATCTGTACAAAATGTGTGTTCTCCAAGAGCACAGCATGAAAAGAAGCCTAAATGTATGGCATAGTATGAGGGAAGGTTGCACTGTATGCAAACTTGGCCAGGCAGTTTGAAGCTAATTATGGGGAAAATTGATCTAAGAGTATGTCATAGAGAAAAAATCCCCTGTTCACTCAATTAAAAATTAATTAAGATATAAGTTGTTCATTTGTTTATTAATAACATGTAACTGACTAGTAACCAAATCCATTTTCAGGGTCAGTATCAGTAACACAACATAGAAATAACTATACAATCCAGTTCCAAAAACGTTGTAAGCACCTACAATTATCTAAATATATAACCAGTCAACAAACATTCTGGTCAAAAATACACATAAAATCATACCTATGGTTGCTATCACAGCCACCCCTTCATCACAGGATATATGGATTACAAGGACCATTTCAAAAATGTATTTCATTTTTGACTTTGACAAAAACTTTCATAGTCCTGTAAGGAGACATGGGTGCTTTATGGATACCTGTGCTGTTCCTCACAACCTTTTCTCACTAGTCTATATTGATGAGGAAGCGTAGCATGAGCTCATAATCACAAACCCAATGTGTGACTCCAATGAGGTTGCTGCTCTCTGGCTGAAGCAGAAGTATGATGCCAGCGCTGCAGCATCTGGCAGTGTCAAACTAGGCTGTGATTGCCCCATTTCTACTCTATCTCTTCCTCCACAATTCTTTTAAGATTATTTCTTTCTTTGTTTCAAAAGTCTCTTTAAAGTTCCTTCATTACTGTTTAATCCTAGCTGATGGCTGTCTTCCAACCAACCCTTTTTTGGCAAATACTCTTCCAGACAGTTTTGTGTATTTGATCCACACAAATGCACACACACTGTTTAACCTCACATTCTTATTAATAGGAGTTGATAGCATTTAACACTTAAGTCTTAGATGTCTTTATACAAAAGAATTGTCAAACATGAGCTGCATGAACATCACCACAATCAAACATTAAAAAGAACTTCTGAGAGCAGACATTCTTCATTGCCTAGACTTGAGCATTTTCATGATAGTAAACAAGCAGAATGCTGTAGCTTGCACTTAAAAATCCCCTAGCTTGACTATGACATAAATGTACAAGATTCCATGGTCAGAAATGCAGCATGCCTGAAATCTGAAATCACAGTCAGGAGATTTAAAATGTGTCAGTACAGGTTCACATCCAAAAGAAAAGGTGGCTTAAATATTACTCTACTACAGATGGCACTGCAAGCATATCCTTAATTGCTTATTTGCATTCACTGACTTTGTCTACTTGCTTGGATATCCAATCTTTGTGGACTAGTCTAGCCAAATAAAGAACATAAAAAGAGATATGGCTATGCTTTGTTTTTCATTCTTAAGAAAATACCCTTCCTTCATAATTATGCCTGTTTTCCAGAGGCTATTTAGTTCCAGTGACATTAATATGAACTGTAAAGTATGTTTTCATACCCCAAACAGTTTCTCCCTCCTGTTTTGAAATGCTCTGCCTGCCAAGGGAGTGTTTGAAGCATTTGCTTTTTTTTTTTTTTTTTTTTTTTTTAATGCAAAGATTCTTTTGTTGTCCTTATTTTACGATGCCAGAGAGACTGACCAAATCTGTAACTTTTTGCAGTTTTGACAGGCCAATATTCATTTTAATTACCCAATAAGCCACCTGATGCTTACTTGACAGTCTTTTGGTACACTGCGCCACTTCATGACATAATCTTAGGGTAAAATTTTGCAAGACAAATGATCATTGATTGCTGTGAAAATTCTTCCTTGTTTAAAATTATCCTTCAGAACCATCGTCCTAGACTGTAGATGAGCACCAGAGAGATAGAAGGGAAGTAGCAAGAAAGAGATGTAGTGTTAGGCTGGAGTAAGGCATATTCCTGCTTGGGCTACTTTGAGCAGGATCAAAGCCATCTTGTGAACTTCTGCTGACAAAATATATGAACTACCTTGGCCCCAGTGAGCAAACAAGCTTGTTTTAAATAATAGACTAAATCAGTGTATTAAAACATCTGTGAGACCTGCATATGAGTCTTTATTTGTTTTGACTACTACTGTTTACAATCTGTGTTACAAAAATTAAAGAGCGGATTAGGATATCATTAATGACACAGTATATATGATCATATAGGATGAGTGCCTGCTTACCAATACTATGCTTTTGCTCCCCGTATAAATCCTAGACCTTTTGTATATTGAAATGATTACACTTTATATGCATCAGGAGACAACAAAAATGCTGTGATATCAAATGGGGGATCTGGCAATTCCCCAGCTGACACGGGAAAGTGGGAACAGGATGTTGTATAATTCCAAAAGACTGTGCCTTATTAAATCTGACTAATTTCTTCTCTATTGTTATCTATTTTTAAAATGCTTACTTCTTGGTGTGTCAGATGGCACCAAAAGCTCCTCTGGGGAGGCAAGGAGTCTGTGAAATTATTACTTATTACATTATGACAATATCAATGTTTCTGCAGAATTTTATGGAGAGCATATGGCCAGTGGTGAAGGTGGGGAGCAGAAGGCAAAAAACATGATTTTTGGATAAATCTGTCTGAAAGGTGGCGTATGCACAGGGCAGGAGCAAAGAATTGGAACAAAGCACTAAGCAATGTCTGTGTCGGCCCACGACTGGCGTTATCAACTCTGCTTGTAAAATCCCTCCACAAAACTTAAATTTACAAAGAGGATGTTTGTAACAGCTTAGTACCTTGAACTAAAGGGGTGTTACTAGCCAATCTTTTGGGACTTTCAGGTAAAACATTTTTTATTTTCAGTAAGTGAAGTGGCACTCAGCTGCAAGACAGGGGACAAGTATGTTTCAAGTGAAAACACATCATGAAAACAGAAATGTAAAAACACAAAGTGAACATTAAACTCCATTTTCAGCTCTATCACAGAGAGAAAGAGAAACAATAGGAAGAAAAGGACATTATCTGGATGTGATTATGTTATTGAAAAGAACTCCTATATCACTTTGACAAACAAGAGAGGAAGTGAATAACTTTTGTTATACAACTGAGAACTTCAATACATCTGTAACTTCAGATGCCACATGTTTACCAGATTAAGTGAGCCTTGGGGTGGGGGTGACACACATCAGATTAGGTTATCACAGAACAGTACATCTAAGAAAAGGATTATCCCTTTTCTAGTTGTCATCAGCTTCAGTCACAATATCCTTATTGCATTTTCACACATTCTTTCCTAACTTCACAGAAAGCTCAAATCTGCTTAGACAGGTGCCAAGATAGGCAAGTTTTTCCCTGTCTCCCCTTACGTTTTTCTTTTTTTCTGTTTCACTGTGCTATAGCACATTCCCTATTCCTCCAGTACTTGAGCATCGCAGGGTTTGTCAGTGCACTGTTGGGGCAATTCAGTGTATGCCTGGTAGAACAAGCCATTCATAATGCAGGCCAGATACAACTACAGTATTTCCTAGGAATCTATCTGTAGCTTGGAGGGATGGAGATAACCAAAGTGGTTTGGTTCAGCTCTTCACATTTTAACAGCAGAGTGATTTGTGATCATGTGGCACGACAGTAAAATGACTGACTGTCTTACAGACTGCAAGATAACAATAAATAGTAGGACATGAAGCTAGTTGCTCTTCTTCTTTTAACAATTTAGGGGCAATAATAGACTGAGCTCCAAGGTTTTCCCCCAAAATTAGTTGGTAATATTTCTTTCCTGCCAGAGTATGTAACGTCATGAACACCACTTTGTTTCAGTTTAAATACATTTTCAAATTTCATACAACAAAATTCCCCATCTCAGGCTGTCTCTAGAGATGTCTCTGATTGCGTGAATCTTTTGCAACAATACATCTTAAAACACATTATGTAAACAATTAATATAATAATCCTAATTAACTTATGACTTTTTGCCCTTCGTGGTGTGATTTTTTTTTTTTTTTTGACATTATATATGTTTAGCACCTAATTATTTAGTATGCATTAAACTTACTTGCTTTGTGAATTATGATAGAAGAATTTGACTTTTCAGCTTTTGACATGCCAGGTTGGACTAATTGCAATTCTAGTAAGCTTAACATTTTAACCACACACACTACTTTTCCTAAAGTAATTTTTAAATTTTACATAGGAAAAGAATTTTATGCACTGAATTTGTTTAACTTCAATGTTCTGGATCCAGTTACAGCCTCACTGCGATGTTATCCTCTGTTATCAAGTTGTCATTTCCTATTAGGCTCCTCACATTCCTTGATGAAACAGCCCATTTTGTGTTATCAAAGAAAAATGTGCTTGATTGTATGTTTGCACCTCTCTCACAGAGATGATCAAACTGCATCACATTGGTTAACATTATGTCTGCTGGGTAAAACGAGGTGTGAGAGGAAGCAAGTTAGTAGGACACACTGGTACTGGTATCACTTGATCTCAGATGTTGACTGCTTACCTAGCTCAGAGCTTTGCTCTGATTTCTCACCTCCTCTCCTCAGTCCATGCTCTCAAACAAAATGATTTTCTAGACTGTTTCAAGAAACCTAGACACTCCTGGTTTAAAATCTGTCTTCTAATGCATGAATGGTGGAAACCTTAACTGAAAGTCTATCCTAGTTGGAAGAGGAAAAGCCTGTCTGTCTAATTCAGAGGATTATTCTTCTGTGTACTCATACAAGCATTACCCTAGTCCTTCCTGGACAGCAAACTATACAGGGAACTTATGCTGTGATTGTCCACCAGAATTCTCCCTTTTCATACTCTGTAGGTGTCAGGATGGGGTTTCCTGACTACCTGCGGTGCAAATCACTTCTGTAGGATTTCACATTGCATTCTTTGTTATGGCCTTGACTTCAAACAACTAGATATATCTTTCCCACTCACTGGAAGAAAGTCAAAACACCTAATAAGGTTTAATCAAATATAAGTTACATTAGACAGGGAAAAAATGACATGGGAATATATATAAGAAATAATTACCTCAGGACATTCTATATCTTTTTGAAACAATTTCCACGGGCTCTCTAAAAGAACATCAAGTTAATTATTTTTCTTAAATCAAATGCTGGTAAGAGATATCCAAACAGATTTAATAAACATATACAGTTGTTGGATATTTTTTAAAATGAGAACAGAAGACTCTTTCAAAAGCCTGGGAGTAGGGCAGAGGAGGAGGTCCCCTCCCAGCACACCCCTTGCCCTCTCTCATGGAGTGCTCGGAGGGGCAGCCTCTCATTGGTATCCTCTGCTTGTCCTCCTCAAAAACCACTTTTCTTATCTTTCCAGGGAGTCTCTGCCCCAGGGGAGATACTTTCCCACAGGTCTACATAGAGCAGAGTTACTCTGGTCCTTAATGTGGTTTACCAGTACAACTTCAGCAGTGCAGCTGTAACAGTCAGTATCTTTTGTGTTCCCATTCACTCTTCATTCATATCAGTACAAAGGTTTTTAATGCCATTTTCCACAGTCCTGAAAGGTTCCCACCTTTATTTAGTTCCAGTACATTGCAGGTACCTTGGTATTTGCTGGCAAAAAATGACAGCTTAATATTTTAAGGTGCATACATTTTCTTCTAAAAAATCTTACCATGCCCCTCAGCATTTCAGCAGTACATTAAGGTAAGTCTTTGACCCCTTAGGCCCAGGATTACAATTCACTTATTTCTATGAAGTCATTTTGGCTATAAATTCTAATTTGATCCAATCTCCATATTCTATTCCTCTATTTTATTGGATTCTTGTGAGTGGGATGGCATTCTGTTCCACTTTCATGCCCTGATATTCACCCACTTTATCTCTTTTTTATCTAGTATGAAGGGCAAGTCTTGCTTGACCAACATGATAGCCTTTTATGAAGATGTAACTAGGTGGACAGGTGAAGGTAAAGCAGTGGATGTGGTCTTGGTCTATCTTGATTTTAGTAAAGCTTTTGACACTGTGTCCTGAAAATATTTACTTTCCAGAAAAAGAAGAAAATATTTACTTTCCAGTCAAAAACTTGTATCAAAATTTGTACATACAATTGCAGTGCCTCAATTTTCTTTATCCCACTTATATTTTTTTTTTCTTGAAGTAAAATAATGTTTAATCAATCCCAGAAGAAATCTTAATTACCGACAGTTGTTACTCTTTTCCCGTACATGTATTTTACAGTGAAATTCTTGGCCGTCAAAAGTGGCACGTAACTTTATCCCTCAAAGTGCTGCCAGGTCCACTTTGATTCTTTCACTCTGTTACAATGAGAAATGTCTTCTGGAAATCATTCTTATTCATGTTATGTGTTGCCAGATTGCAAGCCTAGCATTTATTCCCAGACCTGGATGTACGTGGCTCCACTGTGAAGCTAAATGTCCTGTAAAATAATATTTGTGTGGAAACAGTTGGAAGTCTAGATCTTTTCAGATTAAACAGAAAGAGCCTGGTTAATCTTCTGGAGATTCTGAACATGTGGTTGTAGGAGAGGAGATCCTTAATAACCCTGAAGGAAAGAAAAGCACATCCTAGTTGTTGGGAAAAAATGTTCAAATAGACTTGCACAATTATCTTTATCGCAGAAAGTGATGGAGTATAGTCTTTAGCTTTCTTTATTTGAATGAAGGGAGAGTCCCTGGGAACAGTCCCCACAGGGTCTCTCAAAGTATTGGAGCACTCAGTCTCCTCTTATCCCTACTTCCCTATTGTATTGTCCCTCCTCCTTTCCTCGTTGGCTGAAGTACTTGGAGTTTGCAGACTTCCCAGACCACACGATGCATGTTTCCCCCAGTATATGATTTCCCCTTTGTATCATTCATGACTTGCGTAATTAACTCCAACTTTATGCTGCCCAGGGTAGAGAAGTTAATATTAATTAGCCCATTCAGCTTGACCAGTAAGTACAAAGTCCGTAAGTTCAAGTTTTTGATTGACCTTTGAAGCCTTGTTTGTTGAGACTTCACAAAGTACAGACATCAAGCAAAGAGGAATTCATAAGCCTCTGCACAACTTGTTTTCAAGAGTCTGTAGTCAAAAGACATGATTCTTGAGAAAGAAAATGGGGAAGTTAATTAATTAAAGGAAAATTCAATCTCAAACACAATGGTAGGAAAAAACTGTAGTGGTAGTATAAATTGTAGTGGTAGTATTCAAAGAGATACTCTATTCTTCATGAAGAATATTATGGTTCTCTACTTTGCCATGCAAGCTGTTAAAATATTTGTATTTCTCCTGCCTTCCTCATACTGCAACAGGTGAAAAAACAGTATCTGTAGATTTGGGGATAAGCTAATTTTAGCTGAGCAGTTGTTCAAAGAAAGCAACCCAAAAGTACACATAGAAATAAACATAATTTCCATTAGGGCAAGATGTCTTTCAGTTGAAAAAGCATTTTGACTAATCCCTGAAATCCTTAAAAAAAAAAAAGATGAAAATGAAAGAGTGAATTTGAGCAAAAGAGAAAGAGATGGACAACATAGATAGCAGAATAAGCTTCAGTATTGAAATTGAATGGGTATATGATCTAGAAACTTTGTGCTCAAAGAGGTATTTTACGGAAATTGGAACTAGTAGTTTGATATTGAAAATAGGTCAACTGACTCTGCACTTTGAAGGCACAGTCCATTTAGCCAAGGAAATGCACACAGAGGGCTCTTTATGAGGTCACCTCTCAATGGAGAATAAAAAAATCTAGCAGAAGAAAAAAAATCGTAACTTCTGTACTGTGACATAGAGTCCTTTTGACCTTGAATAAATCTTATGTATCAATTAAGCTAGGAAAAGTAGTAGAACTTTCAGAAATCTAAAGAAAAGCTGTAGGAGTTCTGGTACTGAAATTGTTTTGATAGACTAACACAGTGAACATAATACCGCTTTTTTTTTTATATTTTACATCGATAGGACTTCTGACAACAATAGAATCTAAAGAAAGACAGCAAGCCTAATAGATACAACAAAAATTGTTCCCATAGTACACGTAAGAGCTAACTTTCTTGCACTTCCTGTGGATGTAGAAAGTAAATATTTTATACCAGTTTTTCTTTCAAAACTAAGAAATCATCACGATCATGACACTGGAGATCAACCAAATTCTGCTGGAATTGATCTCCTTTATACACTTTACAAACCCAAGTTTTCTTTCTAGCAAATAGGTATCATGCATAAGACAACCATGCAAATAAGTGGATTTTGCTTTCTGGGCACTCTTATGTATAGAACCAGAACACTCTACTCACATATCAAACAACCCTAAGCAAGAGCACATTAAGGTTTTTTTTCTTCTTAGGAGAAAGGATGTGAGCTGTATGATGAGATTTCCCTAAAAGAACTCTACAGCCTTCCAAAGTTGATATCCTTTGTCCTTGCCAAGGACCAAAGAGCACTGGAAATATGCTCTATGCATCCAAAAGAAGGTTTTGTAAATAATTTTTGCACCAAATCACTGAATCGAAAGAAATTTCCCCAGCACCCAATGCACACATATAAATCTGGTAGCTATGAAGAGGCTCATTTGTTCGAGGGTTTAAACTTGTATAAATAAGGCAAGCAGCACAACACCTGATAGTATGAGATCATTTAACAAGCTCGTTCCCTCGGGATAATGAAGAGCTTAAAGGAATCCATTCACCCTTGAATCTAAAGTACTTATCCACTCAATGACTGTGAATATGAGATAAGATGTACATAAAGAAAGCTTGTATTCCTTAGAGAATTATATTACTTGTCAATGCCCTAGTAGTAAGATAAGAGGAGCCAGACACTTCCCAGTAGATGCTGAAAGGACTTACCTTATTAAAAGGCACTACCACTAACAATACAGGCAGTTGGTGAAGTGATATATCCTAGATTTTGTGAAGGTTCCTCAGATGTCTCAGAGAGACCACAGATCATCATTTACCATTTCTCAGGGCTATGCAAGAGGAGACGCTTATTTACAGATGTTGAAATGCCTGGGAAATCTTGGATTTCTAAAAACAATGGGAATATCTCGTTTTTGAGAATAAGGACTATCCCTTGATAGTGGGACAGAGTGAAATGAGTTACAAATATCAAGTGAGTCCAGTTAGAGCTGCACTGAAAACTATTCTATTAAGAAGGAAAATCTGGAATCCACATATTTCTTGGTTAAAGAGGTTGCAGCATCATCCTCATCCTTCTATGGCCATTGTTAATTTTTTTATTTTAAGACCTTTTAACAATCTGCACTTGAAAGAAAAGATAGATGAGGCACCAGGAACTTGTCCCTTTGATGCAGGCAGTGAACATTGCACATGAGCTGGAAGAGAGAATTTCATTCCTTCTCTGAAGTTACTAATGGGTTAGAAAGTCTACTGAGGTACAGTAACGAACAGGGAATACTTGTCAGGCAACTGAAGAAGCTCATGAGAGTACAGCACAATGTCTTGATAAGGCAATCAAGAGGAACTGAAATTGAGCTGGGTGAATGTGGCTTGTACAGTTAATGAAAGGATGTTCTCCTCTCTGGAAAGGCACATATGTGCTCATAGAGGGGAATAATACATGAACTAGACATTTTTAAAAGTTCCTGATAGGAAAAATTACCAACCTACTCCATGAAATAACTTTTTTTTTTTTCATAATAGGCAAAGTGACTGGTAAACACAGGACTTTAATAGACAACAGTCCGTAAGAGAGCAAGTGAAGAACATACGTTCCACTGAAAGTGCAGAGATAGGCTATATTGCCCAGATTGGAAGTTTGCCAGTAGAAAGCTAGCATTTCAGTTGTGAAAAGTGACAACAGGATGTCATCTTAATTGTAAAAATCTTCTATGAAATATTTCCATCATAATACTGAGAGAGAGCTGAGTATATATTTTCCTCTAAGGGTGAATATAGGTGTGTGACATTCAAACCCTCAACCTAGTGGTGCTATAATTGGCAGGAAAAATCCTGAGTAGGACCCAAAAGTGAAACTTTTATGCAAGTTAGCCTTCCCTATGCCTAGGGAAATCAATGTTACTTTAAAGAATATAAGTTCATGCGGTTTCATTAGCATATGCTTAGAATACTACTTAATGCTTAATAGCTACCATACACAGATTAACATTACTTCGGAAATAAACTATCTAACCACGATCAATGCTAAGTATGATGTCTACACTGTTTGCAGCTTGACACTTGCAAATAAGCTATTAATTCAGATCTGCTTGCTAAACTGCTGTGCAGTGTTTGAATTCATCCAGGCAGTACCACTGAAAGTGATTTCTTTAGAGAGAAGGCCAAAGATTTATTGCATGAGTAAATACTATACAGGATGGCTCTTGACACAGTTTGGCATTGCTACGTCTGAACTAAAAGGGGCTTGCTTTCATTCCCTTTTCACAGAAACCCTACACTGACAACTGACAGAAATAAAAAAAGTTTATTTCCCACCCTCTGTATTGAATATCACAAGCATAACAGGAAACATAAGACAGGTTCATATCTGAAAGAGGCAAATTTTTTTCATATTCTGCCTTTTCCCCCGTCTTTATCACATATTGGAGTACAAAGAGGATAATGTCCAAAGTACATTAAAATAAATTTATTTTCTCTTTTACTGTAAGCAACACAACTAGCACTCTGCTGATATTCTACAGCAGTAATGATGGAGATGGGTCAGGGAATGAAGCAACAGAATAAAAATTCATTATTCTTGATGGAAAAACAAGCAAATATTTGGCCAAACTTCTGCTTGTCCTATCAGTAGTATAGCACTCTTTGTAGTATCGCTGATCCAAATGCTGACCTACTTGACTAAAATCAGATGAAAAGAAGATTTAAAAGAAAAAAAGGAACTCAAAATGATTTAAAATATTTCTACTCTTCTGGACTTCTGTAGTTGCATGCCTTCCTTGCACATACTATGGCTGTTGTTGTTTTTGGTTTTTTCTTTTCATTATAGATCACAGTGTTTTAAAACTAAAATTTTCCCAGAAAAGCAATTTTTGGATAATTCCCTCAAAAAAACATTACCAAATGACAGATGTAACTGGCAGAGAGAAAGTATACTATTTGCTGACTGTACTTTGAAGTCCAGGCATTGGAGTTTTAAAAGATTTAGCTAGACAAAGCCATAGCTAACCTGATTGTGTTGAGCATAGTCTGTTTTCTAGGGGGATATTGGACTGCAGGACAGCAGAGGAAGAAATCAATTTCCTCTATGTCTGTTTTCATATTTAAACTTAAAGATGTCTATTGAAATCTGCCCATAGGGCACAGTTAGAAACACAATAACACAGCAAAATGAAGAGACATTGTTAAATGAAGAGGAAAAGGAATAATGAATACTTTCTGAAGACAAATAATGCCTGTTATTCCTCATTTTTCAATTTGTGACCAAAAGTTGTGCCCCAGACAGAGGCTGAGATAAAAAAAAAAAAAAAAACAGAAGGATCCATATGAAATATAACCTTGAAGCTGAGCATCAAAAATGATGCCAAAATGTGTATTGGGAGCTAGTGATTCGTGCACATAGTATCTTAAGTGAAAAGAAAAATAAACCCCCCAGTTTTAAAAATGTTTCTTCTGGGACTACATGTGATTCGGCTACAGCTTATTCATGAGTCTGCAAGACTGGAAATCTGCAAATCCGAGTCAAATGCCAAAAATATTAAAATAAGAGAGTCACAGGTTGGTACTCACTCTGCTGAAGACACTGCTTTGGTAATAGGAAAAAATTAGTACTGAGATGAATGATTGTGAATGATTTTTTTTGAACTCTAGACAAGTTTTTTTGAAAATGCGCACTCCCTTGTGAGACAAAGCAGAGGAACCTTAAACCACCACCTGTGTATTGACTTAAGAAAGCATTTTGGTTTAGATGAGATTTATTCTTTTTCTTTAAGAAAGCAAATTGAAGTCAAAGAGAAGAGTAGAGAGAAATCACTCACCCTGAATTCATCATGAAGTTTTTCACACTACACAGAGCTGCCAATGATTTCATAACTAGGAATAGGGTTTTACTTCCAGCAATAACGATGACTCACTAAGCACTTGAGCCAGTATCTTTGTTGTACGGGGCAGAATCAACAATCTTTAAGTTGAATTAGTAAAGAAAGCTCCTTTCTGGAATTCAAAGCAACTACTCAGTAGCCATTTAGGCTACTGTATACAAAAAGTATTACATGAACATAACATTAAATGTGCTGGAGTTGTTTCTGTTTAAATGTTAATGTTTCTATTACAGTTGTTGTTAATATTATTAATTCTCTACCCAAATGTGGCAAATTCACACAACGAAAGCAAGTGAAAAGCTGCCTTTCACAAAAAGCACTGAATCAACTGCATTGTTCATTTCATGTTTTGCCTTCAACAGTAAAAATTAAAAATGAGCAAGAAATTCCTGGATGATGCAAATCTACTTTTTTCCCCTATTTCTCTCCATGCAGAGTATTTATTATCATAGTAGTGGAAAATTAGCTGAAGTATCCAAAACTATAAGGTTGATCACCGCAATGTGTTTTACTTTATTACTAGCAAAAATACATTTTCCTTATTATAAGCATTTTCTGTAGAATATAATACTCTCTGGCATGAAGAAAATAGCTCTAGTTTAATACTCGTGTCAATGGATTTGAATGCATTTTTTACTTTAATTTTCATGGTGACTTACTTGCATTTTTCCCTGCTTATCTGAAAAGACATTTGAGTAGTTACTGTAATTCACTCCTTAATATTCAAACTGATTTTTTATTGTCTAAACAACCAGCAATTAATGAAATAGGAATTGGATCCAATAAAGATCAGAGCTGAATACCTCTGGACGATTTATGAGGCTTTAGACATTTAGCTTGCTGGCCTTTTTAATCCATAAACATCTTGCTGTTTGCTAATAATACTGAATGAACAACAAGTCAGAAATTGCTCTTTGCTAAGTGCTCCTGAGCACTTCTACTAATCAACTAGTAAAGTGTGTCCATGCTGACATAAAGACTACCATTACTATCCACATACCTCAGTTTTAAGTTGCAGTTCCAACAGTTAGCTTCGAGGGAGGAATTATATTTACCATTGTTACAAAGGTTACTTATATTTGTACATAAGCATCAACTACATCGGTCTGTACTATTCTACATAGTGTAGAAGCAACTAACATGAGGGCCTCCTGTCCAAAAAGAAAAAAAAAAAAAAAAAAAAAATCAGCTTATGACACTAAAGAGCAGTTATGAGCAGTGAATGAGAACTCAGTATAGGTGAGGAGGAACAGAGGACAAAATATGGAAAGAAACAGAAAAGGTTGAATGTGAGTTTCGCCAGCTAATCATAAGGATGCTGCCATGTTTCTGCTTTGGATTTTTTAAGCAAAAATAAATTGCTCTGAAGAGCATATGAAACAACATGTTTGAGATCCATTTCAATTATGTAGTTCATCCTATATAGTTGATCTGTGCACATGCTGCCAATGCAATGTATCCATAGCAATTCTAGGAGAGTTATATATTGAATACAGATTACAACAGCAAGTTCAATGTGAAATCCTAGATTTTTTACGGTAATGTTGTATAGTACATAGTATATACACACATACACATGCAGGAACTAGGATTTCCGGGCAAAATGAAATTCCAGCCATATGGCAACACTAACAAGACTGAAATAAAACATAGGATTGGAAAAGAGTACATACACATCAAGACCTTGATAAACAGTTTCCCTCAAGACTTGAGACAGCACTTCTCCTCAAATTTCTGATTTGAGGTTGTCTGTTGTGTTGCAATGATACTTAGCATCTCTAAACTGTTTGGATACCCGTTCTTGTTCTTCTTAGACTAGATATTAGGAAGAAATTCTTTATTGTGAGGGTGGTGAGACACTGGAACAGGCTGTCCAGTGAGGTTGTGGATGCCTTCTTCCTGGAAGCACTCAAGGCCAGGTTGGATGGGGCTTTGAGCAGCCTCTCATAGAGGGAGACAACCCTGATTACTGCAGGAGGTTGGAATGGGGTGATTTAAAGGTCCCATCCAGTCAAAATCATTATAAGATTCTATGATTCTCCTGTATGAAAACATAAGGAGAGTGTCCCTTCTAAGAGTAGCTTATTTATATACTTATAAATATACATATATATTTATATACAAATACAAACACAAAAGAAACTTATTTTTGTTATTATGTCATATCTTTTATGTCAGCTGTACCTGTTTTCATGAGCTTTTGTAGAAAAGTTAATAATTAAAATAAATTTCAGTGGTAGTTCTCCACTCAGACACACAGGAACTATGCAAAAAGGAATATACATAGATTGTAGAAGGTACTTTACTATTAGTTTCCTAGATTTTAGCTTTGGCAGAAGATGGCATAGAAAAGAATTTCCATGTAAACACAAAATGACAAGACTTACATTTTGGCATCAGTTAGATTTTCCAGTACATCAATAGATATCTAGAACTGCTTGTAAGAGAATGAATGCTACTTATAGAAAACAATCTCTCAGCAGCAGAAATTCATATCATTTGCATTGTTGCACCTTTCTGAAAATACACTGCATTTTTTTACTCAGACCCTTAAGACAAATCAGAGAATTCCTACATTTTAACACTATCACTCCTCCAATCTTTTATCATTAGAATAAAGATGCAATAACGATGTTCAAATGGGAATACTTCCAGGACTGACAGTCTAACAAGTAAACTGTGCTTTACTTACAAGTTAAAAAGCACAGTGTGAAGCATCTTCAGTGCTGTCTGGCCATCATAGTAAAGATCTGTGACAGATGTGCCTAGTGGATGCACTTCCTAGAGCATTCCAGGGGTGTAAGCACAAAAAAGCAGCAGAGTCATAGGATCATAGAATTCTTAGTGTTGGAAGGGACCTCTGAAGGCCAAGTAGTCCAACTCCCCTACAATGAACAGAGACACCACAGGTAGAACAGGTTGTCCGGGGCCTGATCCATCCCTGCCTTGGAAGTCTCCAGAGATGGGGCACCACATCATTACATAATCTGTTTCAGTGTATCAATAAGAATGTTCGTGTTTATTTTTTTGAAAAACATAAGCTACACTGAATTTGCTTGCTCACAGCTTCTAATGAGTTTGCTATTTGCTCATAGTAGAGAGGAAACGCGTTCTGTCTTTATCTTCTAAGGAATAGTTAAGTAGATTTCTGTTTTGCTTATTTGAATATTTAATTTCCAAATCAATTCAAGACTTTCCCTGTGATTTATGAATGTTTTGGATGAATCATCACAAAAGTAGAATGCTTCAGCTGATTCCAGCACTATATTTTAACCAAGCTGAATTCTAACAAAGTTTCTGCCTTTTAAGCTCCAATCTTCCAAATTTTCCCAAATGCTTAAACTGAAAACATTCATCATATGTAATATGAATATTATAATATTCATTATAATATATATATGAATATATTCATAATATTCACATATAATGAAGCACTCCAAAACATTTGGGGTTATTCATCTATTTATAAAGCAAGCCTTTAAATTTCACATGTTTTACAGGTTTTTGGGACAGTCCTGTATGTACACTTGTACATCATGAAACACCACAGTTTAACAGAACACACAAGTTCTTATTTGAATTAGCAAGTATGCCATGCTAAATTTACCATAGACATTTTCACAGTAGTGTGCTATCAGCCACTACATCCACAAACACAGGCTGTATTGAACAGCTGTTAAAAGCAGATTTTATTTTTCCAGATCAAGAAAAGAAAAACATGTTAGATGGCTTTTACTTAATGGAGAGGAAAACAAAAAACACCAAGACAGCAGAGGGATAAGCTGACATATCAGTGTTGGAAAAAGAAGCCTACAGATGTTTCTATCACTAGTTAGAGATCATGAAAAGTAATGCCTCCTTCACATAAATTTGAACACTTGTCAGACAGAGTTAAATCTACTGCATCTAGTTGTATAACAATACTATTCTCCTCATATAAAAATAAAACACTTGTCCTTCTGAAATTTATTTCCCCCATAACCCTCAGAGTGCAAATCTGTCATATCATATAAACCACCACACTATTATTCCATGAAGGGAACAAAAAAAAAGTGTTTGAAATGTAATGCCTTTATATATGTTGATAGCAAGAATAATACAAACCTGCCTTCCTATTTCATCAGCTACCACTTAATTCTTGTTACCATGACAATTCAGCAACTTAATATCCTCCCTAAAATTTACTTCTAGAATATATTCAATAAGCTTGTTAAAAGAAAGTAACAACAAACAATAAACCTCACCATCTTACATATAAAAAGAAATTCAAAGTTTAAAACCATGGAAAGTCTGATGCATCAAAAAAAATAAGATATATTAAAATCTCAAGCATAATTTGAGTTGTTGAGAAGCTCTTCACACAATTAATCTTCGAACAGATGCCTCCAAATCTGAAAACACAAAATAACTTTTTCTGTAGTTGGTCAATGACAGATTACACTATTTGTCTAACAGTAATTCATCCAGCATATTTTCATGTACCTATCATTTTCTACCAACTGACATAAGTCAAATTTTCAGATAAATTAATTCTGAAGAGCACTGGCAGGAAAGTGTCTGCATAAGGAAACATTAAGAAAAAATGTTTCAAACTAGGTCTTCTGAAAAAACTGTTAGAGGAGATAGTGCTGAATAGCTCTAAGCTTAGCATCACAAGAATAATAGCATAGTGATCAATGAGAGAAAGTTGCACTGAAGTACACAGATTATCTTGATATTTCCACTCACAGCAATTTTTGACACCAGAGAGACTAAAGGTGCAAGTAGACGCTGGAATATTTGAATTCAGACTTAAATATTCTGGAATGAGTACTGAATGACAACAATTCCAGCTCCTTTTTCCTTGAGATGTGGTCAGCATGGTGCATTTTAAGCAGTTCAGGCCATAGAAAAACTTAGAAACTGTGAGTTTCTATTTTCCAGTCTTGCACTAGGTGAGTAGACTAGGTAACTTGGCCTTGAAAGTCATCTAGTGTTCTGACACTCACAAAACAGTGCAAAAAACAAACTCTGTCCCCATTTCTCTATTCAGTACATCAAGTTGAAATAAGTAGGACATTCACCTATGGTCTGTCTGGAGTAGAACCTTTCAGTTTCCATACTAGAGCAGTGTTGGACAAGTTAAAAATAGAGAACAACTATCACATGTTACTAAAGTTATTGGTCCTTAAGTCAAATTTAGTATAAAATGCTTAGTAATCTTCTTAGTGGATAATGGGTCTTCACTGGGATAAGTAGTAGACAGAGAAACGGCTCAATTGAAAGAAAGACAGTGAAAATGCATTTGACAGCCAGTTTGACAGCCAGAATGTTTTGATTGAAACAGGTCAGGTAAATTGGTTTATACACAGAAATTACATCCTGGAGTAAACAACCCAAAGTGCTTTATATAATGATGTTAGATTACTGATTAGAGAACAATCTTTTTTCATTTCCAGAACTCAGACTCAAACTTCTCTATTCTGATGGGGAGAAAAGTGGGATTCCTATAGATCCAATAGGTTTACAGGATGTTGATGGGTTGGGTTGTTCTTTTCTTGTTTGTTTTGCTCGATATTGTTGTTTTCATTTGCTTGTTTTAATAGAATTCATAATAGAAATATTTAGTGCATTCCTATTTCGTCAGTTTTGTTTTCTTCATTTCAGCTTTCTTTTTCTCCTGCATTAATTCCTCTTACCTTTCCGAACTTCCCCCATCCTTATGTCCTTCAACTACTGTATTCCTTCTTCACTCTCCTCTTTCCCTCCTTATTTTCTTCTGTCTTCCCTTTCCCCTTTTCAGAAAATAAATCTCTAGCTATAATGACTTCAAAGAATATCTGTAGATACCTCCCAGTCCTTCTACCTATGGTATGTCAGGTGATGTCAAAACTAGAGGCTACAGTTGTAAAAAAATATATATAGATAAATGAATAAATAAAAAAATACTCCTAGAGATCCAAGCTACACAGGGAACTCTTCATTATAATTAAGAAAAATCAACGGTGAGGAACTTTTTTTTTTTTTTTTTTTTACTCCTGAATTTCAAGAATAAACAACAGATATAACTGTTAGATCCCTGTGTAATTTCACCCTCATAAAAATTTATTATTAGACTTAAAGGACTTGCAACTCACAATGAAAGTGTTCTGAAGCATCCAGCTATAGACATCACACAGCAATTACTATTGAAACGGCAGGAATTCTCCAGTAATCAGCTTCAAACATCTTTTAAAGATCAGCAGTTACACACTTTTCCCCTGTAAATCATTTTAATTACTGCATAGTGTTATTAACTGTAAGTGATAGCTCACAGAGGAGACAAAATACCCTCCAATACAACACTTATTTCCTTCTCAGAGCTTCTCATAGCATGAACTCTGCAGCAATGACTTCCAAGCACCACAAGCTTATGTGAGTGATTATGACTATGCCTCCAACACCCCAGAAGACACAAGTTACCTGAGAAAGGGAACACTCTGTCCTTTCCCTCAGGCTAGGGGCTTACAGAGCTCTACTTTACCTTTCAGGAATGTGTGCTAAGGGAAAAACGTTCAAACAGCTGTTGCTGTCTTATGTTAACACTTTACATTAAATCAGGTCCCTTGTGGCAGCTATACCTTGATTCAGGAAATATACTCGCCAAGTGTATAATCAAGGAGTATACAAATGTATAATCAATAAATATACAGAGAAGGATACGCAGAAGTTAGGCTGGTTTTAGAGAATGTATAACTAGAATAATTATCACATTGAAAAGGAATAATCCAAAAAGAATGGAAGCACTTACCCGTGTCATAGACTTGGACAAGAAACTCCAAGAGGAGCAACCTCCAGAGACAGATTCTTCCCCAGTGGCAGTCAGCCCTTAAATAGGGTGTAGGAGAGGCGCAGCCCGGCTCCACCCCTTCTGGTCACACAGCTGAATTGTCTTCACTTGTGCTCCCATGGTTGACTCAGTGCTTGCCTCAGGTGATCAATCAGAGGTTCAGGCAGGGATTCAATAGCTCTCATACACCAAGGTTACTGAGCAGTGGGGGGCTTAAACACCTGGCATTGCTTCTGATCACGTTGTGATGAGACACTTGATCCCATAGTTAAGATTTGTGTGATCTTAGCCATGGTTACTGTAGGCATAATTGTTTATTCTAGATAACAGGAGAAGAAAAACCTGTCTATAATGCAACTATCAAGCAACACGACCATTTCACAACAAACTCTGTGGATTCTGTGGCTGAGAAGATGCATCTGTATCACAAAATTGGATGTCTTATGTTCAGAGGAAATTACGGAAAAATCCTCTAGCTCAACTGATCTGTTAAATTCAGATGAAAAGGATGTTTTTTCTTGACACCTGGAAAAGACAACTACACAGTCCTCGAAATAGAAAATAAGAAATTCCTTATTGCTTGTACCACTTGGATATGAGCTTGTGGGCTAAGATGAGGTGTCAAAAAAGGGCTTTTTCTTTTGTAAAATAAAAGTGATCCACGTGGAAAAAGAGGGAACAAACAGGAAACAATCCTTTTCTCCTTCCTCAAGCTCAACAACCCCCCTACTTTGTAAGCTACCTCTCACATTCCCATTGCATGCACTGTCTTGCAGAGAAATTAATCAGCTTGTGCAGAGTTTCAAAACTTCAAAATAGGGGATGGAATCTCTGTCTTGTTATATACATGGCTTCATGCTAGAAGTTAGAGTAATTCTCTTTTTCTCTGGACAGTGCTCTTTAATAGATACGTATTGATACTCATATTGAGTATCTCATTTTGATTCTTGCTACAAGGTAGCCCTGGATCCTCCATATCATCTGTCTTTTATTGTTCTGAAGATGGTAAATTTCAACAGTTACTGAAAGTCACCAATTAAAAATTGGCTTGATTCAAAAAATATTAACTTCAGGTATATTTAGGTAAAAATCTATATTTAAGTAAGAATCACAACTGGGATTTCAGACCAGCTGCACCTTTCCACCTACACAGTCATTAAATCAAAACAAGAATGCAACCCAAACACATAAAAACTTCAGAGATTTTGAAAATTAAAGGAAAATTAGCCTACATTTTAATATTCTCCTTCTCCTTTCCCTCATACATAAGTAGGCACATGCAGACGTATATGGGGGAGACATTTCAGGAGAATTAGAGGACGATATGCCAGTGGCAAATTGCAGTTCCTTTGGTCTTGTAAGACTTTACTACATAAAAAAATAAACAACAACAACAACCAGCAGATGAGAGACAAAATTATGTGACAAAGAGGTTTTATAGATTTAACTGACAATTTATAGACAACTGTAATTTATAGACAACTTGTGATAGTCAATATTTTTGAGTGCTACTGACATACAAAACAAATATTTGAGATTTTAATATTACTTACCTCAACTTTTCTGATCTGTACAAACACTTGTCTAGCATTTTGCATTCTGCAAAGGAACAAATTTACAGTCCAGTATTAGAACTAATTAGAATCAGGAGATGGAAGAAGTAGTTTAACTCAGAAAGAAACAAAAAAGAAAAGAAGTCACGACAGAATGTCACTTTCAAAATACAGAAGAACATACAACATAAGCCAAAACATTGCATAGATACGGAAGCTATTGTTCAGGAGAATTGAAATCAGTATTTCTGGTAACCATTCCTAAATGCTCTACCTGTTCAGAAATGCACATAGCCAAATGGAATTTATTTCAAGCTGATGTGTTGTACATTATGATTAACCATACTATATTAGAGTTCTTCATGTATATCACAGAGCATGTAAACCGGACAACATGTGTATATCAGGATTAACATCTAACTAGAAGCATGAGTGTGAAACAAGAGGGAAAGAGAACAAACTGACATCTATTTGACTGAAAGAAAAACAAACCAAGTCTTCTTTTGGATAGCTCTCTTTGGCAGTGTCATTTTTTGTTTTATTGGAAAGAACTGCTCACCAAACAAAAAAATAGAATGTCTTCAACGTCTTCTGCTATTTCCAGTGGCTCTACTTAGGTATCTTTTCACATTCTAAATCAGCTCTCTAGATTTTAATGATATAATGAGAAGTGAAATAGATATTTCAAAAGCAGTTTTGCTAACTTATTATAATCTTATTTATGTATATTTACTGTCAGAGCTTTTTTTTTTTTTATGTCACATTGGGAGTAAAACTTTGAACTGATGAAGTACAACCTTTCAAATTTTGTCAGAAGTGCTTGTGTTCTGTGTTGTCATAGTTTCAAGTAAAGTATTTTTAAGTAATATTTTAAAAGTTTATTTTAAAAAAGAAAAAATAGATTTTGTAAATGAATTTAGACTCTAGAAGGATAGTGGCATAGGATGTCAAATATATTTAACCTGAGTTATTTTTTAAGAACCTAAAAAAGATTAACTTAAGAAACTGTCTCATTTTCTAGTCACGGGTTTGACTAAAAGTTCTCTTCCTGTCTTCTTTGGGGGTGGATACCAGTTTGTTTCATAATTTCTAAGTAATTGCATCCTGATTAAAAAAAAATGTACGTAACCAATATTTCATCCAAATAACATGTCAAATGTCAAACTGCTTTCTGTTGGAAATCTGTCTTGACAACTTATGTATTAGGCTTGTCTTTTAAACAGTCTTTCACATTCTTTTAGCTGTTCTCAGGCACAGGCAATTAGAAGAGCAAGTCAGCCATCCATAGAGAAGAAAGACTGTTGACATTCAAACAGTTTACTATCTCAAATATTTATCAAGCTTGATAGCACAGAATGGAAAACATTTTGATGTCACTCAATATTAGAGTCTAATAGAGAATACTGAAGCTCAACCTAAGCATATTTCTTGTAATATTTTTATAGATGTTTTCCTTAGAGACTTTCAAAATAAATTGTCTTTACTTTACATGATCATCAGTATTCATTTTAAATTGCTTCCTTTTAAATAGCAGTCTTTTTACACAATAGCTTTTAGAGAGAGGAAGTTGAATTAATAGAATTATGAATTTCATGGCTAATACAAAACACCTTAAAGGAAAACATCTAAAATTCAGGGGTAAACTGGCTTGGAGTGTATAGATATAACAACTATCACAATGTCATTACATTTTTGGCTAATAGTTATAAGGTTCAAAATACTTGTTTGAGTGTAGCAAACAAGCTCAATGTAAAGTGTAGTGATGGAAAGAATTTCTAACTAGAGAATGTTTTTAGAAGCTTTAATCCACTGACAAGAACATTGTCAAGACTGAGTACTTGGTCTTCTAACAGGTGCTCCTCTTTGCCTTAATTACATCAATTAGTTACATTAATTTTTATCCTGGGGATAAGTCACACACATATACTGCACTTGCATAACCTTTTAGCCTGTAAGAAGGCAGATGAAACTCAAGAAATAGATGCTCATTTGAATTTTGCAACACTAAGCTAAAATCTGCAGAATGTTTCCCTCCAGTTTTTAATTTAATTGCCCTTAGGAGTGTGGTAGGGATGAGCTACTGTTGTCAAGTATAGTTAATATTAAATTTATGAACAGTGCAATAATACGAGACCTGAGCTGCTAAAATTTTCTTCAGTGTAATACTACTGAACATACTGTGATTCATAATGCTAGTCTCAAGCAAATCTCTGTAAAACAATTGTCATGGTTTTATGATTTTTGGTCATCAGTATTCCACACCACAGCATCATGTAATGCACTGGGGGGGGGTATGACTTCTGCCGAATGTTCGTCCAAGGGAGAAGAACTACATTTCCCCAGGAGGCTTTGCGGTCAGCAAGGAGATATAACTCTGTGCAAGGTCACCTTATCCTTCTTCTTCGCCTGCTCCTTGCTGTCTGTGCTTCGCCATCTGCACTTCACCGTCTGCTTTACTTCAGTCACTCAACTGGACTGCACTTCTCACCTCAGCATTATGGTGAGGTCTATCTACCATCCAGACAGACTCTCTCTCTCTCTCATTGCATTTTTTGCTAATACTATATTTAGTAAATCATTTGTTCCACCTCAGATTATTGCTGTTGTTTTCAAGTACATTGGGGTCCCCTGTTTCCCCTTTCCCGGAGGCACGGATCCACAGATCCCTCTGCCCTGCTGGTCACAGAACCAGGCTGAACCAGCCCATAAACCGTTGACATCAATCTACTTCTGTTTCTGGTGCTATAAAAATACAGTTTGTTGATGTTATCTGGGAGGACATCCCTCACTCTCTTCCATTAGAAATCTTATGCACAAACAGTAGAAGGTACAGCTTAGAAGACCTATTTTTACTGCTTTTAATGGATTAGTAACAAAACATTTGTGAACCCAAATCTTTATACCGAATCTGGCACGATTCAATGCTATTAGGTAGATTTGCAATCCTCCAGTGAAATACTAATATCAGAACACCCTGGGAGGAGCAATGTAAGCTGAGTAACTCTTGTGCTGACATTTTATGCTGCATGACACAGCAGCTAGTATTTTGTTGTATATCTAGGGAATGTCTAACAGACATTGATAGTGAACAGAAAAATATGATTATACATTAATGTTACTCATACAAGAAATGGTGCATCTGGACATGACCCAGAACCTGCTGATGTGTCTCGCTCCAATTTATAGGAGGGAGAGGAGGTTCTTTTATTATCTATATACCCGGCGTGAGATTAAGAAACAACGGTTCAAATGTTGGTCCGACCAGTTTATTACAAATGTTAATTAGGGAAATGGGGAAGGGGAGGACGGACACTATTATGAATTAGGATAATGGGGGAAGGGAAGGAGGGCGATAGGAAAGATAGAAAAGAAGAGGCAAGGAGTCTTTATAGGAAGCAAGAGGGACATAGTCA